>NW_024037051.1:7414331-7567207 GCF_015706575.1 Patiria miniata | reverse complement strand
TTTTTTAATAATATATATGTCCCTAAATCGAGTCGGAATGCGTTCCAGGGTCCCTTACGGGTCCTTCCAGGAAGTTTGAAGCAATTTCATTTTTTTGACGAAAATTGACAAAAATTGTAAGAGGTTAGCCTTACATTTTTCATAAAATTTGGTTACAATATGAATTTCTTTTTAATGATCTATCTATCCCTAAATTGAGTGGGAATGTGTTCGAGGGTCCCTTAGGAGTCTTTCCAGGAAGTTTGGAGCATTTTCATGATTTGCCCAAAATTGACAAACATTGCAAGGGGTTAGCCTTATATTTTTTCATAAAATTGGCTAAAATACGAATTTCTTTTTAATGATATATCTGTCCCTAAATCGAAATGGAATGTGTTCCAGGGGACCTAATAGGAGTCTTTCCAGGAAGTTTGGAGCAATTTCATTTTTTGACGAAAATTGACAAAAATTGCAAGGGGTTAGCAGGAGACTGCGGCGGAGGGTGCGTGCTGCTGCCGAAAGCTTCTGAAGAAATGCAGGGTCATCTCCGATATCGTTGAACACTACTCGATCATGTGTTGCGCAAAACGATCGAAGAGGCGTGGATCTGGGGGAGGGGGGGGGGGGGTCTTCAACCTCCATGGGCGTCGGGACTTTTACTAGAGGGGGGCAAAAAAAAACTTTTCCCAACAATTCTTGTATTTCTCAACAAATTCTCGATTTATCAGTTAAAGAGGGTGGCAGGGACATTTTGCACCCCCCCCCCCCCAACTCATAAAATTTACACCATTATGGCTTCGCGCTTTTTTTTTTTTTTTTTTTTTTTTTTTTGGTTTTCCGGGGTGGGGGAGGGGGGTGGGGGAAGCGCCCCCTCCTTTCCCCCTAGTGATGCCCATGCCCAGTTCTGTCCCCCCAAAAATGCATGGAATTCCGTAAAAGAAAATGCGAACACCCCCCCCCCCTTTCTGACACGCTTAAACTGTTTACCGCCACTTTGCACAAAAATACGGACATCGGACGCTTTGTTAGGGGGTATATGCATATTCTGTAATATAGGCCTAGTGTTAATAACCGCTGTAGAATAGGTTTACTTTTTTTGTGTCAGAACAGGGGAGGGGTTCGAACTTGCTCAGGATCCGCTCCTGCATGTTACTGGCTGTACAAAAGCAAGTCAGTAAAAGCCCCATGCAATGGATTTTTTCCAATTCAATCCTTAATGTACATTCTTGTATTCCACTTCACTTTGTTTTTCATTTTGAATTTCCAGTTTTAAGGGTGATGGACTTTGTTATCTTGCGTTTTCCCCCTATTTTGCTAATTACTATATTTGTTGGGAATGTTCACAATTAAACAAACGTTATTTGAAAGATGTAAATAATGTTTATATTACAGTGTACATCTTTATTTTTCCCCTGTATAATATGGCGTTTTTACGTCCAATTGGAAATTGCACCAATAATAATGGTAGTCATATTGATCGAACGAAACTTCGTTTTAATTATAGTCATTTATGATTCATTGATTCATGACATAGACCTCTGCATCGTATTCAAATCTACCGTACATCTGCCGAGCAGATGTAAATATCAAACTAAACCAAAGTATAAAAGATAGAGGATTAAAAAAAAAATCAAAAAGTTATGTGCTAGTCAAGCTTTCAGGGATCGGTCTGAGCCATAACAATGCCCCAGCCGATCCCTTAGTTCTCTTCCGGGGTCTCGGCGTCCCCGACCAATACACACTTCCTTCCCTATCCATCCATATAACCCCGGAGGGCCAGGCACCATGTAAAAGCAAAGAGCTAAGGGAGGAACAGGGCGGCCCCTAAACCTTGATCCTCCGAGTGGACCAAATGCCCTGAACCTGTACGAAGGCGCCAACCTGGAACTCGCGGACAGTACCAGCAGCAGTGCTTACCGGTTAAGCTAAGGTACTGTTGGTAATTTACGACGGGAAATTAAACATCTTATATAAAGACTGAACGAGTGCGATTAAAACCAAAAAGACACCGACGGGATTCGAACCCGTGCCCCGCGTGATGCGTGGACGGCGCATCTAACCACTAGGCCATCCGGCTTTCTTAGAGTTCTTCTGAAAAATAATAGGCGGAGAAACGTGGCACATTGGAGGGTCCATCTGTTTGGGCTCCATTGACGAAAAAGAAGTTGACATTTCGGGCAATAATGAGCCCACTGTTTTCATTTCTTTGGAAAATTGTATACGGCAGCCTCGTTAGTCGTAGGCCTACGTGTGCTAAACGTACTTCTCGTTACGCAACAATGGAAACTATTATTATGCAGGCCTTTTTTGAAAAAGACATCATGTGTGCAGGGCGGATCCAGGAATTTTGGCGGGGGGGGGGGGGGGGTTCAGGCCCGTTAGAGATACATGTTTATATTCGATTGTTGCGGACAGGTGGACCTTATTATTATTATTATAATTGTGATAGATGTACATTTTTTGTGTGCGTCAGAACGTGGGTGGGGAGTTGGCGGGGGGGGGGGGGGTTCAAACCTTTCTCAAGGGTTCCGCGCCTGACTTCTACTCTTTGTATTTGGACAGACATAGATTGTCAACTCCCCTACTACTATTTTAAGATCGTTTGACGTCTTTAAAAAGAAATGGTTTTTTTTACGGATTTGTTTGTTAACACTGTATATCAGGCCTATATGCATATTTCGTTTGCTGTTCCCAACAGTCCTTCGTCAGCCTGTTATCAAACATTTTTTTCGTGAAAAAAATATGAACTAGAAGGTCTCATCCTTAATTTACCAACAAAACAAAAAAACACGACTATTAAATTGTAGACACATTACACCAGGACATGCACCGCATTACACTAGGGGCGCTGTTCATGACACCGATGTGCATAGCGCGCGCGCTTCGCTCGTTTGGGCCTAGGACGCTGGGCCGGGAAGGGCTGGCGAGCTTCACAGAATCTTGTAAGGACGGTGGGGATGGCATTCTGGGTAACTTATCATGGCCTATATCTAAAGACATAATTAAAGCTTCTGTAGCTGTTTAAAAGGGTGCAGGCTAGTCCGGTTCCCCAGACCCCATTGTCCTTTGGACTTCAAAAATATATTTAGGTGCATGGGCCGGGAAACAGTCTAGGTGCAGGCCAGTAAATCGGCCCGAAATTACCTACGCCGGCCAAATCGCGATTTGCATGCATGCCCTCCAATTCTTCAGTATTTAAGCAAATTGTAGGCCATGAAGTTGAGGGTTCGTAAATAATAAGGGTGGAAGCCGTACACAGGACTGAGAGTTTGTATTTCTGTGCAATTTGGATGAAATTTGGACCTCAAAAGCGATCTATTTTGCGGTCTGACGTGCACGCTTTTTTTTCCGACAGGCCGATGTCGCCGCCCTGATTTTGCTGCTATCATTCAGCGTCCCCGCCTGGCTCGCTCTTAAAATCTGTAGCCCGTTGCAATATGCCACCCTTCAACAGATGCAACATCATGCGTGCAGGGGCGGATCCAGGAACGTTGGCGGGGGGGGGGGGAGGGGAGCTCATTAAAGTAATGTAATGCTAGAAAATTATCAACTCAATTTGAAAATCTATCTCTCGAGATTCCACACCCAAAAGCCACGTATACACCAACTTTGCAAATAAATATAAAAATCTCAAAATGTCCGATGAACATCCTTACTTTTTCACTCTGGTACGACATGTCAAAAATATGTCCTATTCTTTGTTCTTAATTAACCCTGTTGTTTATCAATAGAATTAAATTAAACGTCCATATCATGTCGACAAGGCACGACAAATCATTGTATGGGTCGAGTTTCATCAGCTTTGTTCGAGAGTGTAAGATTTAACGCCTTACGAAAAAAATACTACCTTTCAGAGCCGAAACAGCACTGCAGGAGACGGCGGCGGAAGGTGCGTGCTGCGGCCGAAAGCTTCTAAAGAAATGCAGGGTCACCTCCGATGTCATTGCACACCAACTCGATCATTGTGTTGCGCAAAACGATCGAGGAGGTGCAGGCGCGGATCCGGGTGGGGGTGTTTGGGCGTCAAAACCCCCAAGTTCTATCACCCCCCCCCCCAAAAAAAATAGAAATCCATTGAAAAGAATGCACCCCCCCCCCCCCCCACGGCTCTGATACGCAAAAACTGTTTACTGGTAATAATGTCCGCTTTGCACAGAATACGGACATTGGCAGCTTTGTTAGGGGGTATATTCTGTGATATAGTGTTAAGAATCGTCGGATTTGAACAGCGTCCCCATTGAAAGTATGGTACATTGCACACCAACTCGATCATGTGTTGGGCAAAACGATCGAGGAGGTGCAGGCACGGATCCAGGGGGGTGTTTGGGGTCAACCCCACCCCCAGCTCTATCCACAAAAAAACTATAGAAATACCTGCGAAAAATGCGACCCCACCCCTGCTCTGACACGCGAAAACTGTTTGCTTGTAATAATGTCCGCTTTGCACAAAAATACGGACATCGGCAGCTTTGTTGAGGGTGTATGCACATTCTGTGAAATAGGCCTAGTGTTAATAATCATCAGATTTGAACAGCGCTCCCATTGAAAGTATAGTGCGATCCCCCCTCCCCCCTTACCACCTTTTGATTTTCGGAGGCCAAGTGTCATTGCACACTACTCGATCATGTGTTGCGCAATACGATCGAGGAGTTGCAGGCGCGGATCTGGGGGAGGGGGGGGGTGACCACCTCCATGGGCGTCGCCAGGACTTTTTCTAACGGGGGGGGGGCAAAAAATGTTTCCCAAAAAATTCTTGTATTTCTCAACAAATTCTCGATTTATCAGTTAAAGAGGAGGGCAGGGGTTTTCAAAAAAAATTGCCAAATATGATTTTTTTAAAAATAATATTTATGTCCCTTAATCGAGTTGAAATGCATTCCAGGGACCCTTAGGGGTCCTTCCAGGAAGTTTGAAGCAATTTCATTTTTGGAAGAAAATTTACAAAAATTTCAAGGGGTTAGCCTTACAGTTTTCATAAAAATTGGCTAAAATATGAATTTCTTTTTTATTAATATATATGTCCCTAAATCGAGTCGGAATGCGTTCCAGGGTGACTTAGGGGTCCTTCCAGGTAGTTTGCTGCAATTTCATTTTTTGACCAAAATTGACAAACATTGCAAGGTGTTAGCCTTACATCTTTTTTATAAATTTGGCTAAAAGATGAATTTATTTTTAAATAATATATATGTTCCTAAATCGAGTCGGAATGCGTTCCAGGGTCCCTTATAAGGGTCCTTCCAGGAAGTTTGCAGCAATTTCATTATTTGACGATAATTGACAAAAATTGCAAGGGGTTAACCTTACATTTTTTCACAAAATTTGGCTAAAATATGAATTTCTTTTAAATGATATATCCGTCCCTAAATCGAGTGAAATGTGTTCTAGGGTTCCTTAGGAGTCTTTCCAGGAAGTTGGGAGCATTTTCCTTTTTTGACCAAAATTGACAAACATTGCAAGGTGTTAGCCTTACATTTTTTTTTATAAATTTGTCTAAAATATGAATTTCTTTTTTTAATGATATATCTGTCCCTAAATCGAGTGGAAATGTGTTCTAGGGTCCCTTAGGAGTCTTTCCAGGAAGTTTGGAGCAATTTCAATTTTTGACGAAAATTGACATAAATTGCAAGAGGTTAGCCTTACAGTTTTCATGAAAATTGGCTAACATATGAATTTCTTTTTATTGATATATCTGTCCCTAAATCGAGATGGAATGTGTTCGAGGGTTCCTTAAGAGTCTTTCCAGGAAGTTTGGAGCATTTTCATTTTTGGAAGAAAATTGACAAAAATTGCAAGGGGTTAGTTAGCCTTACAGGAGACGGCAGCGGAAGGCACGTGCTGCTGCCGAAAGCTTCTGAAGAAATGCAGGGTCACCTCTGATGTCATTGCACACCAACTCGATCATTGTGTTGCGCAAAAATAGAAATCCATGGAAAAGAATGCAAACACCCCCCCCCCCCCCGGCTCTGACACGCAAAAACTGTTTACTGGTAATAATGTCGGCTTTGCACAAAAATACGGACATCGGCAGCTTTGTTAGGGGGTATATTCTGTGATATAGTGTTAAGAATCGTCGGATTTGAAGAGCGCCCCCATGGAAAGTATGGTACATTGCACACCAACTCGATCATGTGTTGGGCAAAACGATCGAGGAGGTGCAGGCACGGATCCAGGGGGGTGTTTGGGGGTCAACCCCACCCCAGCTCTATCCCCCTAAAAAAACATGCAATACATTCAAACCATGCAAAAAATGCGACCCCCCCCCCCCCCTGCTCTGACACGCAAAAACTGTTTACTGGTAATAATGTCTGCTTTGCACAAAATACGGACATCTGCAGCTTTGCTATGGGGTATATATATATATATATATTCTGTGATAAAGTGTTAATAATTGTAGAATTTGAACAGCGCCTCCATTAAAAGTATGGTACGAGCACCTCAAACCCCCCCCCCCCCCTTCACTACCTTTTGATTTTCGGAGGCCAAGTGTCCGGAGAAAAAAAAACGTCTACATCTCAGATGTTTGTGCCGATGAACCCAACCTAACCCCCCCCCCTACCCCCGCGAAAATTCCTGGATCTGCCCTTTTCCTGGATCTGCCCGGTTTGGTTTTTAGCATTGGGCACGGGGGGGGGGGATGGTTCAGGTCCGTCAGAATATCATCAGGCCCGTCAAATACATAACAAGCGCTGCAGAGTAGCTTAACCTTTTTGTGTCAGAGCAGGGGAGGGGTTCCCCCCCCAAAAAAAACCCAAAAATTTAAAAAAAAATCTGCAAATAGGCGCATGTAACTGAAAGTAAAAAGCAAGTCGGTAAAAGCCCCATGTTATGATTTTTTTTTCCAATTCAATCCTCAATGTACATGTACATTTTTGTATTCCACTGGATTTTGTTTTTCATTTTGTATTTCCAGTTGTAAGGGTGATGGGCTTTGTTTTCTTGCGTTTTCAACGAAAGCCCGTTAGTGCCAAAAAAAAATGTGAGTGTAATTGTTTGTTTGTTTGTTTGTTTTTTTTTATTTTGGGAGGGGGGTTTAATTTGTTTAGTTTTTTTAATTTTGGGGTTTTTTTTTCATTTTTTTTTACCTACCTGCCGTCAGCGGCGCCCTTCCCCTGAGATGCCACCCCTACACGTGACTGACCAGCTGTCTTGTCTCATGGGGTAATAAAGTAATGCCTTATCAAATGGAGACTCCGTGTGTCCGGAGCCGCGGCAGCCATGATGTCTGCCGGAAATTTGAAGGGGGGAATGAAAAAAAAAAATCATATAAATAGATATTAAAACTAAAAATAAAAAAATGTAAAAAAAAATCCTTAAAAAAGAACTTTCCCAAAAAAAATCCCCCAAAAAACAAAAACCCTCTAAAAATTTTTTTTTTTAAATAAATAAATCAAACAGTTTCTAAAAATAGACTGGGGGCCTGTATGAAACCATGGACCCAGAAACAGCACTTCCACTATGGCCTGAAATCGTACTTGTATATTATGGACATGAAGTACGGCAATGCCCGGGTACCAAACCTTCGTTTTGTAAAGTTTAAAAAAAAAAATTCAAACAAAAAAATTCAAACAAAAAAAAAATTCAAAAAATTAATAATTAAATAAAATTTCCAAAAAAAAATAATTCCCCCGCCCCAAATGTTGGCACTGACGGGCTTTCGTAGTTTCCCCCTATTTTGCAAATTACTGTATTTGTTGGAAATGTTCACAATTAAAAAAAACTTATTTGAAAAATGTAAATAATGTTTATATATTACAGTGTACATCTTTATTTTTCCCCGGTATAACATCGCGTTTCTTACGTCAATTGGAAATTGCGCCATTAATAATGGTACTCATATTGATCGAACCCAACTCCGTTTTAATTATAGTCAATTATGATTCATTGATTCCGTGACATAGACCTCTGCATCGTATTCAAAGCTACCGTACATCTGCCGAGCAGATGTAAATATCAAACTAAACCAAAGTAAAAAAAAATAGAGGATAAAAAAAATCAAAAAGTTATGTGCTAGTCAAGCTTTCAGGGATCGGTCTGAGCCATAACAATGCCCCAGCCGATCCCTTAGTTCTCTTCCGGGGTCTCGGCGTCCCCGACCAATACACACTTCCATCCATATAACCCAGGAGGGCCAGGCACCATGTAAAAGCAAAGAGCTAAGGGAGGAACAGGGCGGCCCCTAAACCTTGATCCTCCGAGTGGACCAAATGCCCTGAACCTGCACGAAGGCGCCAACCTGGAACTCGCGGACAGTACCAGCAGCAGTGCTTACCGGTTAAGCTAAGGTACTGTTGGTAATTTACGACGGGAAATTAAACATCTTATATAAAGACTGAACGAGTGCGATTAAAGCCAAAAAGACACCGACGGGATTCGAACCCGTGCCCCGCGCGATGCGTGGACGGCGAATCTAACCACTAGGCAATCCAGCTTTCTTAGAGTTCTTCTGAAAAATAATAGGCGGAGAAACGTGGCACATTGGTGGGTCCATCTGTTTGGGCTCCATTGACGAAAAAGAAGTTGACATTTCGGGCATTAATGAGCCCACTGTTTTCATTTCTTTGGAAAATTGTATACGGCAGCCTCGTTAGTCGTAGGCCTACGTGTGCTAAACGTACTTCTCGTTACGCAACAATGGAAACTATTGTTATGCAGGCCTTTTTTGAAAAAGACATCATGTGTGCAGGGCGGATCCAGGAATTTTGGGGGGGGGGGGGAGGGTTCAGGCCCGTTAGAGATACATGTTTATATTCGATTGTTGCGGACAGGTGGACCTTATTATTATAATAATTGTGATAGATGTACATTTTTTGTGTGCGTCAGAACGTGGGTGGGGAGTTGGCGGGGGGGGGGGGGGTCAAACCTTTCTCAAGGGTTCCGCGCCTGACTTCTACTCTTTGTATTTGGACAGACATAGATTGTCAACTCCCCTACTACTATTTTAAGATCGTACGGACGTCTTTAAAAAGAAAAGTTTTTTTTACGGATTTGTTTGTTAACACTGTATATCATGCGTATATGCATATTCCGTTCGCTGTTCCCAACAGTCCTTCGTCAGCCTGTTATCAAACATTATTTTCGTGAAAAATAATATGAACTAGAAGGTCTTTTCCTTAATTTACCCAAAAAAAACCAAAAAAAAACACGACTATTAAAATGTAGACACATTACACCAGGACATGCACCGCATTACACTAGGGGCGCTGTTCATGACACCTATGTGCATAGCGCGCGCGCTTCGCTCGTACCCCCGCCCTGCAGCTTGGGCCTAGGACGCTGGGCCGGGAAGGGCTGGCGAGCTTCACAGAATCTTGTAAAGGACGGTGGGGATGGCATTCTGGGTAACTTATCATGGCCTATATCTAAAGACATAATTAAAGCTTCTGTAGCTGTTTAAAAGGGTGCAGGCTAGTCCGGGTCCCCAGACCCCATTGTCCTTTGGACTTCGAACATATATTTAGGTGCATGGGCCGGGAAACAGTGGTGCAGGCCAGTAAATCGGCCCGAAATTACCTACGCCGGCCAAATCGCGATTTGCATGCATGCCCTCAAATTCTTCAGTATTTGAGCAAATTGTAGGCCATGAAGTTGAGGGTTCGTAAACAATAAGGGTGGAAGCCGTAAACAGGACAGAGAGTTTGTATTTCTGTGCAATTTGGATGAAATTTGGGCCCTAAAATTACAATCTGTAGCCCGTTGCAATTTGCCACCCTTCAACAGATGCAACATCATGCGTGCAGGGGCGGATCCAAGCATTTTGGCGGGGGGGGGGGGAGCTCATTAAAGTAATGTAATGCTATAAAATTATCAACTCAATTTGAAAATCTATCTCTCAAGATTCCACACCCAAAAGCCACGTATACACCAACTTTGCAAATAAATATAAAAATCTCAAAATGTCCGATGAACATCCTCACTTTTTCACTCTGGTACGACATGTCAAAAATATGTCCTATTCTTTATTCTTAATTAACCCTGTTGTTTATCAATGGAATTAAACTAAACGTTCATATCATGTCGACAAGGCACGACAAATCATTGTATGGTGCGAGTTTCATCAGCTTTGTTCGAGAGGGTAAGATTTAACGCCTTACGAAAAAAATACTACCTTTCAGAGCCGAAACAGCACTGCAGGAGACGGCGGCGGAAGGTGCGTGCTGCGGCCGAAAGCTTCTGAAGAAATGCAGGGTCACCTCCGATGTCATTGCACACCAACTCGATCATTGTGTTGCGCAAAACGATCGAGGAGGTGCAGGCGCGGATCCGGGAGGGGGTGTTTGGGCGTCAAAAACCCCCAGCTCTATCCCCCCCCCCAAAAAAATAGAAATCCATTGAAAAGAATGCAACCCCCCTCCCCCCCCCACGCCTCTGATACGCAAAAACTGTTTACTGGTAATAATGTCCGCTTTGCACAGAATTCGGACATTGGCAGCTTTGTTAGGGGGTATATTCTGTGATATAGTGTTAAGAATCGTCGGATTTGAAGAGCGCCCCCATTGAAAGTATGGTACATTGCACACCAACTCGATCATGTGTTGGGCAAAACGATAGAGGAGGTACAGGCACGGATCCAGGGGGGTGTTTGGGGGTCAACCCCCCCCCCCCCCAGCTCTATCCCCATAAAAAAACCATGCAATCCATGCAAAAAATGCGACCCAACCCCTGCTCTGACACGCGAAAACTGTTTGCTTGTAATAATGTCCGCTTTGCACAAAAATACGGACATCGGCAGCTTTGTTAGGGGTGTATGCACATTCTGTGAAATAGGCCTAGTGTTAATAATCATCAGATTTGAACAGCGCCCCCATTGAGAGTATAGTGCGATCTCCCCCCCCCCCCCCCCCCCCCCTTACCACATTTTGATTTTCGGAGGCCGAGTGTCATTGCACACTACTCGATCATGTGTTGCGCAATACGATCGAGGAGGTGCAGGCGCGGATCTGGGGGAGAGGGGGGGGGGGGGTACCCACCTCCATGGGCGTCGCCAGGACTTTTTCTAACGGGGGGGGGGGGGGCAAAAAAATGTTTCCTAAAAAATTCTTGTATTTCTCAACAAATTCTCGATTTATCAGTTAAAGAGGAGGGCAGGGGTTTTTCATAAAAATTTGCCAAAATATGATTTTTTTTAAAATAATATTTATGTCCCTAAATCGAGTCGAAATGCATTCCAGGGTCCCTTAGGGGTCTTTCCAGGAAGTTTGGAGCAATTTCATTTTTGGAAGAAAATTTACAAAAATTGCAAGCGGTTAGCCTTACAGTTTTCATAAAAATTGGCTAAAATATGAATTTCTTTTTTAATAATATATATGTCCCTAAATCGAGTCGGAATGCGTTCCAGGGTCCCTTAGGGGTCCTTCCAGGAAGTTTGGAGCAATTTCATGTTTTGACGATAATTGACAAAAATTGCAAGGTTAATTTAAGTTTGGAGCAATTTCATGTTTTGACGATAATTGACAAAAATTGCAAGGTTAATTTAAGGTTAACACCTTAATTTTTCCTCAAAGTTTGGCTAAAATATGAATTTCTTTTTAATGATATATCTGTCCCTAAATCGAGTGGAAATGTGTTCTAGGGTCCCTTAGGAGTCTTTCTAGGAAGTTGGGAGCATTTTCATTTTTGGAAGAAAATTGACAAAATTGCAAGGGGTTAGTTAGCCTTCCAGGAGACGGCAGCGGAAGGCACGTGCTGCTGCCGAAACCTTCTGAAGAAATGCAGGGTCACCTCTGATGTCATTGCACACCAACTCGATCATTGTGTTGCGCAAAACAATCGAGGAGGTGCAGGCACGGATCCGGGTGGGGGTGTTTGGGGGTCAAAACCCCCAGCTCTACCCCCCCCCCCCTCCCCCCACCCCCCAAAAATAGAAATCCATGGAAAAGAATGCAAACCCCCCCCCCCCCCCCCCCCCGGCTCTGACACGCAAAAACTGTTTACTGGTTATAATGTCCGCTTTGCACAGAATACGGACATTGGCAGCTTTGTTAGGGGGTATATTCTGTGACATAGTGTTAAGAATCGTCGGATTTGAACAGCGCCCCCATTGAAAGTATGGTACATTGCACACCAACTCGATCATGTGTTGGGCAAAACGATCGAGGAGGTGCAGGCACGGATCCAGGGGGGTGTTTGGGGGTCAACCCCAGCCCCAGGTCTATCCCCCTAAAAAAACATGCAATCCATGCCAAAAAATGTAATAATGTCTGCTTTGCACAAAATACGGACATCTGCAGCCTTGCTATGGGGTATATATATATATTCTGTGATAAAGTGTTAATAATTGTAAGATTTAAACAGCGTCTCCATTTAAAGGGGATGGGGTACCCACCTCCATGGGTGTCGCCAGGACTTTTTCTAACGGGGGGGGGGGGGGGGGGCAAAAAAATGTTTCCCAAAAAATTCTTGTATTTCTCAACAAATTCTCGATTTATCAGTTAAAGAGGAGGACAAGGGTTTTTCATAAAAATTTGCCAAAATATGAATTTTTTTTAAAATAATATTTATATTCCTAAATCGAGTCGAAGTGCATTCCAGGGTCCCTTAGGGGTCCTTCCAGGAAGTTTGGAGCAATTTCATTTTTGGAAGAAAATTTACAAAAATTGCAAGAGGTTAGCCTTACAGTTTTCATAAAAATTGGCTAAAATATGAATTTCTTTTTAATGATATATCTGTCCCTAAATCGAGTTGGAATGTGTTCGAGGGTCCCTTAAGAGTCTTTCCAGGACGTTTGAAGCAATTTCATTTTTCGACCAAAATTGACAAAAATTGCAAGGGGTTAGCCTAACATTTTTTATAAAAAATAGCTAAAATATGATTTTCTTTTTAATGATATATCTGTAGCTAAATCAAGTTGGAATGTGTTCCAGGGGCATTTAGGAGTCTTTCCAGGACGTTTGGAGAAATTTCATTTTTCGACCCAAATTGACAAAAATTGCAAGGGGTTAGCCTAATATTTTTCATAAAAAAATAGCTAAAATATGATTTTCTTTTTAATGATATATCTGTCCCTGAATCGAGTTGGAATGTGTTCCAGGGTCATTTAGGAGTCTTTCCAGGACGGTTTGAGCAATTTCATTTTTTGACCAAAATTTACAAAAATTGCAAGGGGTTAGCCTTGCATTTTTCATAAAAATTGGCTAAAATATAAATTTCTTTTTTAATAATATATATGTCCCTAAATCGAGTCGGAATGCGTTCCAGGGTCCCTTAAGGGTCCTTCCAGGAAGTTTGGAGCAAGTTCATTTTTTGACGATAATAGACAAAAATAACCTTACATTTTTTCACAAAATTTGTCTACAATATGAATTTCTTTTTTTAATGATATATCTGTCCCTAAATCGAGTGGAAATGTGTTCTAGGGTCCCTTAGGAGTCTTTCCAGGAAGTTTGGAGCAATTTCAATTTTTGACGAAAATTGACATAAATTGCAAGAGGTTAGCCTTACAGTTTTCATGAAAATTGGCTAAAATATGAATTTCTTTTTAATGATATATCTGTCCCTAAATCGAGATGGAATGTGTTCGAGGGTTCCTTAAGAGTCTTTCCAGGAAGTTTGGAGCATTTTCATTTTTGGAAGAAAATTGACAAAAATTGCAAGGGGTTAGTTAGCCTTACAGGAAACAGCACTGCAGGAGATGGCGGCGGAAGGCACGTGCTGCTGCCGAAAGCTTCTGAAGAAATGCAGGGTCACCTCTGATGTCATTGCACACCAACTCGATCATTGTGTTGCGCAAAACGATCGAGGAGGTGCAGGCGCGGATCCGGGTGGGGGTGTTTGGGGTCAAAACCCCCAGCTCTATCCCCCCCCCCCCCAAAAAAAATAGAAATCCATGGAAAAGAATGCAAACACCCCCCCCCCCCGGCTCTGACACGCAAAAACTGTTTACTGGTAATAATGTCGGCTTTGCACAAAAATACGGACATCGGCAGCTTTGTTAGGGGGTATATTCTGTGATATAGTGTTAAGAATCGTCGGATTTGAAGAGCGCCCCCATTGAAAGTATGGTACATTGCACACCAACTCGATCATGTGTTGGGCAAAACGATCGAGGAGGTGCAGGCACGGATCCAGGGGGGTGTTTGGGGGTCAACCCCAGACCCAGCTCTATCCCCCTAAAAAAACATGCAATACATTCAAACCATGCAAAAAATGCGACCCCACCCCTGCTCTAACACGCAAAAACTGTTTACTGGTAATAATGTCTGCTTTGCACAAAATACGGACATCTGCAGCTTTGCTATGGGGTATATATATATATATTCTGTGATAAAGTGTTAATAATTGTAGAATTTGAACAGCGCCTCCATTAAAAGTATGGTACGAGCACCTCAACCCCCCCCCCTTCACTACCTTTTGATTTTCGGAGGCCAAGTGTCCGGAGAAAAAAAACCCGTCTACATCTCAGATGTTTGTGCCGATGAACCCAACCTAACCCCCCCCCCCCCCCACCCCCGCGAAAATTCCTGGATCTGCCCTTTTCCTGCATCTGCCCGGTTTGGTTTTTAGCATTGGGCACGGGGGGGGGTTCAGGTCCGTCAGAATATCATCAGGCCCGTCAAATACATAAAAAGCGCTGCAGAGTAGCTTAACCTTTTTGTGTCAGAGCAGGGGAGGGGTTTCCCCCCCCCCCCCAATTTTTTTTTTTTTTTAAATCTGCAAATAGGCGCATGTAACTGAAAGTAAAAAGCAAGTCGGTAAAAGCCCCATGTAATGATTTTTTTTCCCAATTCAATCCTCAATGTCCATGTACATTTTTGTATTCCACTGGATTTTGTTTTTCATTTTGTATTTCCAGTTGTAAGGGTGATGGGCTTTGTTTTCTTGCGTTTTCAACGAAAGCCCGTTAGTGCCAAACAAAAATGTGAGTGTAATTGTTTGTTTGTTTGTTGGTTTTTTTTTATTTTGGGAGGGGGGGTTTAATTTGTTTTGTTTTTTTAATTTTTTGGGGTTTTTTTAATTTTTTTTTACCTACCTGCCGTCAGCGGCGCCCTTCCCCTGAGATGCCACCCCTACACGTGACTTACCAGCTGTCTTGTCGCATGGGGTAATAAAGTAATGCCTAATCAAATGGAGACTCCGTGTGTCCGTAGCCGCGGCAGCCGTGATGTCTGCCGGAAATTTGAGGGGGGAATGAAAAAAAATCATATAAATAGATATTAAAACAAAAAATAAAAAAATAAAAAAAATAATCCTTAAAAACAAACTTTCCCCAAAAAAATCCCCCAAAAAACAAAAACCCTCTAAAAAAAAAAAAAGTTTAAATAAATAAATCAAACAGTTTCTAAAAATAGACTAGGGGCCTGTATGAAACCATGGACCCAGAGACGGCACTTCCGCTATGGCCTGAAATCGTACTTGTATATTATGGACATGAAGTACGGCAATGCCCGGGTACCAAACCTTCGTTTTGTAAAGTTTAAAAAAAAAAATTCACAAAAAAGAATAATTCCCCCGTCCCAAATGTTGGCACTGACGGGCTTTCGTAGTTTCCCCCTATTTTGCAAATTACTGTATTTGTTGGAAATGTTCACAATTAAAAAAACCTTATTTGAAAAATGTAAATAATGTTTATATATTACAGTGTACATCTCTATTTTTCCCCGGTATAACATCGCGTTTCTTACGTCAATTGGAAATTGCGCCATTAATAATGGTACTCATATTGATCGAACCAAACTCCGTTTTAATTATAGTCAATTATGATTCATTGATTCCGTGACATAGGCCTCTGCATCGTATTCAAAGCTACCGTACATCTGCCGAGCAGATGTAAATATCAAACTAAACCAAAGTATAAAAGATAGAGGATTAAAAAAAAATCAAAAAGTTATGTGCTAGTCAAGCTTTCAGGGATCGGTCTGAGCCATAACAATGCCCCAGCCGATCCCTTAGTTCTCTTCCGGGGTCTCGGCGTCCCCGACCAATACACACTTCCTTCCCTATCCATCCATATAACCCCGGAGGGCCAGGCACCATGTAAAAGCAAAGAGCTAAGGGAGGAACAGGGCGGCCCCTAAACCTTGATCCTCCGAGTGGACCAAATGCCCTGAACCTGTACGAAGGCGCCAACCTGGAACTCGCGGACAGTACCAGCAGCAGTGCTTACCGGTTAAGCTAAGGTACTGTTGGTAATTTACGACAGGAAATTAAACATCTTATATAAAGACTGTACGAGTGCGACTAAAACCAAAAAGACACCGACGGGATTCGAACCCGTGCCCCGCGCCATGCGTGGACGACGAATCTAACCACTAGGCCATTCGGCTTTCTTAGAGTTCTTCTCAAAAATAATAGGCGGAAAAACGTGGCACACTGGTGGGTCCATTCTCTTTGGGCTCCATGGACGAAAAGAAGTTGACATTTCGGGCAATAAGAGCCCACTGTTTTCATTTCTTTGGAAAATTGTATACGGCAGCTTCGTTAGTCGTAGGCCTACATGGGCTAATCGTACTTCTCGTTACGCAACAATGGAAACTATATATTATTATGCAGGCCTTTTTTGATAAAGACATCAGGCGTGCAGGGGCGGGAGTCCAGGAATTTTGGCGGGGGGGGGGTTTCAGGCCCGTTAGAGATATATGTTTACATTCGATAGTTGCGGACAGGTGGACCTTATTATTATTATAATCGTTATAAATGTACATTTTTTTGTGTGCATCAGAACGTGGGTGGGGGGGGGGGGGGGTGGGGGGGGGGGCGCAAACCTCTCTCAAGGGTTCCGCGCCTGACTTCTACTCTTTGTATTTGGACAGACACAGATTCTCAACTCCCCTTCTACTATTTTAAAATCTTACGGACGTCTTTAAAAAGAAAACGATTTTTTACGGATTTGTTTGTGAACACTGTATCAGGCCTATGCATATTCCGTTCGCTGTTCCCAACAGTCCTTCGTCAGCCTGTTATCAAACATTATTTTCATGAAAAAAAATATGAACTTGAAGTTCTCATCCTTAATTTCCAAAAAAACACGACTTTTAAAATGTAGACAACATTTCACCAGGACATGCACCGCATTACACTAGGGGCGCTGTTCATGACACCGATGTGCATAGCGCTTCGCTCGTACACCCGCCCTGCAGCTTGGGCCTAGGACGCTGGGCCGGGAAGGGCTGGCGAGCTTCACAGAATCTTGTAAAGGACGGTGGGGATGGTATTAATAATAATAATAATAATAACGGAGTCTTATATAGCGCACGTATCTACCAACAATTAGGTACTCAAGGCGCTGGAAATTATGTCAATTATTAAAGAAAGGTAAATAAAGTTTATGAGAAATATGAGACCCATTATGTGGCACCTTATAATGGTTTACAAGGTGCTGCGGCGTACATTGCAGCCACTGCCAGAAACACTGGGGCAAACCCCTTCTGGGTAACTTATCATGGCCTACATCTAAAGACATAATTAAATCTTCTGTAGCTGTTTAAAAGGGTGCAGGCTAGTCCGGTTCCCCAGACCCCATTGTCCTTTGGACTTCAAAAATATATTTAGGTGCATGGGCCGGTAAACAGTCTAGGTGCAGGCCAGTAAATCGGCCCGAAATTACCTACGCCGGCCAAATCACGAGTGCATGCCCTCAAATTCTTCAGTACTTGAGCAAATTGTAGGCCATGAAGTTGAGGGTTTGATCCCCCCCCCCCCACATGCACCCCTAGCCCCTAGAATGAGGACCCTGGCTACGCCGCTGCAACAACTTATTGATCCAGTGCAGTCCCCCAGTTCGTTGAATGTCCATTCAAAGAGAAAGGGTTTAGAGAGACGTTTATCACTTTATGGATTGAAATAATTTTGTTTGTGTTGTGAAGAGACGGGGCAGATTAACATTCAGAATCATGTAATAGTGTTATTATTATTATAGTTTGAACATTGACTCAGACAGAGAGTACTTTTTTGTAATTTTGATGTTTTATAATTACTTCGTTTGTACTTAAAAAGTAAAACGTTGAGCAGGCAATTAATAATATAAATTAGCCATTCTGGCACTATATGAAATTTATTTTAAAGAGTTCATTTGTGATAACTAAACATTTTTACCTGAATTGGATTCTTAAAAAAAAACAGTAATTGCTTTTCAGTTGACTTTTTTTTTTATACTTTATCTAAAGTCCACAGTAAAGGTTTGCTGCATGAAATAATTGATTTGTTTCCCTTAATGTCTTTTGATATTAGTGCGCTTATAATTGTAATCAATACTTCGATTTATTAAATTACGAAATCGTTTCATTATTTTGTGCACTGTTCTCGAATTGTGACATACTAGTGTTGGTCTTCCCCTTTTTTTACCCGTAAAAACAGTACTTGTTACTTTCAATATAGCTGCTGAAGCATTACGGTATATAAGCAACACTAGCTTCCATTTCGTCTGAATCGCGGCTAAGATGACTTTGGTGCATTAAAAAAGATCATTCTCGGACTTGTTGTCAATGCACAAGGCAGTTTAAACAGGTTGATCAGTTCAATGCAAAATACTACCACATGTACATGTGGACTTCAAACGAGTTTTGTTGTAGCTGTATGACTTTAATCGTCACCACACTGTTCATCAGCCTTCGATCTTTTCTTGTGTTTTTGTGAAGTTTTTTTTTTTCTTTTCGTGAGTTCTTACTCTCGCCCTCCTCACGGAAGAGCTGTTGTCCTGTTACTTTGAACGCATCATCGTCAACCTGCACATGTTGCCGCCAGCCCTCGGTCTCCACTGTCTCCGTTTGTTGATGCTCCTCTTGATGATGATTCTGCTCTCGTTTCTTTCTCCAACTCTATCGCCCAAGCTCGGCATCTCTCAGTGTTCATAGTGACTGCGATAGCTCTCCGTTGCGCTCTGCGTTGACCGCCGGGCAGAGGAGGGAGGGCGATCCAAGGTCGAGGGCAAGACCGACGCTGACGCCTGGCATCAGCTGGTAAAATGATAAAAAGTAAGCAGTAGATCCATAATTC
The DNA here is from genome assembly GCF_015706575.1 of Patiria miniata. Lineage (NCBI taxonomy): Eukaryota > Metazoa > Echinodermata > Asteroidea > Valvatida > Asterinidae > Patiria > Patiria miniata. The sequence goes on along the minus strand of NW_024037051.1, from coordinate 7,548,301 downwards.
AAGTCAGGAACAATGCTTAGCCCCCGCATTCTCTTGCAGGTGTAAAGATGACATATGCAAACAGATGACATATGCAAACAGTGACACAACGCGTGGACTACTCAATTTTCATGTCAGTAACGTAATGTCTTCGATTGTTTCATGAACGGGTAGGCCTAAATACGTTTCACTCCAATGGCCACAGTCGACTCATCATATAATATCCTGTGTGTTTTTCAGTCATGAACTCATGATTTTGTAAATATATGATACTCCCGTGTAACACAAAACTAACCTAGAATTCCCTTCAAAGTCTTGGAACATGACTCTGGCTTGGAGTTCGGACTATCCGGCTTAATGACGGAGTTACTGACGATTTCACTTGACGGGTTCTTGACGATGAAGGCAGTTTCCTTCAGCGATGCGTCGTCTGCAAACCATACTGAGCGTCTCCTCGTTCGAATGTCATGCTTGCTAAGTGGGTTGCCGGAAGGCTCGGAAGCTACGCCAAAATGAAGGCACAGATAAATATTATTAGGCGCTCTTCGTATTGATGGAAATAAAAGAAGTAATGAAATTAATGGTTGAATTGTCTTCCATTGTAATTTCGTTATGACAATAGTACTGCGGAAGGAGTAAACTAGACCCACATACCTGGGCCTGCCCTTTGCTGGTCTTGCTGATCCAACTTTTCTTTGGATTTCTCCTCTGGAGACGGTAACCGTTTTTGCAGTTCATATTGTGGTTGTTGTTCTACCAACTTGCTGGACTCAGTTTGCTGTTTTGGTTCAGCCAGGTCTTCTTGCTGCAGAACCAGCTCTTGCCCGCGACTCCAAGTCTTCAGCTTTTGTGTTTTCTTTTGGCATAGTTGTTCTACCTGCAGCTGAAACTCAGTCCCTGACTCACTTTGGTGTTTTGCAAACGGGCTTTGTTGGAACCAAGTCTTGCCATCATACTCGGCATACCTTTGAGGAAATACTGTGAGGAGGTTGACTACAGGAGAAAACCGTCGACTGTGCCAAGAATTGAAATGCAGGCATCCCTCTGAATCTACATCATGCCTGTGCAGATGTTGAGTAATATCGTGCTGTTTGTCTAGACGCACTTGCTTGGAAGCCTCTCTTCGTCTCTGATGCTCATTTCGAGGATTTGCAGAACCTGACAGGGATTGAAATTCTTTCTCTTTCCGTATTCGTTCTGCAAAGAATCTGATGTGGTTGTCCAGCGAAGGAAGCTCTGGGTGGTTCCAGGCGTTGAAGCGGAAGCAACCCGTTGTATTCAAATCTTGCTGTTTCAGATCTGCCTGTTCACGGCTTTCGACTTGTCGTTTTAGATCCTGAGGCTGTTGGGCATGTTTCTGGCCCTGTTTCCTAACCTTCTGTTTTTGAAGTTCATTTGGCAGCATTTTGTGTAGTTTCCCCACACTTTGAGTTTGTAAACGTAGTTGAGCTTCAGCCATTCTTTGAAACAACGACTTTCTCGGTGAAGGTTGCTGAAACTCCGTCGGATGGTGGACGTCATCTGGGCTGTTCTCACCTGACCGTTGTTGAATTCCCAACGCTTGCGTTGCCTCTTCTTGATCCTGAACTTGCTCCCGATATTCAAGTGTCTCTCCTTTGACTTTCGGCTGAATGTGGACGTTCAAGTTAATTGCAGTTTGTTGATCATGTTGGTGGTTGTGTCTCACACCCTCACTCCCAGTGTTCGGCTGTGGGTTTGCTCGTCTTGTTTGCGAATTATTGCCGTCGCTGTTACTTGTGTGAGTGTTTTTGCATCTTACAATATTTGCCCCTGCAACAAAAAAGGAGTAGGCCTCAAATAATGTTTACTCTGAACGTATGGCCTCTTATGTCATCCGAAAACTGCTTTTGAACAAGGGTTACCTTTTGTAATTGGTACACCTGAAATATCTGGGACAGCATGAGGAGCTAATAATGTTGTCCTGGATGTTGGAAGTATCAGGATGCAGCGAGAAACATATCTCAGGGCAGTCAAGATACCGAGGATAGCTGAGGAACTCATTACTCGGAGCGTCGATCCCATCCGCTCCATGCAACACTTACGCCTGCCAAGGAATTGCAAACAAAGATTTCCACATTGAAAAAAATAGTAAAACCGGTCAAATTGTCATTATAATAGAGCAGGAGTTTAGCCGAAAGTTAAATAAAAAAAAACGTTTTGAATTACCTTGCATGAGTGAGCCTGTATTTCCGTTTGGGTTGTTGCATGAGTAGAGACAAGGCAACAAGCACCAGCAGGTAACTGAAGCACAGGGCGGCAGCAGCAACAAAGTACCCCAGCCCTTTGGTGTTGGCTAACGGTGATTGTATGTTCAGTTGGTCCAACATCTCGATGGCTCGTTCTAAGAGAGACTTGATCAGGTTCAGAAGATGAGTTGCCAAAGACCATGGAACAGACGAGGCACCAAACTGAGATGGGTGGACGATGGGTCTGCTGTAGATCCACCAGATACCCAGGGGTACCCCAAAGATGAGGTACAAGCCCAGGTAGGTCACACGGTGCCAGGACACGTGTGACTGCGGAGATGCGGATACCGGACCATGTCGTAGATTGTAGAAAGACGGTCCGGGAATCTTGAAACACGAGTCCCCGCGTGGGCGGCTCGCCACTTGACGAGGACGTGGCGAGAACACCCGAGAGGCAATCCCAATGAGAGTCGCAACGGACAGGTACCAAGTAGCTAGGCTGATCATCGCTGCTTGGGCATCTGAATTCATCCAACAGGAGTTCAGGAAATGGACAACATCGGCAATGAAGTCCTGCAGCACGTTGGTGGCGGCATGCTTGCTACTTGGTGACGGCATTGGGTGGAAGGAGCGGAAAAGTTCCGCCCATACAGATGAGAGTTCTCGGTAGAACTTGAACTTCTCATCGTTGATAGAGTAGTCATCGGTGGCGTCAGTGATGACGACACTGCCTGTCTGCCAAGATGTCACGATGGTTGGTAGGCAAGGCAGAGAGACAGGAGATTTCCCGAGCACACAGCCAGACAGGTACAGACTGCTGTAACAGGCCAGGATGACTACAAGTAAGTTGGCCGACTTGCGAATAACGGAATACATGGCTTTCGCAACGGTAAAATTGTTGGTAACTATCGATACAAAAATCGCTTTGGTATGAGAACACTTCGCTTGATAACTCGATCACAGAATAACTGATGTTATGTTTAGATACGTATCGCAGCGTTTTACATGTGTACGCAAAACAAACAAAAGAGCCTAATTTGCATGGGGAAACCAACGAAACGCGCCATGGCGCTCTGCAGACGTCACAGTGGGAACAATGCCATGACGCGCATTGCACTTGCGCATACTCACGCAGCCTGCTCATCAGCACTTTGTTGTGCTGCTTAGGAGTTGAAGAAACCTCGGCTTCAGGTCTTAGGCCCCTACTTGGAAGACTCTGGCCATATGAAACAAAATATCAGACGAAGAAGATGAAGCCTAAGTGTATTTGCATTAAGGTTTGACCTGTAGCCCGACTTTGGTCGACTGAGTAGTAGAGTTGTTTGACCTTCGAGACTCCTAAAAGATTTTAGGGTAGAGATGAATCTCTGACAAGGCCAAGGTTTCGTCAGTACCTTGTTCAGAGTTACGTAGTTTTGTGTTTATTTGGTTGCATTGTTTCTTGCAAGTTGGTGATGAATTTTCCTTTTTTAGCAGTGACAGCTGGCTTCAACTGTGCGACGTGGCAAAGACGGTATATGCCATGCTTGATTAATTGGCCAATGGTACGTGAAGAACAAATCAAGGGATAAAGTTGTATTGCATTCCATGTATCCAGATCCTGGGTGTTTGTTAGGTTTAAAAAAAAAATCGGGGGGGGGTCTATCAGCAAAAAAAAAACCCTGAAATGTAGCCAGGTTTTTTCTCTGGACACTTGGTCACCAGGCCTCCGAAAATCAATAGGTGTGTGTGTGTGGGGGGGGGGGGGGGGGGCTGTTCAAATACAATGATTATTTAACACTGTACAGTACAGTGTACAAATATCCCCTAACCAAGCTGGCTCTGTCCGTATTTTGTGCACGAGGCGGACATTCTTACCAGTAATTTTTTTAAGATGTCAGATGGGGGGGGGGGGGGGGGGGTCGCATTACTTTTAATGAATTTCTATGAAAAAAAAACACAATCGACAGAGCTGGGGGACCCCCCCCCCATACGCACCTGGTACTACAGCTCTGTGGTTTACTTGAGAATATAAAGACCACGCCCCGAATTTTGCCGTGGTTTGCGGCTCCATTAATAAGACGCTCCGGTGGTGCAAGGCGGCGTGTGCTATCGCTTAGAACTGCAGAAACGGAAAGAGCTTTGCACGATAGCACACCTGGGCACGTGATCACTGTACCCTCATGAGGCCCCCTTCAATGGAGAAACCATTGTGCAAGCTATTGTACAAAGCAACTGCCCTTTAACAGATTATCTTTACAACAGCGAGAACAATGTTTTTGCCAGTAAAGGGGGCTTCATGGTCGTGTTGGGCTGTCTATAGGCCAACCATCGAATCTCCAATCCTGACCAAATCTCGCTGGGCCCCCAACCCCCCAGCCCCCGTTCGATGTTGTCTCTCATTGCGCAGTGTGTGCTCCATCAGCTGGAGAGAACAGCATTGACCGGGGGAGCGGGGGAGTGGGTAAACGTGGCAGGCTCAGGAAGTGTCCCAAACATTTTGGCCGGGATTGTCCCAAGCACCAAAGGACCTCCTGCAAACTGGACCAATTCAAGTCACTGATGAAAGACACGGATGTTCAAAACCTAACTTATTTTCTCATTTTTATTTCAGGAAATCTCCCTATGTTTGCTTAGGAAAAGAATTAAGGATACATCCAATGGTCTTAAAGAAGAAAAAAAAATCATGAGTAAAGGGACTGACAAAGCACATTAAATAATTATTGATAAGAAATGTCAGTCTCACATAATGTCACAAGGTTAACACAAAAACAACAGGAATAGGCTTAAATTCATGTGTAAATCAAGCTTTATTTTACTTGGTCTACAAACTGAACGAAGAGTAAGTCTTAAAGTGGGGTAAAACAATTATACAGCATTATTGTTTATATGCATAGTCAAATAGTCCAAGCATTACGACTATCAATGGGTTTATTGAAGGAAGTCAAACGACTTGGAAATACTTTAAATGAACTTTCTCTAGATGATGTAAGAAGACTTTGTGCAGCATCTTTTCTAGTCTTGGGGCGAGACGTCATTATGGTTTGATACACGATAACCCGCCGCCGCAATAACCCATTGCTGTAAGAGGGCGTAATCACAACCAACCATTATCATCCACGAACCCATAAGAAGCAATGTCTAGGGAGATTCATAAAATCTCCCCCCCCCCCCCCCCCCGCCGAAAAATGGGGGGAAATAGTGCGCATTCGCTACTTTTGCGGTCTATTTGAAGTCTCACACATACTATGAACCACAAAAAAGCTGACCAGTGAAGTTGCACAAAAGTCTTCCTGTGTCTTTTATACTACTGGAAGAAATTAAGATATTGGTTCGGAACTACAGTGAAATCTTTTGAATGCACGCTGCATATACATGTATTAGGCCAAACAGGTGCGCGCGCATTACACAACCGATCTCCCTAGACGTTGTTCCTGACGGATTCGTGGGTGATATTGGTTGGTCGTGATAACGCCCTCTTGCGGCGATGGGTTATCGTGTATCAAGCCATAACAAAGTCTAGTCCCTAGACTTAATCTTTTTTCTGAGGTGATGCTTGGTGATATTGGAAATGGAACTGGCTGTTCTCTCTCCAGTACGGACGTTGTGCATAGATCTGCTACGATCAACAATATCATGACTGTGCAATAAACCTACTCATGCATGCTGAGTCACAACAGCGAGCTGTACACTTCGGCAGAGATGGTCAGTTTAATAAAAGTTAATATTTTCAAAGCTGTACCAAGAGACATTCTTTTCCCAGTGGGAATATAAATAACAAAATCCTCCTCTCCAAATGCGCCCTGAGGCAACATGCTGGGCAGTGCCGCAGTGCTGTCCTTGTAGCAGTGACGTGCATCTTTCCCACGGAAACGTATCAGCCTGCATCCACACTAACACACTGTTTGCAAAGTCATTTCACGGAGTTGCCTTTGAGTGGTGAGTCTCTACTTGGACACCATGAGTCTCATGAGTTTGCCGTTGAGTTTTTCTATTCTCTTGACGTCCTGTGCATGCTCTGTTCTGTACTGAAGGCACTGCAGTTGGAGAGAAGAGCAAAAATTCTCAATATTCATCTTAGACTTAGTGCAACTTTGCTCAATAGAGATGCAAGACATGTGGTAATATCTACAGTTTTCACAGATTTGATTTTGCATTATGCAGAATTCGGGTGATGCACAATGCAGTGCGCCACCAAGAGTTTGCCACGGAGAGTTCATTTTTCCCTGTGCATTGTGGGAGATGGTCCACAAATTCGCAGCGCGGAACATTTGAAATTGTTAATGTTTCCGGTGAGTAGTTTCATGAACGTATGATTCAAGTTTATGTTTGCCCTTTCCTTTATTTGTATAAATATGGTGTTTTTGTAACGCGGCAGAATGCTATGCCCTGATCTATATCAGCTCAAGCTGTCTGCTGACACTCATTCCAATGGACCATGTTTTGTCGATCGTAAAATTAAAAAATTGACTCTCCATGGCAAACTCTTGGTGGCGTACTGCATTGTGAATCGCACAAATTACACAGACTGACTAGTCTAGAAACTCAATCCTGTTGGTGAAATTAGTGTAAGTCACTGCAAATGCAATATACAAGTTGCCAACCGCAATATTCTTTTCATAAGATGGAATTTGCGTTGGGGTAATGTAAATCGAGCTTGTGGGATCGGTTTGCTGGTTCGAATCTGACAACATTCTTTATCGTTCTTCTATTACCCATATTTTGCATTCCAACACATATAAATCAGCTCTCAAATAACTTTTCTTTTTCATTGAAGACCTAGTAAAGTCAAAAAGGCACCTTTGCTAGGAACGTTCAAAATCTTCCAACATCTACCACTGATTATTAAAGTGTGCAGGAAACCAAGGGCTGCTTCTTTGTACTTAAACATTTCAAGGGGCATTAATCCCCTAGCTGGGCTTACCTGTGTCTTTATCCTTAAAAAATCCCCCCCCCCCCAAAAAAAAACTTTTAGTGGATTTTGTTGGTTCTGGGAGGGTGAGGTTCTTACCACAATGTCGTCTGTGACCTTCATAGCTAACTTGCCATCACAGTGCCGGTACTTCAACACAATTCTGGCCTGAAATAAGAAATATAGAAAATTAAATTTCCTGAGGTTATACTATTTAAGTTTGGTAACTTGATCTCTTCAAACCAACATTATTTCCTACTTGTGTTTTTCTACTTTTACAATTTCGCACTCCCGAAAAGACACTGGAAGTAATTGCAGAAAACCCCACCCCTCGGAAATAAACCCCTAAAATCATCTGGCTGCGCGGGAATTGCTGGAAAAAAATCTATAAGTCCAAAGCAAGTACCGTGTTGCCGGCTACGTGGCTGTAGACAGAATGAAGTGGAAGTCCCTTGAGAACAATGAATGCAAAACGAATGGGAATTGATAATATAAGTCCGCACTAATTACATGTACATGTACCCTGTTGCCGGCTAGGTGGATACAGAGTTTGAGTGCTGGGGAGCATGATGCATGTACATACAGGTAGCACTAAGAAGGTTTATTGAGGACAATCAACCGTGACGAGGTGGATAGATCGAGTGGTGGGGCATTCTGCAATTGTGTCAGACACTGTCTGCGATCAGGGTACGCATTTGTTCTTCGGGATCACACCAGCGCTGGACTCGTTTGTAACGAGGTCACAGCTTCGCTGTTCAATGTGTTCAAACGAATCAAAACTGAACATGTCAACGAATGAACAGCAGATCTTGGACTTGAACAGGAAATTTCTCTTTTCATCAGAACAGAAACTTAACCTAAGTCACACCATCTAATAGTTTCTCGATCTCTGCGGGATCCCGAAGTGGCGTATTTGGCACTTTGGGATCCTTTGTGGAGGTTAAATTGATGGTTTTGGTGGGCGATTCCATAGACTATACATAGCCTATTGGCGATCGTGTAGTTAAGGGCCCCTCTTACAATGTACCTTAGTTTCGATAAAATTAGAGTCCAGAATGTTTTCTATCATTCAAAAATGACCTTTTCAACCTAAAGCAGACTTCTCTCACTTCCAATGACACCTTTTTTGATATTCTGAACAGTTTCTTGGGGTAGAAATAACGATTTTCATAAGTAGTTTAAGGTTGGTGCTGTGTGATTCAGCGCCCCTTGGTTGGGCGTTCACGGTACAAGTACATCGCAGTGATCGTCATCTTTGTTTTCGTGTTACGTTTTGTCATCGTTATCATCACTTTACGGTTACCCCCAAATTTCCCTCAAAAAAAGGTTCAAAACCTTGCCCTCTATACTACAACATAGCATAGGCCTACATGTACATTTGTACCTGCATAGTTTTTTGGGGGTTTTTTTTTGGGGGGGGGGTAAGTCAAATAAATTAAAAGTGGATTCTGTTCTCTGTTTCGGTAGTGTGATGAGACGTCATTTGCACGCCCACTGCACATTAACCATTGGAACCGCACCAGAAGTTAACTCAAATAACTTGCGTGTTTAGCCAATGGGCGGTAGGAATAAATGGAAATATCTGTATAGGCCTATGGCTATGCGCGAATGTGTATGATGAGTATCAATATGACGAACCGGGCAGTACAAACTACACGATCGACGAAATCGCAGACACTAACACAATTTTACAAACCTTTGACGGGTTAGTAAGATATAACTTTTCTGCAGCTTTTGCAAATTCCTCCCATGAATTGATGTAAGTCATTGTGAGAATTAAAAGAGATTATTAGCGGCTTTCAGACGATCTGTGCCAGCTGGAAAAATTTCTGCTGAAATAGTCAGGCTCTTGAGCCTTGATATATTATCGGCATTGAAATCACGTTTCGGCGTCCAGGAACAGAAAAGGTTTTCAGTCATTGAACTTGAGAGGGCGTTCTTGATAGTATCGATAAGCGTTATGCATTCTAAACAAGTGAAACAAAAAGGAGGGAATAAAATAATGCAACATTTGTATGAGGTTTACTCATCAGGAAATACGAAATTAGAAAAAAAAAACTCTTTAAAATATCTAATCCAATCTAATTTGTGTTATTTCTCAAAAGATTGTTGTTTCTTTATTGTTTTAAATGTCACCCCCATCTGAAAAATTAATCGACTCCCCCACAGGAATTATTGAGATGCTCTAGTCTGGCCGAAAATGGCGACTTCTTGTGGGCGTCCTGTCTTCGGAATCGTGTTTGGGTGAATTTAATCTGAGTTTTCATGCTGCAATTGACTGAAATCTTGACGTAGGTTAACAAAATTTTTTGGCAACAATTGCTGTGAGTTGTTTACTCTCGATCGAAATTGTGTGGTGGTTGGTGACCGGCCTTGAACGTCACTTCAGTTTTGTCACAGCACAGCCGCCCGGCCGGCCGTTGACGTGCGTTGTTCATCCCATTGAATTTGTACGGCGGATGTCGATGACAGAAGAACATAAGGAAATCCCGTAACACAGTGCTTTCACAAAGTGCCCGGTACATCATCCAACTTTACTGGGTGCAAAGGACCAGATAGTTCACCATGAGGTAGGTCTAAACTGTTATGTTTTGTTTTTCGATATTGTTCATTTCAAAGACAAGTCAAATGAATTATAAAAAAGAGTGTTTTTAGTTTACTGCTTTTAAATTTAATAAATAAATAGCCGTGTCCGTGAACTGGTCCTGCATTTTTTCTGTTCTTTAATAAGCCGTATAAGCCTCATGTGTACACAATGGCGATTGTGTGAGTGTAGAGCCCCATTCCCTGTCCATATAAACAAAATAGGCCTCAAAATAGTTTTAAATAGCATCCTTTTGATCTCAATTTTCTGGTTCGGAATTCGGTAAGGATTTTTTTTTTTTTTTTTTTTTTTATTGATAAATTTATTGAGATTACCAGAGATGTATTTCAACAGTTTAGATAAACTTAATACTACACCACTGATTACTGGCAACATTGCCGAAATTTGCCCCAACTTTAATACCAAATACGCCACCTCCGTCTCCAGTAAAGATCAAGAATTAAGATGATGGTACTAAGGTTTAATTATGATTAGGGTGAAAAGTAAAAGTTTCTGTTCTTTTCCGAGTGCGCCCCTCGGGTTCGTTGGCATGTTGAACTCCCAATTCGTTTGAATGGCGAGGCAGTGACATCATTGTGATGGTGCTCAGCGTGTACTAATGCAAAAACAAAGAGTAAGTGCCTAATAATGTAATATGATCACGGAGAGAGTCTTTTGAGATCGAGTGCGATTTTGTTAATACCGTGCACGATATCGTTTAAGATAATATGAATAGACTGGTTCTAGTTTGTGTAAATATGAGTGTTTTGAACGACAGTGGAGAGTCTGGAACTAGGTTATGCGTGGACTGGTTCCTGCACGGACCATACTGATGGTGAAGGGACCGGGCGGAAAGCAGTTTAGATATGATCGATATATGCATCACGTGTCAACGATTTTGCCGCACCTTGATCTCGAAAGCAGCTGTCTGGCAATCAGATTAGGCGTTTATTCACATCAGCGTTCCCTAGGCACTATCACAATGTTTAAGGGCAGTCGATACGAGTAAAAAATCACGTCTGCTCGAAAAAAGGCGGAATCCCGATGGATTTCCAGATCTCTTGTTGTTTTAGCTTGATTTTTAACTTCTTGGTTTTTTTCCAAAAACAACAAAGATAAAAAAAAATATCAAGGGCGGACAGATTTTTTGGGTCGGGCGTGGATGCTTACCAACAATTTTTTTTGTGGACTTTAATTTATTTGTTTGTTGATCAGCAAGCCCAAGTTTCTAATGGAATTGCCCCTTCGTGCTTTATAGCGCTGGTTTCTGTAACGGTCCATGTACAGGTCTTCAAACCAAGGTCTTGTACATGTACGTGTAACCTAAATTCTCAAACGTCCCAATGGAGGTCCAGGTTGTTTCACCTGCAGAGTTTCAAGTTCTCATTTGAAATTTAACTGCACTTGGTTTTTTTTCCAAGCCTTTTCTGTGTTTCCCATGGAGAAGCAATCATCAGCCAGTATCATTGTCAACTGGGCCCTTCTCAGAATTGCCAGGACTTTGTCCTGTTTCTGATCGTAGTCTGAAGCATATTGCTTCAAGAAGTTAGCGTACAATGTGTGTTAAGGCTAATTCATAAATACCTCAGACAGTTTAGCTATTCCTATTGGTCGAGAGCCCGTCATGTGGCCGGTCTTAAACAGATGATAAAGACATGGCTAGCTGGTCTTAAACACTTTTCCAGTGTCACAATAAAATGTGGACTCCTAAAAATCCGGTGCCTCTTACCGTTTTATTGGTTGAACGTTCACAATCCTCACGTAGGCATGCGCAACACTACCAGCGAGTCAGAATTTTATAGTTCTAAATTCAAAACGCAACGCCCCAGGTGCGTTCTTCACGACATCACACAGAACGTGCCACGCTCGCGTCAATCTCCATGAAAGGGTTGTTTACATCTTAATCATCAGCTGAACACTCCATTATTTAGCTAGAGGGATGTTTCAAAAACATGAAGTGAACTTGTTGAACAAAATTGGGATTTTTCTAACAAATTATTTGATTTTTTTTTACCGAAAAGGTATTTTTTTATGAATGGGAATATATGTGCTCGGTCGGTATTTATCACTCTGTTTAAGACCGCTTAGAGTCTGGGTGCTGATAATTACCCTCGCCTCCGGCTCGGGTAATTATCAGCACCCAGACTCTAAGCGGTCTTAAACAGAGTGATAAAAACCTCCGGAGCACACATTTATTCCCTTATTAATGGACTCTAGTTTTTAAAAATGTTGTAGAGTCATTGGCCTGTAAGAGAGCGAGGGTTAATAACTCAGTGAATAAACCGGAAAATGTAGGCCCTAATATTAAAAATGTACATATCCATCATCTTGTATCAAGAAGACAACAGACTAGGAGTGTTGGATCGTTTCTTTCAATCATTTATTAGAAGATGGTTATTTGGCTCTGTCACGCACATAAAGTGTACATTTATAATGTTGGAATTGCCTTGTGTACTTTGGTGAGGATTTGGGGAAACTGCAGATTCAAACAGTGTACTGCACACATGTACAGGAATGTACTGCATTGGCTTGAAAAGCCTTGAGTGCTGATACTCAACCCTCCACAGGAACTTTTCTTTTGAGATCAGGATGCAGTTAGGTTAAAGTGTCAGATACCGCTGCATGGGTCTTTACCATGGCCGTGTACGGTACATGGGGTTTGAGTTTCATCAGGAAATATTCCATTTCCTGCATAATGCGGATACGGTTCGGATTCGTGCAGGACTTCTGTAAATAACTGCCTTTAGAAACACGTCTGAACTGCAATTGTTGGATTTTGAAAGAGCTTCCTTATTGGGAGAAAACTGTTTTTGGTTTGTTTGTTCCCTTCGCCATAAAGTTTTGGGGGTTGGGGCTGGAACTGGAAGGGGTGGGGAGGGGTGGATTAGTTGCTGATTGTTTCCCCCTTTCCCCTTACTATTCATTATCTAACTTCAAGTAGAATGCACTTAGTTTGGATTCTTGTTACTTATGAAGCGAAAAGCAAATCAACATTACACATTGTCGTGCTGGTAGACTAGAAGTGTACATGTATACATACAGTATGTACATGTAGTTGCCAGTACATGTCTGTACACATTGTCAAAGAACAATGAGTTACACATTGTGCACATGGGCTGCGTTTGGAAAGGGGTAATTGTTGAGGCTTTGCGCAGTCAAATGAACACCTCAATGTTAACAATAACATGTAGCTTACATGCAGCGAGAATGCCAGATTAGGTCAGGGCCCACTACTTGTATCGGTTAGATCAGAAAGCAAACTGCGGTGACTCGCCTTGTTTTACGACCCACCTGTAGGCTGCCTGAGGCTTTCAGAATGTCGGTTCATTTTCACCTGGTATTATGATAAGTTATAAGTTGAATTGCAAGGGGGGGGGGGGGCATGTGTACCGGCACATGTACTTTTGACAGAAGAACCTGCGTCTCTTGAAAGTCTATTGTCATTACAAAGTTCCAGAAAAAGTTAACTACCAAAACTCCCGGTATATTATTCATTCATTTATAAATTATACCAAGGTGGGCTGTGTATATATGTACATGTACAATGTACATACCGGAACGTGTAACAATTGTTGGTGATATTTAATACAAAGGCTTTGACTCTAAGTTTTGGGCAAATGACCACACCACCATAGGTGCTAACCCTTTGTCTGGGTTTTAAGGTCATCCACCACAGTAGTATTAAAAGCCTTGGTGGGTGTCAGAGCACATAACTTCATTGTACAGTGTACCATGGCACCATAACAAACAGCAGGACTCATCAATGATGACCGTTCATGAACAGGTTGACAAGTACTTATAAATGCATAGATCTATGCAGTAACTTTGTACATGTATTTCCATTGAGTTGTAACAAGGTGTTTCCTTGCTCTATGCTTGTAAATGTATGTCAATGAACAGGTGCTTCTACCTGAACTTATTATGCTCCTGTACATCACGTGAATAAAGATTTATGCGAATATTTAAGTGAATATGAAGTCAAGAAATGAGCAAACAAATGTAGGAGCTCAATTGTGTTAAACTTAAATTCGCAGACTATAAAGTACATGTACCTTGCCATTGCAGTCACCTGGATTTTTTGGGCGTGTGATTTTTGTAGGCGTGTGATTCTGTGGTCCAAACTGGGACTGAACAATCTGATATTTTTTTATAATATTCATCTTGGTTTACAGTAACGCCATTTTCTCTTCACCAACGTACATTGTACATTATTTTTCACAAATTATGAAGTATAATTATGCCGTAACTCTGTATGCCGAAGTGTGCGGTACTGAGGGATTCAGGCGTGCAATTGTTCGCACTTCTCAGGAAGCTTTTAGGCGTGTGATGGCGTGGGGGTGCGATCGCACGCCTCAAATCAGAAGGCCTGCATTGGTATCAGTCCTCCTGCCATTGCCTGATTTCAAATTGTGTTAGTGCCACACATGTGTATATATTTTTGTTAACGTTTACTTCAAATTTCAGGCAAAATTGTCAGAGTCCACTTTAATCCCTGAAAAGTACGTATGTCCATGTCCATGCACATGTACATTTATCATTAGTATGACTGAGGAAAATGCAGACCATCAGTATGACTGAGGAAAATACAGACCATCAGTATGACTGAAGAAAATGCAGACCATCAGTATGACTGAGGAAAATGCAGAAAATAGCGAGGTGGCAGCCTTTGTCAAATGGCTTAGCATAAATTAAAATGTTGTTTTAACTCTATTTTGCTAAATGCTTAAAAAATTAAACGCAAAAGTCACATCCTTAATGCTGACCTCGTGTAAAAATAGCCCCCTGGTTTACGTGTACGTACCGGTAGGTCAAAGCAATAAAACTAACGTGTATTACAAGTAACATTATGTGTATGTCCAACTGAAGGATGAATGGAAAGTTGTTTTACACAAAGTATGAAAATGAAAGTTGAAACATGGTACACTACATATATACAGGTGCTAAAAGGCATACATGTCGGTGTGTAATGTAGTTTCAACATCTATGTATATCAAGCACTATTACATGTAGGAGTTGTAGCAGCGAAAATCGCACTCGTTCGGGGTAGTTTCATTGCGCAGTACTCGCTGTTTAGAGAAGCTTTTCCATCGCTTTCCAATGTACATTGGTGTTTGGAAAGCTGGCAAGTCGTGTCAAATTTCCGTGATGGAAGAAGACAGTGAGACCCCGCTATGGATAGACAACCCTCTTCAGAAAGCCAAGCTCTTCAAAAAGGCGAAGCGGACGGGCAGCATCAGGAGCAAGGAGTATGTACAGTACACGTATCTCTATACAGTCGAGTCTCGTTAATACCAACTCATTTGGACCTAGCCAAATTGTTTGTTATATCAGAATTTTGTATTAAGAGGAACATCAGTCCCATTCATTGTGCACATAAATGCACAGTCGGGACTGAGGCTTTATGTTTGTTGTAACCAGAATTTTGTTTTAACAGAGTTTGTACTAACAAGATTCGACTGTATATATCCTATTCTCTCTGAAGATCAAGTGCAGTGCATGTTAATCAACAAGGAAGTTGTACGACTCACATTATCAAACAAGGAAAAGGAGAGTCAAGTTCAAATGGACATACAATATTCTGCTACCTGAAAAAAACTAGTGTACTTATAGATAAGCACTTTTAACTGAGTCTCTGTCTACATGTGTACATAAATCTTGAGAAAAAAATAACATAGGGGGCCTAACCAAACTTTGTGGGTTTTTTATTGGTGTTAAATAGTTTCAAAAGGTCTGTTCTGTACGTAAAGTGCCGGTACATAAAGACTTTTCTTTCTGAATGCTTAATGCACTGAGCCATGGCAGTATCCCAGTACATACATTGTACATCATGTACATGTACATGACATTTTTAGTTACTTTTTGATGTACCGGTTTAAATATGTACTAAAATTAAATTTCCTAATGACAATTTTCCATTGGAATTTGTGTGCCCTGTTTGGTATTTGAACTTTTGTGCAATCATTTTGGTTTCATGACCACTCCAAATTTATGAGTTGTTTTTCTATTACAGTCAGCCCGTGATTGATCAGAGCATTTGGTTCCAATGGTCTGAGCCTGAGTGACTCATGACTATTATAAGCCTGCCCTTTGGAAAGGAATCCAGCTCGGATCTGTTGCATGTTTTCATGTGAAATACAGTGTATTACTATGAATGCTGTAACTTTTTAGTTCATCACAAATTGTTTGTTTCTTGACTGGTTTGCAGTGTTTTCGCATTTTTGGCTGTGGATCTACATGTACACGTATAGCAGTTCCACAAATCATCATGTCTCTTTGTTAGTCCGTTAGTTAGCAACAAACGCTGACATTGTCTAATGCTCCTACCGTACATGTACATATTTTGACCGATTTCAACCAAACTTTGTCAAAAGTATCGGGAGCCTTGCCCCAATATGTCACATGACCAAACTGGGGTCAAAGGTCATCGTGGGGTCACCGGGGTCAAAAGCTTGGTTGTTTTTTTTACTCAAAACCCTTCTCCTTGTTCTTTCAAGAATTGTGCACAGATGTACAGTGTACTGAATAAGTTTATTAAAATTAATACTTAGGAAGACATTCCCATATGGTTGTGCACATAATTTTTCCAACTGTAATTAGTGACACCCACATTGTAACCCACTTTTCTCTATCGTACCCCACGAATGTTGCCGTACATGTATACATGTATTTATGTTTTGGACCTCAAGCAATAGATCTAGCCTATTGGCGACATTAACTAACCCACCTCACTCCTCCAAAATCCTCCTGGCGGTTTTGGAGGATTCTAGAGGATTGAGGATGAATGGTGATTGAATCAAATGAGGATTCTGGAGGATTGAGAATGAATGGTGATTGAAGCACATGAGGATTTTGGAGGATTGAGGATGAATGGTGATTGAAGCACAAGAGGATTTTGGAGGATTGAGGATGAATGCATTTGGAGGCAGGACTGTCTGATGATTTTGAAGGATTTGGCGTTGGTTATCCTTCATTTAAACACGGGTGCAAAGTTTTGGGATGAGGAGGATTTTGGAGGATTGAGGATGAAGGCATTTTGAGGCAGGACTGTCTGACAATTTTGAAAAATTTAGGCAGAGTTGGAAAATTTTGGAGGATTTTGGAGGATTTTGGAGGATTGAGGATGGTTGTAAGCAACAAGGGCCTAGGGGGTTAGGGTTAAGAAGTTGACTCTAAATTATAGGAGTTGTCACATAAAGGAGACATTGAAATGTCTCCCTAATGTCCGGTGTCTCCCTAAGGTATGACTTACATGTATAACGAAAAAAAATTTCTCCTTACCTTAGGGGGCAACAGGAATAAATAAATGAAAACGTGAAGTTGTTGAGAATTAGTTATTATTTTTAATACATTTGTAACAACACTTGTCAGCTCAAGTCTCCAAAAATGTAAAGGACATGTTACTGTGTGCAATGGAGAAGCATCAATTCAGTTAAACAATTTCATGTTGACGTGTGACATTCTGTTGCACATTGTCACATCAAAAGAATCAAAGAGCAAACACGTTCAACAGTTCAACCTTTTCCTGACAGTGTACCGGTACATTTACCGGTAGGTTGGAGCAAGGTTTTCATTGAAATCATTCCTGGCAAAGTTGAGGCGAAATTCGCGAAAACCAAACTAACTGTTGGAAGAAAGATAACACTACATGTACCTTTACAACATTTTTTTTTTTTTGGTTTGTAAAACTTTACTTTATTTCATCTCAAGGCATAAAAGAATACAGTTTGTACTTAGAATTTATGATGATTTATACATTTTTTTAGAATATAAAGATAAGAATAATAACATTTGATTAATACCACCTAGAGATGCAGGGGACCCACAAAAAGCAAAGCTTGTCGAGTGCGAGTCCCCTGAACATAAACAACAAAGAAGATACAGGAGATTCCTTCAATGATGTTGCCCACAACTTTAGTATTGTAGTGCACATACCGGGATTTTAGTAAATGATGATCCATTGGATACCGTATTGAGAAACAATTTTATTTAATGTCTATACTGTGTAGAGCAATTGATGAGACATACATTGTACCCGGCACACATTACCGTAGAAATTAGAATCATAATTAATTGCAGATCTTAACAATGAAGCTCTTTCAATAATAAATTAAACTTGTTACATGCACCGGTACATGGTGTACATCATCACCGCCAGACACCTTTCATCATGGAAATTTGGCCGTGGGCCATTTCGAAGATCCGAACAGGAAACTTTTCAAATTAACCTTGATCAGGTGTTAACCAATGGGCCGTGGACGAGTCCGAAATCCCCCAGACTCTTGAGCCAAGTGCAGCAGAAATGTAATTACACGGCCGGGCGGCCCAGACGCTACACTCCCAAGTGAACCGCGAGGGGGCTATACTTAGCATCAATAAGACATTGAGAGTTGATCCTTGCGACATGACATCGCAAAAGGCAGGAAGTGTTGCAGCTCCTCTTCTTCCGAGTCGCATTTTGCCTTTTCCGAATGTCCTCGCTCAAGTGTGAGACATTTACAACTCGGCTGCACCTCCTCCTGCAGATCTTGAATTCTTAGACTCGGTTTTGTGGAATTAATTTAATAAACAGCGATCGTGTCTATCTGTATTCGGGATTGGACTGCGAGTTGATTGAGATGAATGCATTTCCTCAGAACCCAGGATGCTGGTAATTACAATCGTAATTTTAGGACTTAACGTTCAGAAGTGAGAGGCCAACAACATGTCTGAATGGAACGCAGAGATAACCGTGGAATTCAGTTTGGGTTGGGGTCAGTGTAGCGGCAGTAAAAGCAGAAACAACAGCGGGGACAACAGGCCGGGCCGGCTCGCAGATCAGGAGGGACAAGCATTGCATAAGCGTCTGGCACCCTGCGTGCCCCCACGACAGCGACAACTCAAACCGCCGGATCTACCCTTGCCGGCGATTCCCCGGGCGAAAGCCGTGGACGAGGAAACTTATTTGTCACCTTACGTCAGCTCCACAAAGCCTAATAACTATGGAAGTGATCCTACAGAGCCCGGACATAGGTAGCAAAACATTTTATGAAATCTCTAAAATCTCTTTGCATTATTGTAAGTAAAAAATCTAAATCCATTATGTCGAATGCTGTCCGGTAAACTAGTTGTACATTCTTAAGGCCAGTTCATACTCGTCGCGAAAGCGAAAGTGAAAGCGAGTAATTGCGCTGCAAGTAATTACACTGCCAATTCATAGAAGTGGAACATACATTGTATTTCAATTCTGGCGAATTTTGCAGTGATTGTTTCAGGACAGGCACCGGTTTTCTTTCATTTATTTTTCTTTATTTTCACGGAGGCGTTTTCTGGTTGGCTGATATTTAATAACTTTATTTTGGCCGGCTTTTAAAAAAAATAAACTCCTAGTTTACTAGAGGAATTAAAGAAGACCTCTAGCAACTAACATTTACCGAAAGAAAACCAGCACGCCCATCACGTTATATATGAGCCAGTTAAAGAAAGCCTCAGTGACAATAACGTTTACTAATTAAGAAAACCCGCGCAGGCCAAATGGATTTGAGTGAATGTGGGATAACTGAAAAAAGTAGTTATCAGTTCTGTATAAACCAGTTCGCGCCGGGATTATTTTGACATCGAACGGACCCAGGTGCGGGATTGTTTTCACGAACCTTGTTTTCACGTAGCCATGCACGTCGGCAAAATGAAAAAGTTTTTTTTTTAATGAAAGATGATGTCTCAAAACAGCCAAACTCACTGGTTTGACTGGAATCCTGCTGCTGCACAATTTTAACGTGTTTTTAGATGGGGTTATGATCGAGAATAAGCTTTATGTGGCCTCTCTGGACTCCCATATATTTGCACTAAGTCTAGTCGGGCACCATTTGCAGTCATCAGCCTACAATTTGAGGCAAAAAAATCAGGTAAAAAAAAAAGAAGCTGCGTCGCCGCACCACTTTTTGGGCAGGCTCCATACCAGAAACCGGAGACTTATTTTTTTTGGCCTTATCCGTCATCCGTTCCGAATACCGCAAAATCTGACGTGAAATCTGAAATGGTTTGGTACTGGTACGTGTTTTCTGATTTTAGTGTGTGAACTTTATGAAGTGCACTTTGTACAATGTACTTTGTATCTTATTCCTTGCAGTTACACAGTTTGTCATTGCATGCATCGAAATCAATAGTGAAAGTTCTCACAGCAATGTTTCCTCTGGATGTTTGTTTATCGCCAGATACATGTACAGTTCACTTCCTGGATAATGTGAACTTCCTTCCATTCCAAGTAACTATCATGTCACATTTTGTACATAGTTTTAAATGAAAATCATTTCAGAAAAGTTGTGTTTCTGTAAATGTAGGGAAAAAAATTAGGATTCTAAGATATGCTGTGTACATACTGTGTACCGGTATGTTTCAAATGAATGATAGTAGTAGTATGAATACTGAATTACATTCATGTGCATTTACTGTACATTCAAGGTTGTTTCACAATCGGTACATGTACATGTACAAAGTATTTATGTATGCAACAGTCACCTGCTTATGTGTAACACACGTATGGTCATAAACACGAAGGGCGTTTTCGAATCCCTGTTCTTGACAACACTCGGGTTAACCCGACACGAGAACAGCGGTCTCGAACGTGACGAGCAGACCCGAGAGGGCGTTCGCGGATCGATTTTTTCACTCCCCGGTTGATGGAGGGTTCGGCGAGGTGCAGCTTGAACAAAATGGCGGACTGTGCAGATTCTGAAGTTGTTTTGTGGTTTTTTTTTTTTGCAATTATACCCTAATGATTGGAAGAATACCATTATAGTGCAGGTCTGCAATTTCATCCCCGCATGTCCGGTTTTGCAACAGTCGTCCTCGTTCATTTGGAATAGGCCTAAGTACAATTTCAGACGATTGTCAGCCATTTTGCATTGCTCTATATCGATGCGATACGCACCCACGCGTTCGTAACAACCAGCTCGAGAACACGTTCTCGTGTTACACACGTGTTGTCAAGAACAGGGATTCGAAAACGATATAAGTGAACAGTGCTTCTTTACATGTATTAACCCTCCTGGAGTTGGATGAAGACACCATCAGCTGGCAGCTCGGACCTCCCTATTTAGCCGAGATGTACAGATGGATTTCTTAGGAACGAAGGAACAAACCCTCCTTTTAAATTTGTTTGAGCAGTCACAGACAGTGAGCTGACTGAAAAATAGTTTAATTTTCCTAACTCAGTCCTCCAAAATCCTCAGGGCAGTTTTGGAGGATTGAGAATAAATGGTGTTTGAAAAACAAGAGGATTTCGGAGGATTGAGGTTGAATGGTGTTTAAGCATGTGACACTTTTGGAGAATTGATGATGAACAGTGTTTGAAAAGGAGGAGAATTTTGGAGGATTTTAATGTTGAATGCATTTTTTGAGGCGGGACTGTCTGACGAATTTGAAGGATTGAGGCGCTGGGTATCCTTCATTTGAACATAAGTGCAAAATATTGGAGGATTTTGGAGGATTGAGGATGGATGGTTCCTAGCAAAAAGGGCCTTGGGAGTTACTTAAAAGAAAGCAGACAAATCCACAAATCCAGAGTTCCTGAATCAAAAAGTGTAACCTTGGCACAGGTGACTGCAGCCGACTCATCCTTACCATCTTGCTTCCAGGCCAGGTACATCATAGCACTCTACTGTTATCATTTCATTATTCCGCCCCATCAAGTTCTAGTTCAAGTGGAAGGAATCCAATACACAGAAGTGTTATGGGCATCGACCCTGTATCGCCACGGCTAGCACCTCGGGCTATCTGTTGTATTATGACAAGTCACATTTGCCTACTACCTCCTCTGCTAAGGGATCAAACAAATTGATCCATGATGCTAAATGTACATGTCTGTGATTACACTTGTAATTACCGGTACTGCGGACTATAGAGCAAGCATGCCATATGTGTACATGTATGTAATGTGTGCAAGTACACATGTACATGTGAATGTGTAGACATGCATGATGAAAGGATTATTGACATCCTGCAGAATCTCCAGACAGTGTATACATATAATTGTTGTCTGCTATGATGTAGTCCAAGGTGTTTTGTCCATCCTCCCCCCCCCCCCCAAGGGATGCAAATGGCACCCCAGGGGGAGCTGAGGTTGCTGTTCACCCCCAAGGGCTTACAAAACCCATGAACTACTGGTACATGTACATGTATGTATCACAGCAGAGAATTGTTTTGTTTACATTTTGGTATTTTTTTTTTGTAACTTGAGTCTTCAAGAAGTAACAATATATTACATGTTCAATAAAGAATTGGTGTCATTCAATATGAAAGCAACCTAGATGCGACTTGATACATAACATGGACAGAAATTTGTGACAAGTTTCTGTCCTTGTTAATGTTATGAACATGAAGTCTTAAAGATGTGTACACGCTGTAGTTAAAAATCCCTAGAGGTTTAACCTGAGATTGGCCAGTGGCAATCCCTCAATGGATAGTTTTACATTAGGAACAAATTTGGGATAGTTCATGTATTTCACTTACTGCTTCCCAACACTTGAAAATGAAATGTCTGTCCATGTTATGAACGTTAAATCTTGAAGATAATTTCTCGAAACCTGAGAAATTTATCAAACTTGTTGGTGGGCAGTGTTCTTACTAGGATAATAGATGTAGAAAGAGCGAAAACATGACAGATTACTTCATGTATAGACTCCTGTCCATGGTGCCCTCTGAATGTCACACTTTTGTTACCCTTTGTGTAGAAAGACCCTAGTACGAGTGCAGACAAACAAACAACAATATGGACTCAGTGAACAAACTCTCCCTCAGGCTCAGGGGTTACAAAGAGAAAGTTGGAGAGACCACTGGAAGGGACATTTGATCGTACGTCTGGTGCTGGCGCAAAGGTGCTAGATTTGGATTACAATTACTTGTGTGTACGTACATGTATGTACACTGTATTTCACGCATTCCACGCACAAACCTGTGCAGGTACGCAGTGTGTCCCCGATCCCACTGAGGGCTCACCACTGTGGTCAAAAAGTGCAATACGTATGCGGATATTGTGGCACATTTCCTCAAAGCAGTTTTTCAAAGAGTTTTGGCAATCACTTTTACGTGCCTCTCATTCGTGAATACATGTAAGAGTTCAAAAAAAGTTAAGCGAGGCATGTCTCGATTCACACAATTGGTGACAATTGTGGAAGCAGTACGGTTGTCAACGATGTAAACATTGGGTGCCTAAAGGGGGATTTCCCTGTTGATGTTGGCTCTGTTTTTCTGTTGATTTTTCTAATTTCCTCAATTAGGATGCAGTGTACAAGTGTTACAGTGTACAACGTAGATGGATCCGGTATGTCAACTATGTACAGTCAACATCAATACTCCCACAGTGCAACAACAAAAATTTCACACAATCAGGTTTACAATTCTTCCTGGTTCCTGGATACTAAACTTACATTTGCACAGCTACTCTATTGTGACATGTACATGTACATGTACAGCCGGGGTACATGTACATCCCTGTTCCTTGCTCTGATGCGCACGTTGCCCAACACAAATTTAATTAAAGCGAGACTTGCGAGTTCATCAAGGATCGCGTATAGGGGGTTTGACTATAATATGCCGGGCGAAGCTTCAGAAAAGAAAGCATGATCATATTGACAAGAAATAGGTCAGACAAGAAAGCTGACATTAATCGAAAGGTAACACAGTGCTTCTTTTGTTAATTTCTTAACAAGTTTAGATATCAAAATTTACTAATCCACTTGGCCCACTCATCCAAATTCTGAGATCTAGAAGCACATTTGCAATGCTACCGGTATAAACGATAGCCTACAAAACTCCACCCATGCGGCATCCCGCTAGTGTAAATAAAACACAGAATAACCTCCATTTCAGTCCATACACTTTGGAACGCAGTCTTAGCCAGAGAGTGAAATTAGTGCATCCAATTGGAGTGTTTTTCGAAGTCGTGGGTTCGAGTCCCACCTTAGGGATTTTGTCACTATATCACTCAGGGGCAACAGTGAGTATACAGTGTTTATAAAAAAATACATCGGTGAAGGGCTATAAACCAAATACTGCATTGGCAACAGTTTTAGTGTATGTCTTGATTTGGTCCCCGATTCAACCTTCCCAATTTTTCCTTGAATTGAAGAAAAAGGGCATCAAAGTAGCTGCGGTGGCCATTTGTAAATTTACAAAATGAGTTGTCCACAAATGCTTAAAAACTTGCAATAAGTGTGGGATGATATCAATTGTTCACATCCTACTGTATTTGAACACTTACTCCCATCCCACGCCAAAAAAAACCCCAAAATTATATTCAGACATGTACAATGATACCCATAGTAAATCAAATCACAGCTGTGATTTTAGAAAAACTCAACACACCGTCCAAACATTGCACATTCATGCACATTGCACAATACAGATTTCAAATCAATAATTGTCTATGATGGGAATACAGAAAAATGTGGTTGTGCATGCACACCTGTGCTGCATATTGCTACGACGTACAGTACACATAAACACGTGTAGTGTAATGATTAACAGAATTCTCCCATGGAAACATGTGCACTGCAACAACAGTTCATGCACTTGTACATGTATCCAAGGTGTGGTCCGTAATTGAAACCATTTTATGGCAAATGTATGAAAACAAAACCCATTCCTCTTTTTGTTTTTGTACATGTACCATAAAGCTTGTGCTGGTACCATACACAATGTTAATATTATATAATACACATGGTGGCTACAAAAAAAACTGAATTCACTCACTATGGGCTCCGTGCACAAGTACTGGTACTCCTTCAACGGCCAGAAAAGGAGAGTTGGGGGACCTAGACTGGTTCCCGATCCATCCACTGCGTATTTTGAATGATCCAAAGTTATTGGGGGCGGGGATTAGTCTGGGAGAACATCGCAAGTTAAATTTGAACGTACTGGGTATTCGTGTGCCGACGACGTCTGACGCTCACGCGAAGACGCTGTGGCTAATTTGACATACCAATACAGTACAGCAGGCACATGCTGTGTGTCCCATCCACAGAGCTCTCAAAAGTGGTAAAAACATGCCTTCTTTTGTTGCCGCACGGAGCCCATTCCTTAAAATAACCAGTCTTTGCTTTTTGCAAGTCTTTGCTTTTCCATATTGTTACCACTCACGGTATTGTGTGCAGAAAAAGGTGATCATGATATTAAAAAATACTTTGAAAAAAATATTGAAAAAATACTTGACAAAATTTTGTATAACATACATACTGTACATGTACATGTATTACCAATTTTTAATCCATTGCAGTGTGACTTATGTCACAAGAATGTATGTGATTCATCATTAGAAAAGACAGTCAAGTCCTTCACAAGGGGTAAAACCATGTGTCGTGTTAAAACAGATACCATTTTACACAGTTTTTAATGATTAAAATATAGAAACACAACCTCTGCTTTTACAAATGCCCACTTCATCGTACATTGTACATGTTTAACATAGCTTTGAACTACATTGTACAATGTATAAAGTGACAAAAGAATGATTACTTGTAGATACTTGTACATTTGTATCTTTAACAAATACAAATTTATGTTCAAGAAGCAAACAGTAGGCCTACAGTTTTATAGGCCTTGAAGCCCATGCATTTGTGATGCAGACAATCTAGTAGGGCTGTCCCGAATATATACCAAACACTTGAATATTCAATCATCAACCAAATATTCAAATAGCTTTGTGCCTGTACATGTACATGTATAAAAAGTATGCACACACAAATGCGAATGTGATGTTGTTTTATCGCAAAGTTGCGGCATTTTATTGTCAGGTGCAACTTTTTTGTTGACGGTAATTTGTTTTTGCCAACTTGGTTCAATGTTCACATCCTTTTAAGGTAAAGCCCTTTACAGTTATAAAATATACGCATTGTAAAAGTACTTAAAAAAAAGTAAAACACTCATGCGCCCTATATCGATTGCCACATGCAAGTTTTAACTAGCGCGCCCTTCTTGCAAATTTTTACTGGCGCAGCACGCAGTAATTGCAGCTGGCAGTTTCGAATATCCGAATATTCGGTCAAACACAGTTTCGAGTAATTGAATACTAAACTATTCGAAAATGGACAACCCTACAATCTAGGTTCAACTGACTACAGAAATTGAGAATTTCAGACTGTAATGTGCAGTATAAACTCAATGCCCATTGGAAGTTTGACTCAGAAACCGTTCCACATTCCACGCATGCATTGGCAGTGAGACAGTGACACCACAGCCTAGCCTATGGGGCTGCACAAATATGTTTGTTATTCTAACGCTCATTAGTGCATTTGAAGCAGACTTATTTAGGATTCCATTATTTTTTTTGAAGGGGGGTTGGACATTAGTTCCAGACAATGACTTTGACCTTTGTCATGACATTGACCTTAGAAAATCAGACCGGAATAAGGCTAGGCCATATTTGAGCAAAAGGGAATGAGGAAAACAGTGCCATTTTGTGGTACACGTACATTGTACCAACAGTAGTTTTTATATCACTTTTATTGAAGCAATTAACCCTCCTAGATGCAAACATAGATTCTTTGCCAAGTTGTCCTTACAGTCAAAATCAATCAAGTGACTGTTTTCAACAGTTAAGAGCTCCTAGCCTACATAAAGCAGGATTGACTGAGTGTATTTTGAAAACAAAAAGTCGTCCCTTTGTGACTTTTTGTGTTTCATTGATCAGTTAAACAATTAAAAGGGTTAATTAAACAGAATACTGTTAAAATTCTCCTCTAAAAGTAAACAAAAATACATAAAAGGACCGACAGACAAACATACAAAAAGTTTCCAAAACAAAGTTTTGTTTTCTACATTTGTATCGGTATTTCCTACTTGGATAGTTGTTAAGACGTTATGTACAGTAAACACAATTTTTTCAGCCTTTAAATACAAATTTTATAACTGTCCATTCTCCCATCACCTGATTATCAATACTGTTAAAATTCTCCTTTAAAAGTAAACAAAAATACATAAAAGGACTGACAGACAAACATACAAAAGTTTCTCAAAACAAAGTTATGTTTTCTACATTTGTACCAGTACCTTCCTACTTGGATAATTGTTAGGACGTTATGTACAGTAAACACAATTTTTTTCAGCCTTCGAATACAAATTGTATACATTGTAACTGTCCATTAATTCACCCATCACCTGATCACAGTAATGATCTTCTCCAGAGCTGGAAATGGCACCGTGCCACAATTGTTTATGGCTTCCACACAGTAGGTGTTCCCCACCCTCAGTTGAAGGTTTTGTTGCAGAAGCTCACGTGTTATTGAGCGAGGAAGCCGCCCAACCCCAGGAAGCTGGCCACCATGCATGTTCAGGATGTGGTGCAGATTAACTGGATCGAACTCAGAAGAAAAAAAAGAAGAATCATCCTACAAGTTTTGTTGATTGAAATGCGGATTGAACTTTGTCATTGTAGGTTTACTTCTGGCATCTATGTGTACCCTTAAAACCACTCTACACTGTACATGTATTTTGGTTACAATTTGTGTTTACGTTAACCGCAAAATGTCAAAGTTTACGTAAACAGTGCAGTGCATTACCCCCAAAATGGGATCTGTGTGTTTGTTTTTATACACATCAGTAGTCTTTTTTGTCCATTCCTAATTAATTTTACAAAAGTAGGCCTTCATGTTTAGGCATTGCTAACATTGCAATTTCGATGGTAAAAAAATGTACAATGGAATGAGTGTTGCTGCAGGTCTTCCATTTAAAAAAAATTGTCGACAACATCAACTGCCTTGCAACCTAGGTGCAAAGCAGTCGATGTAGTCTCCATGAGAAAGTAACTCGACTGCGATGAACTTGTAGAATAGTTTTGAAACTGGACTGTGTATTGACCATTTTGTCGTGGTATTTATGCAGCGTAAGGCCAACAAAAAAAGTCTCTGGTTTCTGGTATGGAGCTTGTCCAAAAAGTGGTGCGGCGACGCGGCTTTTTTTTTTTTTTTTTACCTGACTCTTTTGCTTCAAATGTCGGCTGATGACTGCAAATGGTGCCCGACTAAACTTAGTGCAAATATATGGGAGTCCAGAGAGGCCACATAAAGCTTATTCTCGATCATAACCCCATCTAAAAACACGTTAAAATTGTGCAGCAGCAGGATTCCAGTCAAACCAGTGAGTTTGGCGGTTTTGAGACATCATCTTTCATTGAAAAAAAACCTTTTTCATTTTGCTTACGCGCGTGCATACCAGAAACCGGAGACTTTTTTTTTGGCCTAAGTGACATCACATGAGCCAGGGGTGCATACAGAGCGAGTTGAGCGCATCGTAAGCGCGGGAAGAGCACCGTATGAGCGTACTGGTAGCTGGAGCTACTTTCTGGCCACTTGCGACAGAAAATTGTCATTTTCTTGCGTCCTCGCTGCGATTGTTAAATTTATGAAATTATTTTTGGTCGCCGTAAGGTCTCCTATGAGAGTGCATATAATGTGACAGGCCCTTAACGGAAGTACCTTTAATGTGTCTTCTGTATCAATGTTTTTGAGGCATCTGAGCTACACACATTTTCAAGAACCCATTTTCACACTATTATCGCCACTACATCGTATTCAAATTTAAAATCAATCACAGGTCCACCTTGACCAGAAACAGGTCTGATCAAGCACAAGTTCACAAGTCACTCTCAGATGTTCTCGAGTTTGGATTGGCCTCAGATTTTGGATATCTTTTACCCGGGTCTTTTTTTTCCCCAAAACGACATCCGTTTCCCATCTTCTGATTGGTACATTACATGCATGTTTCTAATGCCTTGTTCTCCACAACACAAACCCAAGATAGGCTAAAGTTACGTCTTGTGAGAAATGTTCCTTCCTCACTTCAGTTATTTAAAAGGTAAAATGAGAAGAAGTGAAAAACACTCGCTGATATTTGAACATGGATCACTTGATTAGAAGTCAGGACTACTTCCAACCAGTCCATGAATCAGTTGCCAATCGTCGGTGATTTAAACACCATTATTCCTTGTTATATCACTTATTCTCTAAAGCCCTGGACATATATGCATAACATAGAGAGAGAGCACCCTCTTTTGATATTGTCCGATCTCTTTTGGGAAAAAATATTTCGCGGCGAGGCCTGCGTGTACCCACCAGCTCCTTTCCCCTTTCCGCTCCATGCACAAGTACCCCATCAACGGCCAGAAAAGGAGAGTTGGGGTGATCTAGACTGGTTCCCGATCCACCCACTGGGTATTTCGAATGTCTCCAAAATTATTGGAGGCGGAGATTACTCGGAGACCATTTATGGTTGAATTTGAATGTATTCGCGCGCCGACGATGCCTGACGCCTGACGCTCACGCGAAGACGCGGTTGCTATAGCTTTTGCACACTCAGGAAGTAAGTGCGTACTTTGCGCACGAACCAGTACAGTACAGTACGCGCACGCTGTGTCCCCCGTCCACGGAGCTAAAAAACGCGCCCTCTTTTGGTAGCGCACGGAGCTCATAGAAGCCATGTTTAATTCTTGCAAGTGTAAAAAGGGGTTCCTGAAATCTCAGAGTTTAACTCTGGTCCAATGCAGATCGTTAAGAGAGTGTGGTACAGCCCAATTACAAGGAAGAATGAAAAGAAAATTAGAATCAATAAATTTGCTAACATATTTTGTTCCGT
Source organism: Patiria miniata (assembly GCF_015706575.1). Lineage (NCBI taxonomy): Eukaryota > Metazoa > Echinodermata > Asteroidea > Valvatida > Asterinidae > Patiria > Patiria miniata. The sequence goes on along the minus strand of NW_024037051.1, from coordinate 7,519,038 downwards.
TCATTTTTCGTTTATTCTTTTCCCTTTTCCATGTGTCTTTCTGCAGTGTTGAGAAGTCCATCTGCCAGGCCTATGCCTCGGTGATGCTGTATGATGACAACCACAAGAAATGGGTTTCCTCCGGGAACCAAGGCATGTCCAGGGTGCACATCTACCAGCATTCGGTCAACCAAACATTCCGTGTTGTGGGAAGGCTTTCAACGGACCAATCAGTGAGTTGCTTTACCCTTACCCAAACCCTAAGGTAGCAACCAGTAAATAAACTTCCATAGACCCCAATGGTAAATGCTCCCACTTCAGAAATTCGGGAAAAATACTCACAACTCTCCAAGGTGTTCGAGACACACATCAAATTAAAGCTTATTTCATCATCTTTCATTTTCTTTTCAATTTTCGGGGGTCAACTGATGACTTTTAGGAGAAATGTCCATCTGAAGATGATCACCCCTGAAAATAGTCCTGAAGCCCATCGCCATTTTGATAAACGATGCCTACACTCCATTGCAAAATAGAGCGCTTTTAGGGTCCAAATTACATCCAAATTACACATAACTGCAAGCTCCAAGTCCTGTGCACAGCTTCCAGCCATATTTTTTACATACCCTCAAGTTCATGGCCCACAGCATGCTCAAATACCGAAGATTTTGAGGGCATGCAAATCGTGATTTGGCCGGCGTAGGCAATTTCGGACCGATTTACTGCACCCCTAACACTGATCCTAAACAAGTTGAAGGCTTTTGACAGATCGATCATTAAGTGACCCTAACCAAAACCAAACATTCCATGTTGTGGGAAGGCTTTCGACAGACCAATCAGTGAGTTGCTTTTAATACCCTCATCCAAACCCTTACCGTAATGCTGAACAAGTTAAAGGCTTTCGACAGATTGATCAGTAAGTTACTCTAACGATAACCAAACTTTATGTGTGGCAGGTAGGCTCTCAAGTTTCGACAGAGCAATCAATGAGTGGCTTAACCCTATACCCAAATCCTTACCGTAATCCTGAACAAGTTAAAGCTTTTGACAGATTGATCAGTAAGTTACTTTAACCATAACCAATTTGTGTGTGGTGGGAAGTCTTTCAAGTTTCGACAGAGCAATCAATGAGTGGCTTAATCCTTACCCAAACCCTTACCGTAATCCTGAACAAGTTAAGGCTTTTGACGGATTGATCAGCAAGTTACTCTAACCACAACCAATTTGTGTGTGTAGTGGAAAGGCTTTCAAGTTTCAACAAATCAATCCGTGAGTTGCTTTTTAAAACATATTTACCAAACCCTAACCCGGAACATAAACAAATTGAAGGCTTTCGACAGATCGATCAGTAAGTTGTAACTCGAACCATAACCAAACATTCTGTGTACACTGTACAGTCTTTTAATAGACAGTGAGACATTAACCCTTACCGACACCCCTACGATAATCAAGTTGAAGGCCTTGAACTTGCTGGTAATCGAGTAATCCTTACCTGAAACAAATGTTAACCAACCATTTTCTAAGTTAATAAGACTTACAGTTGACCAGGGTTGAACGTGGGGTTGAAAAATAGAGAAAAAAAAATCAACCAGGGACGGCACTGGGTTCGCCCAGGGTTGAGTTCCACCCGGGTTGAATTCCACCCGGGTTTAGAGGCTCTAGTGTGAAAAGGTACCCGCGGTACATGTAGGACTTCTTCCAAACCATTCCAAATACCATCATTTCCAACACCAAGACAGTGGGCAATTTCAGTTTTGGTCATGAACAATGGACATTTTGTACATTGTACTTCATTCATTGTAGTTGTTGGATTCTGTAAGATTCATCTGTTGGATTCGTCAGGGTTCCTTTAGAAAACCAAAGATGTTTTTGACGATAATGTAAACAAAATTATTCTTAATGAAATGGCCTTGTGGTGTGTCAATGGCAAAGCGTCTTTTCACTGTACAAGGGATCAATCATTGCAAGCCATCTCCTTTGCTCTTCGATGAATGTTTGACCGTCTAAGCATTCCAAGCCAACAACAGACTGGATAATATTTTACATCTGGCAGCTTCACTTGAACTTATTGTGAACTTGCATCCATACACATTTAGTATGCAGGCATGCATTCTTCGTTAGCATTTGAACATGTTGCAGTCACGAACTCTAGATGAATTACATGTATGTGTTTGATCAAAACCATTTGTGTCATAACTGGCACCACCATTAATGGAGTGTCATGGCCGAGCGGTTAAGAGCACTGGACTCAAGCTTCGTGGTGTTTGTGATCAGCAGAGTGTGGGTTCGAGTCGCGGTCTTGACACTTGTGTCCTTAAGCAAGACACTTGACCATTATTGCTTTGTCCTTTGGATGGAACATAAAGCCGTAGGTCCTGTGTATTGTGTAATGCACATGTCAAAGAAACCAGTAACACTTGTCGCTAAGAGAAGGGGTCTGGCCCGGTGTTTCTGGCAGTGGCTGCTTAATGTGCCGCAGCACCTTGTAAACCCTTATAAGGTGCTATGTAAAATGGATCTCATATTTCAAATACTTCATTTACCTGTCTTTGAAATAAAGTCATGTTAATAATTAGCACCTTGAGTAACCTTATTGTTGGTAGATACAATGTGCTATACTCCGGACGGTATTATTGTTATTTTTCGTCCACGGTTTGAATGCCTGAACACGCCCACATGTACACAATGTATGTCTTGCACATCTTTATCAACACATACATGTACGGGTACATTTTGTAACTGAACTTTTGGGGGGGGGGGGGGGTCATAAACTGGGACAAATCTGTTTCCAAACTCTGCTGCAGGCAACGTTTACCATCCTTCTAGCCTCTGTGAGGTCATTTTAATTGAAAGTGACTCATGCATTGGAATTGCAATATTAATGACTGTGTGCACTGTACCACTTGTGTGCACAGGTAATTATTACTACATGTGTTATGGAGGTTCCACTCCATACAGTTGCACAACACTCAGCTAATTAATGTTGGCTAGATGCAAAAAAGAGAATTCATGCTTTGATTCAGAGGGTGTCCTAAAATGGAGTTGTCTTGCGTGAGGTTATGCATACATGTGTGTGCAGTTGCCCAAGGGGATAATGAGCATGCAAAACATGTTGGGAGTATCATCACTCATATCTCTACAAGGGTCATCTTTCTGTAGGCCTATTATTCAAAATTGTTACAGATGTATACATGTATACATCATTGTATACAATGTATTTACTTATTTTTGTCTCACAGTGTTTGGGTTGTGTAATTATTTACTGTGCACAATATTTTTGAGTTTCACACTGCAAAATGATTTTTTTTAAGTGCCAGTTTTCTAGCAATACATTTACATTAACTTTTGAATGAGACATCGACCGAGAAAATCAGGCCACATTTAGTTACATGTAAATGAAACAATAACCATACAAATTTTGAATTATTTTCAGCCCGACAATTAATTCACTTCTCGTGGGGCAGACTGGTTCCTACCCCCTTTTAGAATCGATAATGTGGGGACCGGGAACCAGTTTGCTCGCAACTGGGGTGGATCTGGGAAAAGCAACCATAAATAAAAGCCTTTTTTTTCATGGGGTTGCAGATGCCCAAAATAGATGTTGCACATTTTTGGGGGCCAAAATAAATCACTCAAAGGTCGAAAGTTATCCGGAAAAAAATCAAATTTACATGTATTGAAAAGCATACATTTCTTCCTTGAGTGTTTTTAAAGAAAATCAATATACATGTATATTAACTAATTAATTTATGCAGCAAAATAAAAATTTGGCAAATCATTCTCTTCTTAGTCCACCCCAAGGACAACATTTGATAGATTATTAGCCGACAATTATCTTGACTTAAGTTTGGAAACTCAGCCCAAGGAATATGGAACGAACATGATCCACAAAGAGCCAAAATTACCTGGTCCTGATCTAGGGTTAAAATCTGAGACGGTTCGCAGTTATGTGACCAATTTTTTTAATATTTTAAAAGTTAGTTGACTTTGCTTGGAATGACCCGTTTGTTTGAAAGTGTTGTTTGGTGGTTTTTTTTGTGTGTTGTGGTCTTCAAACAAAAACAAGTTGATTTTCTTTCTTTAACCGTAACCCTGCTGAATCCAACAGGATCCAACTATATCATAAACCTGTTGGAGCTTGTTGGATTGACCTATCGCTGTCTGCGAGTTAGCCACGCCCCTTGGATAACCCTATGGAGTTTTTGTACACTAAGTTTTGTTTGTCTCAGATTTTGCGCGTTCTGCGACCATTTGTATATCATGCAATTGGACAATATTTCACTAGCTGCGTTGACGGGATTCTACCGCGATAGGTCAATTGAGCAGTAAACCCCCTTGTACAAATGTACATGTACCAAATCAGAGTTGGACTCTGTTGGATCCAGCAGACAGCTAAAAAGTAGGGTCAGTTGGATTTTGTTGAATTAAGCAGGAAGTAACTGTTGGACCCTGTTGGATTTAGAAGGGTAGTCCTGAGGAACCCTTAGGGGGTTAGGAATACAATGATTTACTTGTTTTCTAGTTAAAATTGTGAAAATAATTGTAAAATGGGACATCTTGTTTCCCCCCAATGATCATCATCTTTCATCTGAAACTGCTATCTTAAAGGGAATATACAACATTTGTAAACATCAAAAACAAAACTACAAATTTTTTTACGAAATACCTTACTGGGATGTTGGTAAATGACAGTCTAAAGCATCCTGTAAAATAATGGCACCTGGTGTGAAGTCATTTTCAAGAAAAGTGGTATTTTTGTATAAATTTCCAACGGTGGTCGACTGAAAAAAAATGGTAAATTTGGAGCAGTAGTTGAAAAATAGTTAGGTTTTGCCAACGCAAAACCTAACTATTTTTCAACTACTGCTCCAAATTTACCATTTTTTTTCAGTCAAAATTTTGTTTGCTATTGGTTACATACGTGTTCATGAACAGGTGCAGGCCAGCTAGACTGGTTCCCTTACCTTACAATTTTCCGGCATCTATAAATTGATCCATTTCATCTTTATTGGAGTCAGGGAACCAGACTACTTGAACATTAATGTTTTTCTTGGTTTTTCCAGCATTTTCAAACACAAAACCTCAAACAAGTCGGTGCAACAATACTTGGTCTATTACACTAACCCCTCAAATACCAGTAGTTCATTTCCGAAAATTACAGCAAAAGCCAATGATGTACATCCCCTTTAAGACGAGTCAAGTCCAGTGCATCAAATTCTTCATTCCTGAGACAATCCCTGGCATCTGCTAACATCTGATGCCAGTTGCGTCTTATCCATAGCAGTGCATTCTAAATTGCTCCGTTTGCTCCTTGGCTTACTGACCAATTCCCTCTTGCTTCATCTCGGAGATGCGGAGGGGAAATCGTTGGAGCGCATCATCCTCCTGTCCAGTCATCAGCGATGAGTGAGAAGTTGAGACTAGCGTCTGGATCACACCGAAGTAAAAACTTACAAAGCATCTGCTCACTCTGCCGGTGTGCATGCCGAGCACATTGTATCCTCTTCCTTCAACTCAATTTCCAAGAGCAATTTTCTAACAAAATATGGAAATGTTAATCAGTCCCATGTCCATGTCTTTTCATCATTTTTGCAATGACTGATCTTCATTGAGATGATGGTACGATGAAAAAAGTGGCGTCAGGATGCAACACTCTTTCCCATATTTTTGTACCATAAACTATTCATAAATACCTCAGACAGTTTAGCTATTCCTATTGGTCGAGATGATAAAGACATGGCTAGCTGGTCTTAAACACTTTTCCAGTGTCACAATAAAATGTGGACTCCTGAAAATCATGACGGAGTACGAATACGTTTTTCATGTCGTTCTCAGTGCACGATACATACGTTGTGTGTCTCGGGGAACAGCGGTGACCAATCACCAATGCAAAAAAAGGTGTTTCTCCAACGTCCGCAAAAGGCGAACACTTTACGAATCAAATCAAAACTAGCATCCAAACAGCTCAAATTTATGGGGTCGCAAAAGTGGACCCCGAAATTCGTTCTCGCATGCATAATACAGGAATAACACAAAAACACCCAGTTTTGAAAGGATAGTTGTGTGGATGTTTATATCCTACTTTTAAATGTTATTTCCGATTAACATCATCTCGTTCAAAGCGCGTTTTGTAGCCCAATTGGGCTGTTCCAGGACCTAGTGTCTCTTTAAGCATGCCATTCATTCCAGTGATGATTCTTTTTTTTTTTTATACAAATGTAGTTGATTACTTGATCAGTTGGAGAAGAATGTCGGTGCTGCGTTTGACGTGACTATCTTACCAATTATACCACATAATGTGCACGTACTGTACATGTGTACAATATATGCATGTGTACATGTATGCACAAGGTCGCTGTCTTGTCGTCTGTGACAGTTTCCAACAGAAGAGGGCGCTGTTCTTTAAACATTTGTACTTTAGAGCTGATTGCACTGACAAAAGTTTAACTCCTTATTTACCACTCAAACTGTTGAACCACGCAAAATTTTCAATAAGCTGTAACCATGGTAACGTCGTTTCACACAATATATTGGGATTCAAAAAATAGCCACAGAAAGAGGGTGATACATATTTTCGTTCAGAAAAACTGAATGATGTAATAGGTTCCAATCTTATGACGTCAAAGTGTCATGTAACCATCAGGTTTCCTTGTGATCAGCCGCCATTGCAGTAGGCAAGCGTATGGTTAGCAACCACTCATGCATTTAGAAGGAGACAGTAGGGCTTATCATTTTTGCGTCTGCAAATTCTTTATTAAATGGCACAATGGTCACTACCAGTGCCTAGGATGGTTGTCATAAGGCCACAAAAAAAAAGTCTCCGGTTTCTGGTACATGGAGCTTGCCCAAAAAGTGGTGCAGCGATGCGGCTTTTTTTTTTTTACCTGATTTTTTTTGCCTCAAATGTCGGCTGATGACTGCAAATGGTGCCCGACTAAACTTAGTGCAAATATATGGGAGTCCAGAGAGGCCACATAAAGCTTATTCTCGATCATAACCCCATCCAAAAACACGTTAAAATTGTGCAGTAGCAGGATTCCAGTCAAACCAGTGAGTTTGGCAGTTTTGAGACATCATGTTTCATTGAAAAAAAACCTTTTTCATTTTGCCGACGCGCATGGCTATGGCGACACGCACGCATACCAGAAACCGGAGACTTTTTTTTTTGGCACAATCTCCACGTTTTTCTCACTGTTTTTGCCATCCATTGCAGCTTTGAAGGCTTGCCTACTACCTACTGTGCGATCTTTGCCTACTGCAATGGTGACGGTGACTTTCTGGTAACCAGATGTATAGGCCAGGTCACAAGAGAGCACTCTGGGAAGATTTTCAATCAAAATATTTTCTGCTCAGGGATAGATTGTTTTGAGGATTAAAATAATAAGTATACACTCTTGCCAGTCTTCAAACTGATGTGAGACTTATCTTGGTAGGTGCTATACCCGGTACTTTTGGAGATCCAAGTACTTAAACTTCAGAGGTCATGCTAATTAGTCAAATGTTCGTTGACCCGTATCTCAAAAACTAATTCTGAGCCAAATTATAAAATACATGAAATTGTTGGGGTTTCTCATATACATGTAGGCCAATCATTACACCTCGGCAGATGTCCAGTATCATGATAAGTTTAATTTGGGCTTAGTCACAATGTAGAAAGGAATTTGGTCTTTGCCAAGCACAATGAAACAGTAGAATGTTGTTCTAAAAGCACCTTTGCACACCCAACCAGTGAGAAACCAAAAATGGGGGGAAAAAATGCACTGTGACACCAACCGTCCCATAAAAAAATTAAGAACTTTTGTGTTTGACCTTTGACCCCAGGTTGTCATCAACTGCTCCATCGTGAAGGGGCTGAAGTACAACCAGGCCACGGCCACATTCCACCAATGGCGGGACAGCCGACAGGTCTACGGGCTGAACTTTCAGAGCGTGGAAGAGGCCGAAAGCTTTGCGTCGGCCATGATGCAGGCACTCGACTTACTATCATCGCAAGGTAAATATATCAAACGACTTTTGGTCCAAACCGTAGAGCTGTATTAAAGGTATAGTCCATCATTTGTAATTTGTGCAATTTGTTCGTTTGAAGCAACACACCTACTCAAAATCTGAAGAAGGGTGCTGAACAACTAACCTGATGAAGTTTCAGCTCAGCTTCAGCTGTATATTTCGAGAAAAACAGCATTCTAGGATCTCGATTTCAAATCAAAAGGTGCTGAATCATGTTTTGAATTGGGCCTGAATTCAGCGTCCAAGACACGTTCTTACTGAGCTGATTGCAGTTACGCGATGTCCCGCACTGATCCGACGAATTATAGCAACCACGCGCGCGTGTGCGTCGTGTCAACGCTTGCGCGCGCTTCGCTGAATAAAAAAAAACGAACTACTAACGGAAATTTCCAACGGTGCGTCTTAAGAAGCACCGTTGGAAAGGCCTTCTTTCGTTGATTTCTTCAAAATGACAGCATGCCAGAAAGAATAACTTCACAGGGAGTTTAGTCCCCTTACTATCTTTTAGCTTTAGTACGTTTTTCAACAATAATTACGTCAGTCACTTTTTGAATAGCTGCAAATGATGGACTACAGCTTTAAAGTACTAGAGCGCTAACTCGATGTACAAAGTAATGCCTGATTGGCGCATCCATGTTTGTGCACAAACATATGGAAAACTCAAAATTTTGTACAGCTTTTGTACGGCTATTTGCATATCTGCGTTTGTATTCCATACCGGTGCGTCATCGAAGCCGATACGCCCAAAACCGAAACGCATGATCAGCAAATGAGCGTTTCACTTTGCTCTACGCAAACAGCGCAACGTGTGCGCGTCCCTCCGCTGTGCATGTGCTTTTCGCCGTGACATTTTTTTTTAACTGTCATGACGCGCTTAAATTGTTTGCGTATCTTCTACTTGCACGTTGCATTTGGAGTACACTTTTAAAATTCAATCCATCTATTTTGATAGTGTTCTACAAACACGCACATAAATTCAAAATGTCTGGGCCCAGAGCGGCTTCGAAGCGTCTCCGCGCGCAAAAATGAGGAGTTAGCGCTCTAGTCATTTAATATAGCTCTATGGTCCAAACACTGTCTTCATGCAGGGATCAGTATGACAGTGTTGAAGTCTAGGTACATGTACATGTACTTGTGATGACAAATAGACAAATACATGTACATGTATACCAAAAGGGCGGTCCCGAATATATTTGATCATCGACCGAATATTCAAATATTCGAAGAATATACACATGCGCACTCGCACCTGACTGATCTGTTTCTTTATTCGTAACGTTGTGCGCTTTAGTGCCACTTTTTTGCCGGCAGTAAGGTTTTTTTAGTTCATTCTCCCTATAGATCCTTTCAGCATGTTAAACCCCTTGACTGTTATAAAATGCTGCAATAAACAAGCCAGCTGCCCACAATATCGCTCGCCTCACACAGATCTTAACTAGCGTGCGTAGAACTTAAGACCTCCGGGCAAGGCAGGCAGTTGCAGCTTGGTGGTGTAGTACTTGAGTGGTGAGTTTCAAATATTCGGTCAAATGCATTTTCGAACTACCTGTACATGTAGAAAGCACTCGGAGAGTGCACACCTCCGCCAACAAAGTCTAATTGATTTGTACTTGTACCAAGGACCACCCCTCCCTCTACATGTTTATATGCCTGTGTTGGTCTACCTTTCCACTCCCCCATTGTATAAAATGGTCTAGTCCATTGACCTGTGTGGTTAGATTAAGTGGGTGATAACGCATACACGTTTCACCGGGTCAGTGCCACGCACACAAAGCTGGTCACACAGAGCGATCTGGTGAAAGTTTTCCATATGATGGGTGATAAATCCTTTTAAATAAAATCCTCCATCAAGACGCAAATCCAGATCACTTCCAAAATCTTATCAATTTGTACATGTACCAAGGACCACCTTTTAAAAACAAATTTCATGAAAATCCGTCCAGAACTTTTTGAGTTATCCTGTTCACAGACAGACACACTAGCCAACCAACCAACCAACCAACCAACAAACATACAAGCCAACGCCGGTGAAAACATAACCTCCTTGGCAGAGGTCATTATCGAATACTCATTATTCGAAACTGAACAGCAGACTGTACATACATGTACATGTACCGGTACCAAAATTATCTGGTCTTTCAAAAGTGTGCATAAGTTACTTTGAGGACCCTTCTATTTTTGTGCTGTATATTTTTATGTACTGGTAAGTCAACCAAATGGTTCTCGGCGGTGTGGTAGTCAAGTCCATCACAAGTCCTTTCATAAGTAAATATCATAAGTACCTTCACAAGTACTGGTACATGTACCGGTAACATATTGATGTTCAACAACAACAAAGGAATGCCTTTTGTTACATTTCATTTGAATACCGGTAGCTTGTGACTTTAATTGAGACTGAAGGACTTGTAATCAACGTCACTTAAACACTGGTTCTCTGACTTTACTTCCCTGTATAAAAAAATATATATATACCAGTACCTTCAGGACCATGAATCAGAAAGGCAAAAAGTTAAATCTGGCCTTCGCCAGCTGTTACCGGTGCTTTAGGTGAGTTCAGAAAATGGAGGGGTCCTAAAAGTACATGTACTGTAACCAATGCGCGAAAGTCTGGCAGCCCTACATGTATTTAACTCTAATCTTATGAACCTTGACCTGAATGAGGTCACAACACGTGGTCTGACCAAACATACTACATAGTATACACTGTCTCAGTATGTTTAGGCTACATCAAAAATCTCATCAATGGGTCATCCACAATAGTTCAGTATACGTGTACATTCTATATGTGGGCACATCAAGGGAAGCGGAAGTTTTGAAGGTGTGGGGAGGGGGGCGGGGGGCAAGCACCATCAATGCTGGCCGGCTGCTGTAAATTGGAAAGGAGGGGGGGGGGGGCTGGACTGCATTTCTGTAAATGTTACACCCTGCCCCTCATTCGTCGATAGGTACCGGTAGCACTTTTTTCTTTTCCGTGAATTTTACAACCTGTCCCACCCCCCTCCCCCAATTCCAGATGATCGAAGGCGATCATGATTATTGTTTCAATCCTCTTGTTTCCAGAGGTAGTAGACTAGAGAACAATTTTTTTTTTTATGTTTACCCAAATATAGGGCCTAGAGTAGGCCTACATGTACACTATTTTGGGACCTGCCAAGAATGGGATGGGGGGGGGGGGGCCCATTTCCCCTGGTGAAAAAAAGTTGGGGGGGGGGACCAATGCGCCCCCCCCCCCCCCCCCCCCCCCCAGTTCTGCCACCGATGGGGAACATGCTTACAAAAGACATAGCCGTATCCCTAGATTCCAATTCCGGACATGGCTGCACTTTGAAATGTTCTGACAATGGCCTGTGTTTTATTGTCTGTATGACCTCTGACACAGGTCAACTGAATTATAAACTTCTCATGAACACAAATTTGCATTTTGCATTACTCATGTGCATGCACTTGAGAGCTAGACCAATCAGGATGCTCTACAGGGAGTATCGCCATGGTGTGTTCGTGGACATGCAATAACAATAAGTTTGGAAGCTTTGCGGGGCGTTTCCTGCCCTCATGCAATGTATGTGTACATGTATACATGAATTAGGTCAAATTTCTAGTCTACACTGTGTGCTTGACCGCGTTTCTGCCACCAGCGGTTAGTCATTTGAAACCAGGAAGTATGCATTACATTCAATCGATAACACTGTTATCTTGTACTCCTGGGCTCACTAGTCTGTATATTTTTGCAACAAAGAGGCCATAACACAAGGTGTGAGGATTATTTTACAAAATATTTTCATAAAACTGTATTTTTTTTCCCTCATTTTCCTTAAACATTTGCACTTTTCTGTCTGCTGGCACATATTGTGCATATTTTTCCCCTGAAGTGCTTGCAGGGTAATTTTGCTAGAAATACTAAACTTCAAATGTTGCAGACATTAGCCTAGTAGCTGGCCGGCCGGCCCAAGCTAGGCCGAGGAGCTGACCACAGCCTACCGGGCTCCACGTCGTCCGCACACGGCGAAACCCTGATCTGATCGCACGCACGCGAAGCCCGCAATGTATTCAACCACTGCCAATGCGTTTTAGGTCTGTGAATGCTGTACAGTGTAGGCCCTATGTCCGAGAAAACAAGATTTTAGGATCTCAATTTCGATTCAAAAGCTGCTGAGTCGTGTTTTTAATTGCGCCAGAAATCAGCATCCCGGACACGTTCTCATTGAGCTGATTGCAGCCACGCGATGTCACGTACTAAGCCAACAAATTAAAAGCAACTGTGTTGCACACCCATACACGGATTCGCCGAATTGCAAACCAACTACTGACGGAAATTTCCAAAAATGCAACACTTGACGCATCTTTGGAAATGGCCTTCTTTTATTGTTTTCTTCAAAACGACAACACGCCAGAGAGAAAATTTGACAGGGAGTTTGTTGCCATCCCATTCTACAAGTAAGGTTTTGACAATAATTTTGTCAGCTTCTTTTTGGATAGCTGCACATGATCTACTCTACCTTTAAAAAAAAAAGAGGATTTTCATTTTCTGCTTCCCTTTTTTTATTCATTAAGTGCCGGAACAAACACAGAAAGAGTGACAAGGAAAAGTTTGCTTTTGTTTGCCTGAGTTGTTCTGTATTCTCTATGCATGCACTTGCCTCTATCTTGTATTTAAGCCATTTATTGTCAACAGAGGGCAGCATAATATGTTTGTGGTCTTCCAAGGAGGAAAGAGAAGTTGCGTTGTAGTCATCATTGCTCAGCATTCAGCAGTCTAAATGTTGACATTGATGTGTTGTAATGAAGGGGAAATAATGTGATAAGACTTGTAAAATTATGTACTTGTGCACAATGTATGTACCTGATCTGTACCGGTTCATGTACACAATGTAGAGTGTACATATTACGTATGCAGGGAGCCTTTCGATGAGGGATATTTTTCCCTAAAAGAATATTTAAAAAAAGGTTAAAACATTTTAAAACAACTCATTTGCAACTCTGATTTCAATATTTGTTGTACATGTGTTCTTGTGTAAGCAATTTGATTTGGATGGTACCGGTACATGGTAGGATAATCGGTTTTCTGTTCAACCAATTGATTGATGCACTACAATGTTTTACATACAATTTACAATGTACATGTATGTGTTTATTCCATAATGTATCCATAATAAGCAGAAGTGGTTTCTTGCTTTACAAAGAGTAACAGGCAGGGAGGTTTGCTGCAGTACCGGTAGGCCTATTGGCTCCATGCACAAGTACCCCATCAACTGCCAGAAAAGGAGAGTTGGGGGGGGGGGGGGGGTGACATACATGTAGACTTGTTCCCGATCCATCCACTGCGTATTTCGAATGTATCCAAAGTTGTTGGAGGCGGGGATTAGTCTCGGAGACCTTCGCAAGTTTAATTGGAACGTATTCGCGAAGACGCTGTGTCAGCCATAACTTTTGCACATTCAGGAAGTCGTGCGTACTTCGCATGCGAACCAGTACAGTACAGTACGTGCACACTGTGTGTCCCGTCCACGGAGCTCTCAAAAGAGGTAAAAACGCGCCCTCTTTTGTTGGCGCATGGAGCCCATAGTGATTGGTATTATCTACAGTGTAGCTACACATGTAGTTGATTTTTCTGGTTAACTTGAAATCACAGTCTATGGATATTTGTTTGATGCAAGGCTGGTCAGTTGGTGGGTTTGTCCCATGGTTGGTTGGTTTGTTTGTTGGTTGATCCGTCTGTTGTTCAGGTACCCGTAGTTGGTCAGTTATACAGATAAGTGATGAGATTGGCAGTTTGTCATCATTTGGTTTTATGGTGACCAACAAGTGTGAACATTTTTTAAGTCTGGCCAATGAGTCAGTTTGTGTGACCAAGCAAGTTTTATAGTTCCTTTTCCATTTTTGGTTGTATTTCTTTCTTTCCCCTCAGTTAAAGGTGTGCACAGGAAAACCATATTTGTTTTGTCATCGTGTGAATGAGACATCTTTGAACTAAACTGCTCAAATAAAGGAAATGCGTTGGCTATTTTTATATGCAGACAAATATGTACCGTGATTAGTCAGATATCTTTAGATGACACCAGTTACCCATAAATTTCAGTCATGTTATTATTTCAGCAAATTGTCCTTTTTTTAATAGGATATTGATTATTTATAATACTACATGTACCGGTACATGTGTGTACATACTTAGCTTGAGTAACTCCAGCTTTGAAATGTTCATCAGGAATTCGACATATAGAGCTGGAATTAAAACTACATTATAAAAACTAAATCGTAAGAGTTGCTAAAAATCGGACCCTGTATCGTATCCCCAGTGTATCACAAAAATGGTCCATTTCCCCTCTATTATCCCAATCAAGATACCATTAGACATACCTCATGTACTATGCAGCAGTCATTCAAGAAGCTAATGATCGACTTGAAACAGAACAAAAGTGACTAAAATATGAGAAATATTGATGATTACGAAGAGTTCTCCAGAAAAAAACGTGTACCATGGCTGTCGTGCGTGCATGTTGTGTACAAGCGTCACTTGATCACAATTGCCGTTTTCCAGTGTTGTACGGGTACTTTTTTCGGAGTGCCGAGTACTTAGGTTACTGAGTACGAGTACGAGCACTTCCGAGTACAAGTACAGGTCTCCGAGTACGAGTACTTGTAATTCCGAGTACGAGTACGAGTAGTATGAGTACGAGTACTTCTATTTCCGAATACGGCAATACGGCAAATAGTTCAATGTGCGTAATTGGCCCAGGCCCACTCAGACCGATATACATGTGCAGACCCATTCACGGCTAGCTATTAAATGTTCTTGTCCGGACGTGCACAGAGGAAAATCAGGAAACTTCAATTTCTCTGCAAGCCAATCAACCATTTCAAACTGAAAGTATCGATAAAATAAGGCCGTGGTATTAAGTCCAGCTACCGGTATTTACCATTTTTTTTAGTACTGCTATTCGAGTACGAGTACTTGATGATCGAGTACAACTTCGACATGTCCAGTACGAGTACTTTGCTGCCCGAGTACGAGTACTGTAATTTTGAGTACGAGTACTTTGACATTCGAGTATGAGTACGAGTACGAGTACTACAATACTGCCATTTTCCAAACCCCGGCTTTCGCTCCGTATCCGGGTCCAGCCCCATTGCAACCTGCATGAATGGAGCATCAATAATTGTCTACAAATTTCTTGCTCACACTTTCCCTTACTTGAAATTCCCTGCAAAATTATGCAGTGTTGGGAATAAAAAAGTAATTGTTTTGACTGTGTGGGCTGCCCGCACAAAGGAAAGATGAGTCTTTGTTTTTGCCTTGTTCTCTGGATATGATGTAAGTTCCCTATTTGCCCAAAACAACTTTTCACAGAACTTCATCTGGTGAGTTGTGGTTTTACTAGTAATTCTTAGCTTGTCACCAAACCCATCCCTTTCCAGCGCTGCCGTGCATCGACGTCATTCTAAATATAGCCGGTTTCCTGCATTCCAGCTTAAAAAGCCTCGGAATGTCTGGCAGAATCACACAGACCCCTCAGGACACCACTGTCATATATTTCTTTATTTTCCTTGGTCTTTCTCTCCGAGCATAATCATAACAGAACTCACAGACGTAGACCAAAGAGAGACATTGAGACATTACATTCCATTCCACGTTCTTCAGCTAAAGTTTTGTGATTTCATCTAGTGTGTTAATTGACGGCCTTGAATTGCACTGCCTATGAGTATTCCTGGAAGATTTGGTTGGTATTCTATGTGACCATGAGGATTTCAACTGTGAACATCTCTTTGGGTAAGACGATAATCTTCGAGTTTTCCAGATGTACTTTTTACTTACATGTACATGTTTTGTAAAGTTGTATTCTGAGAGCTGTTCAACAAACTCCCTTTTGCTTTGTTTGTTTGTTTGCTTTTGTTTGTTTGTTTGTTTTTTATCTGCAATCCTCTGAAAAAGGGTCTTTGTTTTAGGCACAAATTGATCCACTTGGCAGGCAGATTGCCTCCTGGTCCTTACATTATCGATACTGATTTTGGGGCAGGAACCAGCCTACCCCATGAGAATGGATTATCATCTGGCAGCCAATAATTTTAAATTGTAAAGTAATTAGTTCAAGAACTAAACATGGGTCATTTTTTTTTTCAGTCCATGTCTCATTCAAAACTGAATAGGCCTAACTTTTGTATTGCTAGAAAAATAGTACACATGCTCAAAAAAATGTAGTGTGAGTGTGAGAAATGCAACTTCAATATGGTACATGTACCGGTAGGTACCTAGATGTGTTGTAATATGATAGGGATTTTGAACATGAAGTAAGATGCTGAACCTTAGGTAACTTTCAGCATCAGTAGGTAGGTAGATGTGTTGTTATATACATGTAATAGATGCTGAACCTACCTTAGGTAGGTTCAAATGATCCTATACATGTCGTCAGTGTTTTCACGAAGTGACAAAAACCTCAATATCATGCAAAAAGGTCATTCCGAGATAATCGCCTTTGAAGTTAATCATTTTTTCAAAACACCTTTTCGACTAGTTTTTAGTTATGGATTTAAGAAATTCTTGCATTGTCAAGTAACGTATGCTTTGTTCTTTGCTAATTCAAAGTTGTTTATTAGGAGTCTCTCTTAATTAAACTGTAATTCATTAATAAAGATCAATAAAAGTTTTTTTCACTTCGTGAAAACAGCAAAACACAGAGGCCTCACTATTTTGTCCCATTAAGTTGTACGCACTCTTTGTAAACTTCGTGAAAACATAAAACGTTCTAAGAAATTGTTACATTTGCGCGTCTGACGTCACTGAAGCGCGCGCGCGTCTGTTCTTTATCGACATCGTTCACGGCGTGCGCGTCCAATCCCGTCCAATCCCATCCTAACGTGTGTGTAGAGAAATGCTTTATTCCTCTGGCCCTGCTAACGAGTTAAGTTTGTGTCACTTCGTGAAAACAGAAAACACAGATTTTAGGCATTTTGTCAAATGTTTGTTTACGATAATTACAAAAGTAAACAATATTTCGCTTTGAAACTCAGCCAAATTCTTCCTTTTGTCAAATGCAATAAATTGGTCGGCAAAACTCAAAATCAAGATTTTGGAGGCTTTTGTCACTTCGTGAAAACATCGACGATGTTCATGTACATGTATGGGCCTTTCCACACTAAAGGGGTACAAAAGTGTGACATGGGTTTAGGAAATGAAGCAGGATAATAATATCAAGTTGTTTGTCCTATTTTCCACTTGTACATTCCCACCCCATTGTTGAGGATTGTGCTTTTAAAGAATTTAAGACTTTCCAGGCTAATTTGACAAGATGTTTATGCTCACAGTGCTACGTACGTACTGGTAACATGGACAGAAAGTTTGTTAATATTGATAGAAAGTTATGATTACAATAAATGTCTTCATCAAATATTGTGCCTTTTTATTCTTATCCATACAGCATTATTACCTGTGAAAACCAAGACAATCATCTGTTTATTTCAGATGTCACAGGGTATTATGTGTTAAATTCCTTGTCAAAATTATCAGTTAATCAGTACCCAACAGCTGGCATTATGATTACGGACAGAGAACATGAGCTAATCAGAATGAAAATAGTACACTTTAAACAATGTACGTGCTATCGCGCCAGTCAACGTTCGTGTTCCTCTTGGCAATGTGCCCATCACATTTTTAACATTGACTCATGTACATCATACAGAGCTGAAGAAGACTTGGAAGGAATGTGCGTAAGTTTATTTGTTGAAACAGCTCCCAATGTCCGATGTCTGCACACGTGTGGTGGTTAAATAATATGTCGTAAATCTTGGATTATGGGGAAAAAATTGAAACAGACAAAGACAAAAGATAATATTTATCTTTGATTACATACTACATGCATCCAATGATCAATTCCATGAAAAATGCACATACAGGTATGTCTTGCACAGTTTCATAAGAAACTTTTTAAAGTTTCTTATGAATAGAGTACATCAACCAGGTATGATATTCTTTAGATTTTGATCGGAAGTCCGATTGTTGTGCCATCAGAAAAACCTTTTTTTCCCCCCGATTCCAATTTAGAATTGGTAGGAATATTGTTGTAGGGGATTTGTTTTGGCTTTCCAAACGTTCATTATCACTAAATGTGAGATTGTAAGAATAAGCTTGAGTTGCAATGGCTGAAACACTTGCCATGTTGCATTACGAAAATCATCTGTAAAACCCTATCTGGGTCTTGAGGTTTACATACTATGTAGTTGTGATGGTACTACGGAAGGGAGGCTTTACAGTGATCAAACACCACATGGAAAAAAAACAAAGCAAAAGAGTATTAAGACACAGAGGGAAACCAACTTCAAACTATCAGGCAGTGTTGTAGTCGAGTACTTTTTTCCGAGTACCGAGAACTGCCGAGTACTTACATGTAGGTTACCGAGTGCAAGTACGAGTACTTGTACTTCCGAGTACAAGAGCAGGTCTCCGGGTACAAGTACTTGTATTTCCGAGTATGAGTACGAGTACTTAATTCCGAGTACGAGTACTTCTACATGTATTTCCAATCACGACCATACGGCAAAAGGTTCATTGTGCGTAATTGGCCCAGGTCTAGTCAGACCGATATACAGACCCACTCATGGCTATCTGTTAAATGTGTTTGTCCGGACGCGCACTGTGAAAAATAAGGAAACTTTGATTTCTCTGCAAGCCAATCAACCATTTCCAACTGAAAGTATCGATAATAAAATAAGGCCTTAGTACATGTAAGTCAAGCTACATTCTTTTTTCGAGTAATGCTATTCGAGTATGAGTACTTTGATGATCGAATTCAATTTCGACATGTCGAGTGCAAGTACATTGCTGTCCGAGTATGAGTACCATCATTTCGAGTACGAGTACTTTGACATTGGAGTACGAGTACGAGTACTCTAAAAAAAAAGTACTCGAGTAGTACTCGAGTACGAGTACCAAGTAAGTAATACAACACTGCTATCAGGTAAAATTTGTGCAAAGATGTCATTAACAATAACCATTGTGGGTAAGAACGAAGTCATGTCAACATTGTCAAAAGCTAATTTCTTACATATGCGCGAGTCTAATCATTTGATTCAGGAGGGTTAGTGGCCTACACCCAAAAAAAAAGCACTGCGCCTATGGAACCCTTTACAATGTAGGTCTCCCCTGAGAATGAACCCATAAAAATGTTATCAAGAGTCATCTAATGCCTGATCAACTAACAAACATGAGAAATAAGTTGAGTTGCAATTAACTGAGACACATAGGTATCTCTTATTTTCTTTTTAAAAAAGTGATTAAAACAAAATGTAGCCATTAAAAAGTGGTATTCGTGTACACTGTAGTTCCTGTTACCAGTGCACTTACAGTTTCAAAACTATTTCCTTTGTTTTCCCAACAGTTCAAGGAAACATAGTAGGGTACCGGTATTATTACAAGGAACAACCAATACCATCTTGCGGATGAACATTGCTTTTTTAACCCAACTAAATGTAATACGAGTTCATTACTATTCCAAATTCTCTGAAAATCATCGGTCCCACCAACTCTATACAGTGTAACTAGTGACTGATTCTTGGCTGACTTACGCTAAGCAAAATTTGTTGCTTAGCAGCTGTATGAAATAAGGCAGGTGCATGTCTTTGTATTTTTTTTTTTTTTAATTTCCTCCATGGATTGATTACTAAAACATGTGGGTCTCTGATCTATTTGGGGCTTAATCACCAGATAACATGAAGAATGTCATGTAGTCCTGAGTCCTCACAGCACATGCACAGACAACTCAGGACAATTAACCGAAGATGTAGCAAGCCCCACATTTTAACAAGAAACACGTGGGGCATTGTTGAGTCACCACCGGTCTATGCCGAAGTTATATTATTTTTTTTTAAAGCTTACAATTTTGCCTCATCCATCATCCTGAAATGTAGTCAGTCAAGAATGCCAGGTATCTGCGAGTCGTACCGACAAAACGGTTAAGATTGCGGCTGGGTCAGGTCTGCGTCATCTGTAACCACGCTTCAACTCCAGCGATAAAACTTCTGGAGTTCCCGACCTACTTGGAATTGCAGATATGGAGAGTTAAAGGGAATGGCTCGGCAATAAATTAGTGTCAGTTTGAGTTGTATGAACACAAAAGAGTTTATCAATGTTCTCCATTTCAATATTGTCATATTTAGGTTTCATGCTATTGTTACAACATTACTGCGTTTTAGGCCACACAATATTTTCTATGGACCCAGTAAAATGTTTCACTAAAAAGGAATGGGAAGTTACATGTACAGAAGAGTAGCAAAAAACATTTAAAATGAACTATTGTCTGACTTACAAAAGGGTACCTTAAATTTAATGAACAAGTGAATATTCAGTTACTAAAGCAATTAACGGGAGTCTGGTGTACTTTCAACTTGTGAGACACCGATCCAGCACATTAATAAACAAAAATTTTTTTAATGATTATCCAAGTTTTATATTGGCACTCTAATGTCACTGGCTTGGATGGTACTTTTTTATTAACATGATTTTTATTTCTCTGTTCTCATTACCAACAAAAAGTTTTTTCAGAAAGGTTACAATTAACAGAGAGTGTCACATTTTTTGTAACAAAAGTGATTTTGTTCCCTGGGGGAAAATATGTTATCAAATCTGTAAGTATTACTGGCATAATTACTGCATTGTCTGCGAATGTCAACTGTCAACACTTTCAATTGAAGGAGATTTTCTCTTTGATCAAATATCAAAAGAACTCTTGTCTGCTCTTTCATAAGATAGCAAATTGCCCTCAAGTTTTTAGAGCTCAAAGCTTACAATCCCCTTAAAGGGAAAATACAACATTTGCAAACATCAAAAAATAAAACTACCAAATCATTTTGAAATACCTTGCTGGACTGTTAGTGAATGACAGTGTAAAGCATCCTGTAAAATTATGGCACCTGGTATACTGTCATTTTCAAGAAAAGTGGTATTTTTGTATCAATTTCCAACGCTGATCGGCCGATCAGCGTTGGAAACAACTGGCTTTTTTTCAAATACTGGCCCCAATTGACCATCGCACTTGTTTGCAATCGATTACAAACCTATGAACGGGTACAAGCCAGCTAGACTGGTTCCCTGACCTTACAATTCCCCAATGTATGTAAACTGCTCTGTTTCTTCTTAAATGGAGTCAGGGAACCAGACTACAGGAAAATGATTGTTTTTCTTGGTTTTTATAGCATTTTCGAACCCAAAACCTCAAAAAAGTCAGTGTAACTATATTTGCTATATATTTCCAACCCCCCAATTCCATCCATTTCTGAAAATTACAGCAAAAGCAAATGATGTATATTCCCTTTAAAGACCCATCGTCTCGGCTGCCTGCTGTTTTCCTCCTTATCTCTCCCAGAATAAGATGATGACAACATCCTAGTCTGCAACTCAAACGTGAAGACCTTCCCCCTCACAGCTGGGGGCCTGGAGGTTGTCTTACACACCAAGTACTTGACATCCCACAGACCATCCAAGGCTATATATAACAGGATGCAGCTCTAAGATCAATGTGTATCTAAGACGAGCTACGGAGAAGTCACGTTATCTAATGAGCCCATGGAGATCTCTTATACTCCGTGTTTGATCAGTCGGGTAATCTTTGGAAGCATCTGCATTGCCGAAAGTATTGTACCATTCTAGATTATCTCAAGAGCTTTTCATGCCAAGCTTCGCACCATTATCAACCTAAAGAGGAAGTAATTAGCGAAGTATTGTAGTAGATGTGTGTTGTATTCATCACTGGGGGAAAAAAACAACCAGGCATCAGGACATCTAGATGAGGAAGTCTGCAAACTGAAGAACAGTGCAAAACTGGTCGGGATCGCATACGTTTGTATTTGTTGCTGACGTTCAGAGAGACTATTGCACTTGACTCAGTTTTGTGAGAGGATCCCGAGGTAATGAGGTCAAGCTAGTCGGCTTGTTGTCGACTCCTACTCCAGACTTTGATTAATCTCGTACTCGGAGATTAATCAGTTTCCGTGTGTGTGTATTGGATTAAGTCATTCCGGATTGTTTTCTCGGTTTGCTGTTTGCAATGAGCGTGAGCACCAAGCTGGAGTTTCCAATGGCCAATCACAGCAGCAGCAACGGCGGGGTGACCGTCAAGACCCGATCCGTGCTCAAGCTGACTTTGGCCGACTCGGACGATGACATGCTCAATGAAGGTGGGGTATGCATTAGTTGATAACTTTTTTGTGTGTGGGTCGATTGACTCGATTCAAACCTGCCTAGATAAAAGAGCTCTCATCTCCCAATATCTGACATACCGGTAGCTTGCTTCTCATTTGGTTTGTCAGCAAAATTTGTTGGTTTTTTTTCTCAAAATGTACTGTTCTAGTTTATCCGTAAGCTTTCATGCTTAGGTTCTGTCTTGGTCCAACTGTCCGTGTGAACTTGTTCTTGTCTCTGTTTTGTGTTGGCCCGTCCAAGGCATCTCACCGCAAGCCTAGGTTTCTAGAGGATGCTTGCCTCCATACCTATATTTTTGCCTGTTATACCTTTTCGACATTTCCATTCAAATTCATTTACAAAATTCATGTACTCTCTGCTTATAGCGGTATTTCTCATTGGTATGGAAATTAATGTGAGTTTGAATTGAATTGAATTGAATGCAAGAGGATTGCATCATTCAATGGTTTTCCAATTTGTAAATTGCTAATTTCGAGCCTTCATGTACGTGTTCGCAAAAGAATTGGAACATTTGTACACAAGACTCAGGTTTGTTTTTTAGATACTCAAGTGCGGAGTATACAGAAATGCATTAAAAAAAAAAAAAAAAAGAGAGAGAGATATCCTGAACTTGCTATCTAAAAGGCCTAGTAGTTATCTACACATATCTGGCCAGTGATCAGCATTTTATTTAGAATAATTTAATTGTGAAAAATCACATTAATTTTGTGCATGTATATGTACAAAGATGAAATAGTGAAATTATACTCTGAAGTGTGTCAAATAAATTATTTTGTAAAGCCCCTAACCCTTCGTCTCTGGGTGTTTTGTTGGTAAGCCCAGGATTCTGTCAAAATTTAACAGTCTAAAGGCCGGGTGCATCTTTCATGCGAATGAGATGCGAATATTCGCAGCACAAAACTTGCCCAGACGTCATAAATTTGTGTTTCCGTTCTCTTTTGAGCTGGGTCTGAAGTCATTAGAGTGGTTGCACAAACTTCTACTGCTCAATAATCATGAAGTCATTGGGGAGAAAAATGCAGGTTGAAGTATTGGATTTGGGAAAAAGTTTCAATAAATTTGTGTATTTACATGTATAAAGCAAAATACCCATGCTGGTACATAATAGGTATATCGATGTACACGGAAGCTGCCTTTGTTAAATATTCTGCACACTATTTATACAGAAACGGACCAGAAACTTCAATATTGAAAATCACTTTCTATTGGCCAATACAAACAAATGTATGTAGTTGTGTTATTTTTAAACCAGAGTTTTAGAAGTGAAACCAGTTGAACTGATGGCATCAAATCTAAACAGCCTCATCAATGGTGACACCCTCTCACCCTATTAGTTAGGAGTGAAACAGCACATTATTACATTCGCAGTTTACATATGTACATGTACTTTAGGAAAGGTCAAATTTAAGAAACATATTGCCCTTTCTACATTTGTACATGTTTATAATGACTACAATACAAAAGTAAGTTTTACGTAATGTATATGTGTACTCTGTTCTTACAATGTACTTTGTGTGGTCTTTTAGTCACTTTAGAAATGAATAATCATCAGTTGTAGTCTATTGAATAATTGATGTGTATTTTCCTGCACATATACCGGTATATATGGAGAGGCCGGTTCATTTTTAGTGTGCAATGTGAATGAAGGGGCGCGCACCCATTCACGAATTGCTCAATTACAAAACAACAATGACAGCTCGACTTTCTCTTGCTTTCATTGCAAGATGTCCCAGTCCTGGAATTTCTTTCTTAAAGGTGAAGGGTCATTTTTTGTCCTTTAAAAAGGGCACTGGTATGGCCAGAAAAAATGCCGATCATTTGGACAATCAAAGCCAAGATTGGGGCAACAGGAGGACTTAGTTGCCTGAGTTTAAAGGTCCAGACCAGTAAATTGACTGCCATAGACCTCAGTGGTAAATACGCGCACTTCCCCCAAAATTATTTAAAATACTAACAACTCTCCAAGGTGTTTGAGACGCACATCAAATTAAAGCTTATTTCATCAGCTTTCATTTTCCGTTCAATATTTGGGGGGTTAACCAATGACTTCGGGGAGAAAATTCCATCCAAAGATGATCACCCCTGAAAGCAGTCCTGAAGCCCATCGCCATTTTGAAAATGGACTCCTATGCTCCATTGCAAGACAGAGCCATTTTAGGGCCTAATTTCTTCAGTCCTCTACATGGCTTTCACCCTTCTTTTTAAAAAAAAATCCTAAAGTTCACAGCCCCCAAAATGCTCTAATATGAGATACATGTAATTTGAAAGCATGCAAATCATGATTAGGCTGGCGTAGGCATGTTGGGCCTGTTTACAGGTCTGCACCCTTTATTCTTAGCCAGGGTAGAATGTCATGGAACAGCGTAGTACCGGTATTGCTTTGTAAGCTTTTCGAGCTCAGCAATATCAGATGGGGAACTGTCTCAAGCAGTATACAGGGGAAGTCAAAACGAAAGTGACTGAATTAGAAGAAAAAAAATATGTGGTTCGCTCCATTTCCTGTAAATAACATAGGGATAAAGTACATGTTATTCACTAGTAAAAGTGAACATTTCGCTTAATTTGCATACAATGTACTCTATTCCCAAGTTATGGCTATTTTCATAAAAAGATCTCAGAAACCAGCTGTCCACCACTGATCATTTATTATACCACACCTAAATAAATCCCCGTCATCTGATTGGTGGATCATTGATCACATGTTATTGAATTATTCGTCCCAACGCAAGGCGCGCGCGGCGCGCAGCGCACAGTGCAATGGAAGTTCCATTGCACGGTGAATAGAACTTCCATTGCACGGTGTCATCGCTGCTGGCGGTGGCGCTGTTTTAAATCGAGATTACTTGAATATGATGGTTCTCAACCTGTTGAACAGTTTGCATAAATTAAATATGATGAACTTCCTTGTCAAACTTTCAAACAGTTTTTAACCTGAATAAATTGGCTATTAAAAGTCAACCAATCAGATGACAAGGATTTATTCAGGTGTTATATAAAACAAATAATGAATGTTTCACGTTCGTGCAATGGAAAGAATAATTTCATTCGGTGACAGATGAAATGTTCCATTCCACTCGGCTTCGCCTCGTGGAATGGAACATTTCATCTGTCACCTCATGAAATTATTCTTACCATTGCACTCACAAACATTCATTATTTGTATACCATCCCATGAACTGACGAATACCCATTAAATACAATTGATGTTTTCCCACCTCCATGAATGAACGAAAGCTTGCAAAGGAACAGAGACAAAAATCGCCATCGACGTTTCAGGGGGACAAAAATGAGTTGACTTGTTCCTCATATGCAAAGAACAAAATACGACTGTAAAAATAATGTTTCAGTCATTTGTGTTTGAATGCCTGTGTGTAATCTGTAATTCTCACTCAGCTCAACAGCCTCCAATGGCATTCCATGGACAGCTTAACAAACTAGGTTCTTTTAGTAAAACATGCATAACTTCTGATAGCATGGATCAATTTCCATAATAAGTGGAAGAACATGCTCCTTTCAGACGTACTCCATTGGTGTATCAAATTTGAGTCATTCTTAATATTAGTTGAATTACAAATTACAAAATAACTCAAGAACAGGAACAGGAAAAAAGTCACAATTTGGGCCACCCTATAAAAGCAGTCACGTATTAGTAGCAGCGTGCAATTGGCCCCTATGTCTAATTAATAAAAATAAATTATTACTGTAATTCCTTGCCCAGTTGCGTATGGCATTGTTGCCATCCTTGGCTCAGTTGGTAGGCATATTCACGTCTGGCCTGTCAATCCCTGAGCTTGTGGTTTTCATATCTCTACTGCCATGTAATTCAAGCAATGCTGCTAGCACTGGAATGGTCATAGCCGGTGCTGTATAGCCTTGCTGCCTGTTTGAAATGACCCAGGATGAGTTGACTATATAAGGATTTTTATAGGGCTTACAGATGTCATTGATTGTCATATTAATTTATTTGTTTGTTTTAAAGAAATTCAGGAGTAGTAATGCATGCAATTACAAGTACATGTGCAGCCTTTTATAGGATCATTTGCGACACTCGCAAACAAAACTGCCAAAATAGTATGAAATACATGTGTAGCCTGCTTGATTGCAAGTTGTATAATAGTATGAAGCATCCTGTGAAATCATTGAGCCTGGTATGCTGTCATTCTCAAGAAAAGAAGAAGTTTGTATCGCAGTACTAATGATGATTAGGACAAACAGTTTTCTCAAATACTACATCTGTTAAACGGCCACGAGCCAGCTGTTGATTTCATGCGTTCGCTCGGGCATGCTACCGTACATGCATTGCTTTCCAACAACAGATCCCTGTGACCTATTGGTTCTACATGTATGCACGACAGATTCCACGAGCTGCCATTTGATGGTTAGAAACGAATATTGTTTTTATTCTTCTTTTTCCAGCACCAAACGACACAAAATTTTGAACAGCTCAGTGGAACGATGTCTACTATGAATTGGTGGCCCTTTTATACATTAGTGCCCATTTCATGAAATTAGTATTAATATTATTAATCATTTATGGTAATGAAACCAAGGATTCCTCAAAAGCGCCCCAGGCACTGTAGCTCGCAAGCCTGAAGAAACCTGTGGAGAGAAGACAATGAGAAGAAATTACAGTTTTAGAGGTGGGAGGAAAAGCCCAGAAGAATATTCTGGGGAAAACCCACGGAATCAGGCAGGGACTGAAAACCCAATCCACATGTTGGCCCAGGCGGGATTCGAACCCGGGTCTCAGCGGTGGAAGGCGAGGAAAGTACCGCTACGCCAACCTGACTCCCCTTAAATTACGACAAATGCAAATGATCCTATCTTTAAATGTGTGTGTTTAATGTAAACATTTCATGTCCAGTTTCCCAACCCCTAAATTTGTTAATCATCCCACTTCAATTAAATCTGCATCTGACAAACCTAAGGCAATAAATGTGTGCTTAGCCAGTTTTAAACAAGTCCGTTTAAGATCAGCTGGGGGAATGGACTCTAATAATTATAGCCGAAGGCGAGGGAATATTATTGGCGACCAGACCCCCAGCCACTCTTTTAACGGACTTGTTTAATACCAGCCAAGCACATATTTATTCCCATTCATAAATACCTTTTCAAAAGAGTCAAAACAAGCAAAAAAATAATAAATTTCCAACGACTTTGCTCAACAATTTTACAGTGTACTTTGTGTTTATTCAATGGTGTGAAATCTCAGCTTTGAAGCTGATTTCAGCTTTTTTGGTTTTGGATTTCAGCTTTTTTTTCAGCTTTTTCCCTCACTTGCTGTGTACAAAAGTATAGCTTTTTTACACCTTTTTTCAGCTATTTTTATCAGTGGTCACTCGCACCCCTGTTTATTAAACACCCTTCTATCGGTGACTATGTTATGGTATATGTGTCTTTCGCAAGTAGTCGTAAACAACTCTTTATATGGATATTGGTGTGTGATGGTGCACATGGCGCGTACTGCGCGATGTGGCGCGTACTGCGCGATGTGGCGCAGAGTGCAGCTGTGCCAGTGTAGGGTGAATTTAGGACTATGAAATACTGATTCAATGGTACCAGTAGGACTGCGCATACCTAAGTTAGGATTGTGAACTTTCATCCAATAAAAGGTAAAGGGTCCAGGTTTTATATGAGTCCAAATTTCATCTGAAACTGGAAAAGTGTTTAAGACCAGCCAGCCAGTGTTTTGTCAACCATTTAAGACCGGCCAGGTGATGGGCTCTGGACCAATAGGAATGAGTACTCTGTCTTTGGTATTAATGAATTCCTGATATTACTTTTGAACACCACGTTACCAGTAGAGCTTGTCTCTTTTCATCCCTGTCTTTTAGCTCCAGCAGGCCAGTCAGCCCAGCAAAACTTCCAGCAGCAGCAGCAGCAAGCAGCAGCAGCACAAGCACAGGCAGAAGAAGAGGCAAGACAGAGGTGAGAAAACAGGCACAAAATGACTGATCCGTCAAGCTCCGCCCCATCATGCTTTGACCAAGAAAGCCTTGATTACACATGCGCTTTGCTATTGAAGAGGCGCATGTGTTGTCGCCCGTGTACTTAGTGTGCGGGGCTTAATGGCTTGGTCTATTTAACAATTGTTGGCTGCTGTGATGTGGGATATGACGTTTTTAACACCCGAGGGACGCATGCGCCTGAGGGGGTTAAAAACGGCATGTCCCACATCACAGCAGTCAACAATTGTTTCGTTATATCGTGCCAATAACTGAAAAAGATAAATGGTTGTAACATACTGTGTGAGAAATAAATTAAATCACTGCGAGGTAACCTTTGATAACTGAAGGTTTTGATGTCCTGCCGGACATGAGACTGAGCGTTTTACATTGCAGTTTTCATTGCGCAAAACTATAGTGCGCCGGCAGGTTCCACACGAGCGCCCAACGCCCGCAATGAACGCAGTGCGATATCACCCTCAGTGTGGGACATGCATTTTTATTGTCCAGACACGTGGTCATCTGAGACCAATGAAATTACATTATCCAAGCACACTTGTAACAATATAATTTCAACACTAATAATGTTAATATTATTTTTTTCATGAGAGTCACCATCACAAGGCCCTATACATGTAGACCATCATCATGTTGCTGCCATGCTGCTTCTTTCCCATTCCAATCAACGTAACCAAAAAAGAGGCTGGAAGGAAAAATAGTCTGGTTCCTTTTTTCTCAAAACACATTATCGTTCGGTACTGTTATTGGATACAGGGAACATGACTGAAATGGCGGCAGCATGATAAACGTCTATTTAAGCGCCACTCAAGGTGAGGGCTGCTCAAAGAAGGGACAGAAAAGTAACCTTCTTTTGTAAGAGAAAGAAAAATTACTTCAAGTAGAAAGATTTAAGAAATGTGTGGGTCCGTGATACAGTGACAGTGGTCTGTCCAAGGTCTTTGGTTTGGTTTGGTTTTGTGTTTTTAGAGATGCCGAAATTTGCAAACAACAGAAAAGCAAAAAATAGTGAACTGGCAAGTGTCAAACAATGCTGATTGCATTGTGATTTGCTATCTGCGGACACTTGCTGAACAACGTGCTAAGCACTTTTTACTCTTCAGGCAAGAGTATAAACTGGAGGTTGCATGAAACAGAGCCCTGATTTTATGGATCTGCTTACCGGTACCGCATTAAGCAAAAAAATCCCTGCTTACTGCAACAGAAAACTCTGTGGCTCACAGTTTACATATTTCACGGGTAGCAGGGTTAGTCCATCATTTGTAATTTGTGCATTTTGTTCGTTTGAAGCAACAAAAGTGTTCAAAATCTAATGAAGGATACTGAACAACTAACCTGATGAAGTTTCAGCTCAGCTTCAGCTGTATATTCCGAGAAAAACAGCATTCTAGGATCTCAATTTCAAATCAAAAGTTGCTGAATCATGTTTTGAATTGTTTTGAATTGCAGCTATACGCGATGTCGGGCACTGATCCGACGAATTATAGCAACCGCGTGCACCTGTGCGTCGTGCCAATGCTTGCGCGCACTGCGCCGAATAACAAAACAACTACTAATTTAAATTTTCCTACGATGCGTCTTTAATAAGACGCACCGTTGGAAAGGCCTTCTTCTGTTGATTACTTCAAAATGAGAGCTTGCCAGAAAGATTAATTTCACAGGGAGTTTAGTCCACTTACTATCTTTCAACAAAGTATGTTTTTCAACAATAATACGCCAGTTACTTTTTCGGATGGCTGCAAATGATGGACTATAGCTTTAAGGCTTATGTGTATGCATACATGTACATTGTACATTCCATAACTAAGGATTCTGAGCTTACAGCGGCGGCACAGAATTTTTTGGCTAGCGCCATTGTATCATGATATGTGTGATACGGAATGATGCTAGTAAGCGCAAATTTCTGTGGAATGCACGTTAAATTCTTTAAAAACCAAACTTGTTACATGATCCCATGTCTCTGACGTACATGTACATGTATCCACTCTGGTTCAAGAAACATGAGGTTAGCAACCCGAGATTAAAAACATCAACATCAAACCACGTTTATTTTTACAAAAGAAGAGCAGGTGCACGTAGAAAAATAATGGTTAGGTTTGGTGGGAGAGAAAGGCAGTTGTTGCAGAGGCCCGCTGAGTACAATTTTCTTGGGTGTCCATACCACGACGTGAGTGTGATTTTCCATATTTCCTTTTCATGGAAATTGATGTTCTTGAGTCAGTTGTCAAGTCAGCTTCTAGACGGAAAGCGATTCATTAGCGGAACTCATGTTGATCGTCAATTAAAAAAAAATAAGTTTACTTCGTCATGTGTTGGGCATTTTTGTCAAAAATATGTACATGTATGTGCCTGACTGCAGAGTTCCGTATCCCCATCTACATGTATGTGTTTTCTGACTTTTTAATGAAGTCATATGTTAGTCATTCAACTGTTTTTTCGCAACTGTTTAGGCCTATTTATTGGGCTTTTTTATGCAGATTCGTACATATCTGCAGCTGTTACCGGGATTAAAGGTTTTTTTGTGAAACTGAAAGGTTACTTTTTCTATACATGTTATGGCGCAGTGCAAATGTTCAGTCGAATGCACATGTACATGTGCTATGCAGGGGCGTTTTCCGCCAGATTGGGGGAGGGGTTACAGTTGTGAAAGTAATAGGTTTGCTGAGTTACGAAAAGGATACTTGGGGGGGGGGGGTAAAAGTACAGTACAGTATGGTACATGTACATGTATTTTCCTATCTGTACTTGCATGTACATTTTTTTGTACATGTACATCTTTTTGCACATGTACAAAGCAATTGTGTGTACAATTACAATGTCTATTAATAGTTCCCCCATCTTTCAAGAAGATGTTGAACTGTCTGTAGCCCTGCCCGTGCGTTGTGCAGTAGCCTGACATTCAGGCCATACCATGCATGCCATGCTGACTAAAATGGCTGACATTCCACAGACACATAAGCAAATGATTTAAGATATGCCTTCCTGAAGAAAAAACAGTTGTATGTTTTCTATCAAAATATTAATGTAAGTTTGAATTGTGAAGGGAAATTGTGGCAATTACAATTAAAAGTTATTGTTGCATTAAAAAAAAAACAATTTGTGCGTGATATGAACTGCTTATCAAGAATGATTGGCGCAATAAGGAAATGGTTGTGCATTGCACAAAAAGGAAAAATAGCTTTTTTTGCGAGAAAAAAAAACATATTAATCCTCCCCCCCCCAAAAAAAAAAGGGGGGGGGAATAAATAACATGAAATAAGCAGCTACCCCCAAAAAAACCTAGCAATTGAATCGACAACATTAGATTTTTTTACAAATTACTTTTTGCATTGTCGGTCAAAGACTCCTTAAAAATCATTTTTTTGATGTTTAAATATCATTATTAGAATCTAAACTTTCTTCACTGCTGTCCTGGCCAATTGAAAAAAGATCAACTCGTATCAGAACTAAATGCATACAGTTTTGTTCATTGTCATCAGAGTTTGATAATGTGCAAATCCCATAATATCAAAAAGACATGGTACAATGTAAAGCAGGTTTCTTCCTCAATCGTAACCCCAGTTCTGTGGATGTGACCCCTTCACAAAATATTGTGAAGGAAATGCTAAACTTTGTTGTAACAAAATAATCATGATACAGTATCCTGTATGCACTCTGTAACCAACGGCCACATCCCTTGCACACAAGAGCATTGACTCTTGCCATAGTGCCAGGTGTACTGTATGCCCTATCAAACTACATGTACATGTACGTGTACTAGCACGTTTGTTTGTGGTGTAAATCGAGGATTTTCTTTTGTTCCTCTTCCCTATTCCTTTGTTTGTACTTTAACTTTTTTGCAACAGCTCTCATTGGTTTTGTGCACGTTTTCCAACCGAGGAGTCCTCGATTCGGTTTCTGACCTCGATTATGATGTTGTATGTGTGTGTCCTCGATTTACACCATAAACAAACGCATTTTTCACGTACACTATGTGCATGATGCACTTGAATAATATCTTTCTAATTATAGCTCTAAAACATGGCCAATACTTGTGTCACCAGTCTCCTTGTGGTTGCATTCATTTTATAATGATTCAAGGTATAAAAATGATTGGGGCGCATCAGAACTTCATTGGTTGACATCATGGCAGTGTCGACCAATCAGCATTCAGGATTTTACACTGCCTTCTCAGTGTCCATTATGCAGAATATAATTTTTAAAAGCTTTCAAAAAAGACTGGTTTTTTTCCAAGGATAAGTTGAGGGACTCAACCCTAGAATAAGCTGAGGGACGTTACCCTTGATATTTGTGGAACTTCCCAAGACAAAAATTAGCATACATTAACTTAAAGGGAAAATACAACATTTGCAAACATCAAAAAATAAAACTACCGAATCATTTTGAAATACCTTGCTGGACTGTTAGTGAATGACAGTGTAAAGCATCCTGTAAAATCATGGCACCTGGTATACTGTCATTTTCAAGAGAAGTGGTATTTTTGTATCAATTTCCAACGCTGATCGGCCGATCAGCGTTGGAAAAAAACTGGCTTTTTTTCTCTAATACTGGCCCCAATTGACCATCGCACTTGTTTGCAATCGATTACAAACCTATGAACGGGTACAAGCCAGCTAGACTGTTTCCCTGACCTTACAATTCCCCAATGTATGTAAACTGCTCTGTTTCTTCTTATATGGAGTCAGGGAACCAGACTACAGGAAAATGATTGTTTTTCTTGGTTTTTATAGCATTAAAACCTCAAAAAAGTCAGTGTAACTATATTTGCTATATATTTCCAACCCCCCAATTCCATCCATTTCTGAAAATTACAGCAAAAGCAAATGATGTATATTCCCTTTAATTCCAACCACACAGTCTCTTTAAAACAAGCCTAGCTTAATTACATACATTGCTGTAATTACAGCTGTGACACCAATTTGAATATTTGAGAAATATGAGCGTTTTCGAGAAGATGAAGAGAAATGGCTGTGATGTTATTTCAATTGTATCTTTAAAATCTTTTAAGAACTGCAAGTCTGCTACATGTACATCAAAAAATAAATACATGTATATGGATACATAAACTGTATACCGGTACATGTATACATGTACATGATATACTTAATATTTATACATTCACCCGAAGCGTGATCAGTGGACCATTTCATTCCCAATTGATGCATGCGCATTTATTCCAGAGCATGCACTTGACTGGCATGTTAGTCTGGCGCATGTAAAACTTGTATGGTGCGTTTCGAATCTCCAAATATTCGATTGAATCCTAATTCGAAAATGCATAGCCCTAAAGTATAAGAGTGAAATACTTGTACAGAACCTAATAGCTCTACAAGTATTTTGCGACATTAAACATCTCTCTGTTGAATGGTTTCAGGGCGCAAGAGCAGCAGAGGGCACAGCAAGAACAGCAACGACGACAGCAGGAAGAACAGCTCAAACGGGAGCAGCTTGAACGGCAGCAGCGACAAGCCGCCGAGGCTGCAGGTAAGGTCCACACGCATCCCCTAGAAAACGGAATATTGTATTGCCAGTTAGTGCTGCACAACTAGTAAAATTTTCAGTGTTATAAATAGTTGCGACTACCCGACTACATGTAGTCCTAACTGCTTGCCATCATGGTCACATGTACATGTAGTTCTTAGGAAATACATGTACCTCAATTTAATGGATGTATTTTACTTCCATTTCATATTTTGCATGTTCAGTACATAAAATACGGTTATAACTACATGTAACAAAAGCCAACTTTCTGTGTGTAAACACATGAACTCTACGTTGTTGTGTATTCCAAACAACTGGCCATCGCACTTCTTATCTTTCCTCAGTTGCAGAGGCTTGTTATCTGCGGATCATTGAATCCTTCCAATTCCTGCATAATATCCCAAATGCCTGCCGGCCATATTATCAAAATTATGTCCAACAATCAAATCTATGTCTCACTATATATATTTAGTTCTTACAAAAAAATCAAGACAAAGAAACATTCGTGTACATTACATAGACTTGAGTGAAGAAGATGATTTAAATGTTATCTCTAGATATTCGGAAGGTGTGTTTACGTATACAAGTGACCATTTTGGATTTGGCTATACATTGTATTGTCTAGCCCACTGGGCAATTTGGCAACAACACATGCAACTACCCAATGCCACATTTCATGTTCCAGCTGCATTTTTGGTCAGACATTTTATTTCACAGTCAGGGCTTCTGATTGGTCCAAACATCATTGGGCAGGTTTTATCCAATCAGTCTATTGAACATGTAGTGCCTGAGGAGATGATTCGTTGACATGCATGATGATGGTCATTATCAGGGTGAAAACTATGCCAGTTATTCCAATCACTCATCGCCATCACTATTCAAACATTCCAACACTCTGCCGTGAGCCTTCCTTAAAGGCCAATTCTTGCAAGTGTGAAACGAGTTGGACATTATTGAGACAAACAATTCACCAGCATTGCAAAATGTATTCAACTTATGCTTGTTCTTGGTTTTGGAAAATTGAAGTTGACATGATCTGGTACACGGTGCCCTGTGGAGACATGTGAATAATACGGAACAAAAGATCATATACGTCTCCACAGGGCAATTTCTGTCTAGGTGAATACGTCTCCACAATGTTATTACAAAATAGATATATGAATTTTACTCAAAAAGTAGGAATTTCCAAGGTGTGTTGATCTGTTGCAAATTGAAGAATTTTATGTAAGGGATGTTAAGTCCGAATTTCAGCCCAGGAAATTAATTCTAGTTAAAATAGGAGCATTTTGAAATTAGATTTTTCAAGCTCAAAGTTTTACTAATACCCGAGAACAAAGAAACGATTCCATAAGGATACAAATATCAGTATGGGTGTACGATGTATGTAACACATTTGCCATGCATTGACAAACTTGTGGTTTATTGAACTTGCCTTGAGTTTGATGTTTCTGTAGTCGCTGACTTTTCTGACCTGATCATTGTTGTTTTCTCCACAGCTCCTGCTGGCCCGCCCCAACCTCCGGCCCCGCCACCAGCGCCACCAGCTGCCCCCCAAGCCCCGCCAGTACCCTCTGCCCCATCACAACCACAGACATCACCCAGTGCTGGCCTGCCACCAGGTGTGCCCCCTCCCCCGCCTCCCCCACCACCCCCTGGGGCAGGTGGGGGTCCCCCTGCACCCCCACCTCCACCCAGCGGTGGTGGTGGGCTGGCTGCGGCAATCGGTGCGGCCAAGCTCAAGAAACGGGTGAGACTTTTCTTTTTCAGTAACTATAAATGTTAATTACCGGGTACTTGTGATGAATCTGTGTCCTAATCCTTACAAACAACACAACAGATAATATGACAAGAATACAAATGAATTTGATGGAAATACCTTTTATATTTTCCACTTGAACAGGTATCTTATCTATTTCAGTCCTACTTTAAACCTTTTCAGCTTCATAATTATATCAAAAAAATAAAGAAATTGCACAAATGGAAAGATAATTGCACAGTGAGCTTACAGTAAAATGTTTCACTGTTTGAAGCACCCTTGAAAAGGATGAAAAATCACTTCTTTTTCACAATGGCATATTCTCAGCAACCAGTGTGCTGTTTTCATGATTTTTTTTTCAATATTTGAAAGAATAAGCTCTCAGCTTCAGTCTGATATTCCAAACATAAAAATTCACCGATCACGTTTTTGAAAAACAGGAAAATGTTTTTGGGTTACATTTTTTGGGGTCACCCTGTACATACTCGCACATTGACTTCTTCAAGTCATGATATTGGCCTATGGTAATCGTTGCTGTTTCTGCTAAAATTAGGGAAAAAAATTAGGTAAACATTAAACAGCAGTTGGATCCAATCTCGATATGTTAAACAGAACAACATTAGGGTAGCAGACCAGTAAATAAACTTCCATAAACCCCAATGGTAAATGCTCCCACTTCAAAAATTCGGGGAAAATACTCACAACTCCCCAAGGTGTTCGAGACACACATCAAATTAAAGCTTATTTCATCGTCTTTCATTTTCTTTTCAATTTTCGGGGGGTCAACTGATGACTTTTAGGAGAAATTTCCATCTGAAGATGATCACCCCTGAAAATAGTCCTGAAGCCCATCGCCATTTTGAAAAACGATGGCTACACTCCATTGCAAAATAGAGCGCTTTTTGGGTCCAAATTACATCCAAATTACACCGAACTGCAAGCTCCCAGTCCTGTGCACGGCTTCCACCCATATTTTTTACAAACCCTCAAGTTCATGGCCCACAGCATGCTCAAATACTGAAGATTTTGAGGGCATGCAAATCGTGATTTGGCCGGCGTAGGCAATTTCGGACCGATTTACTGGTCTGCACCCTTAGGACCTTGATTTCAAGACTTTTTTTCTAGCAATTTCTTAATGATGTTTTGGAGCTGTTTCATTGATCTAGCTGTTATGTTATTTGATGTACATCTGTTGATGATTCTGTGTCCAGGAGGAGCCCTCCAGTGCAAGCAGTTCCAGTAGCAATGCGCCGAGCAAAGCCGGTGGTGGAGGAGGTGGAGATTTTATGAGCGAAATGGCGAAAAAATTACAGTTACGCAAGCAGAAAACAGTGAGTAGACTAACGTCTTAGTAGCATCCACAGGGGAGACCAATTCCTCACCTAGATGGACTGATGTTACCATTTTTAATTCTTAAAGGGAATATACATCATTTGCTTTTGCTGTAATTTTCAGAAATGGATGGAATTGGGGGGTTGGAAATATATAACAAATATAGTTACACTGACTTTTTTGAGATTTTGCTAAAAATGCTATAAAAACCAAGAAAAACGATCATTTTCCTGTAGTCTGGTTCCCTGACTCCATATAAGAAGAAACAGCAGTTTACATACATTGGGGAATTGTAAGGTCAGGGAACCAGTCTAGCTGGCTCGTACCCGTTCATAGGTTTGTAATCGATTGCAAACAAGTGCGATGGTCAATTGGGGCCAGTATTTGAAAAAAAGCCAGTTGTTTCCAAGCTGATCGGCCGATCAGCGTTGGAAATTGATACAAAAATACCACTTTTCTTGAAAATGACAGTATACCAGGTGCCATGATTTTACAGGATGCTTTACACTGTCATTCACTAACAGTCCAGCAAGGTAATTCAAAATGATTTGGTAGTTTTATTTTTTGATGTTTGCAAATGTTGTATTTTCCCTTTAAGTTGAACAAAGAAATTGACTTGAGCAGGGTTTGAACCTGCAACCTCTGTATTGTTGTTGCAGTGTTCTACAAACTGAGCTATCCAGCCCTATGTTGGTGGCTCCCCATTTTGTCAATGTCTTTGTTAAAGGGGTGCTAGTCGGAAGCCATGAACCCATACTTGTTTGACGTGTAGGCAGGGATCACGACCAAAGTCACAATACTAGTAACATTAGCAACATTTTTTTTTAATTCTAACATTTATAGACTTTGTGAAGGAATAGTAGATGTTACAATAAGGGAATAACAGTGTGAGGAGCCGGTCTTCACTGCGTGATAATGACCAGGTGTGGGGGTGACCGCTGTTAATGGACCGAGACGAAGTCGAGGTCCATTAACAGCGGTCACCCCCACACCCGGTCATTATCACGCAGTGAAGACCGGCTCCCCACACTGTTATTCCCATTAATAAATACCTTTTTAACGAAATAAACAGTTAAAATGCTCCAATTTTGTGACTTTCTTTCGGCGATATTTCCAGACTTTTTTGTGTTCATGTTCATGGGCCATATTTTAGCTTAACAGCTATAACGACGTAAACTCAACAGAAACTGCTGCCGTAGCGAAACAAATTACAACAATGTTTTCATATCTTTACCTGATGGAGGAAGCTGAAATCTCGTTTACACATTCCTTGTGTCCGGAATTACAAAGATGCTTGGTTTAGGAAAGGTAAATATGTCGGTGGGTGAAGTGTTCAAAGAAAATAAATCGTAGATCTACGCTTTCGTCGTAAACATCCTCAGTATATACTGCACTGCTGTACGATGTCGTTTCAAAACTTCCTTACGCGCGCACGCACGCACGCATCCCTAGCAACTGTGTTGCGTACGCGCGCGTCAGTCTCACGCGATGGGGGTTGAGCGCATGTGCAGTGCTCTATTGTTACAAGCTACCGCAGGACTGTTACTATATTTTGACCAATCATTGGCTTGCATGGGGCTGAACGGGGCTTGATCAATGCTGGTTCAGGGGCCATTTATTCCCTTGATCTTTGAAGCCGGTCCATTATCACCGTTAATGCCCGGCCACGTGATCGAGTCTCGACCAATCAGAAACCATCAACTCTCCAAGGTATTTATTGATGTGAATTGATGAGAGCTGCTGTATGCAGTATCATCATCATCATGGTGACGTCCGTGCGCGTGCAGCGCACGGGCGTTGCTCAGTGACTACAATAATAGTTATAATAATTGTTCAGGATACATCTGCTGCACCTTTCGGGAATTGAGGAAAGGCCTGGTATTTCAATCTTCAAGTTCAACTGATCGTTGGTTTTAAAGTCAGAGAGTCAGAATGGCCATCTTCTTGAGCAATAGCTGTTGATTCCAAAACCTCACTCATGACAGAAGTATTTCCTCAGTGGGAATAACGGGAAAGTTGGGGAGACCACTGGGGGAGACATTGGAACGCCTTGCCGATGACGCCCGACGCTTACACAAAGATACTGTGTCTTTGTACACATTCAGAGTCATGCGTAGTTAGCGCTATTCACGCGTGAACCAGTACGTCGTTTCCCGTCCTCTGAGATCACGAAAGTAGTAAAACGAACGCCGCCCTCTCTTCTTCTCGCACAGAGCCCATACCACGACACAAATTAATAAATCTGACGGCATCCCCTTGTAAAACATCTGGTGGTTGTTAACAAAGTGAATTCATTTGTTTTGCAGGAGAGCGGGACAGGTGGTGACAGCAAGCCGCAACAAAACGACGTCGGACATCCTAGAACTGGTTAGTAGACTCCTCTCCCTATTTTTGACCCCGCCTTCCTCACCCCGCCCAAACTTGATCCAGCCCACTCTCTTTTAGTCTTCTTATCTAACAATTTGGGCGATTCATAATGCAGTGCGCCACCAAGAGTTTGCCACGGAGAGTTAATTTTCCCCAGTGCATTGTGGGAGATGGTCGACAAATTCGCACTTACATTTGAAATTGTAAGTATTTCCGGCCAGTATGTTCGTAAGCATATGATTCGAGTATCTGTTTGCCCTTTTCTTTTCGTTTTAACAATATGGAGTTTTTTGTAAGGCAGCAGAACGCTTTGCCCCAATCTGTAACAAATTAGCTCAAGTTTTCTACCGACACTCGTTCAAATGGGCCATGTTTTGTCGACCGTAAACTTGAAAAAACGAACTCTCCGTGGCAAACTGTTGGTGGCGCACTGCATTGTGAATCGCCCAAATTGAATGTTTCTCAAATTCTAACATCCCGCCCCCCAAAAAAATTAATAATAATAATAATAACAGGATATAATTTGGGCTCAGTTTCAGATGGCGGTGTAAAAAAGCCATGGGAGAAGCCATCAGGTCCGCCCACGGCCGGCAGATTTGGATCCAAAACCAACGGCATATCCCATGAGGCCCAAGTCAGCTCGCCTAAACTCAAGTAAGTGTGGAAGCAACGCAGCTCCAAATGAAATGCACTGCTTGGAACTGTTCCATCCAGTGGGGACTCTTTATAATATGTGACCTGCTCTGTCAAAAGCAGACGCTTCTGGGCAGAGGTTGAAATTGAGATGGGGCCAAAAAACGCTGTGGGGGTGATTTGTTTTCCATTTTCTAATTTTTGCATATTTGTAATCCTGAGCATGTTTAAAATATACCATAAAAGTTTAAAACCCTAATTTGATCTCTAATTATAGTACTTTTGATGATTTGTTAAGGTATATCAGTTAAAGAAATGTCTGTTTTGTGACGTTCGTGGCCATTTTCTCTGTTTTCTACTTTTCGACCCAGTGAACTTCAAAATAGCATAACTTTGCGCAGGAATGACCGGTTTCAAAAATTAAGCCACCTATTAAAAGGAAACAGAACATATTTTAACAATATGCAAAAATCTCATTTTTGACCTTATGCCCAGAAAAGTCTGATTTTGACAGAACAGGCCACATATTGCCTTGAATTTGACCTTTGTTTATGTTGTAAAATTAAGCACCATTCTGTATGGACTGCCAGAAGGGCATATATATAGCTTGTCTGATTGTCTTGCGTCCGGCACCTGTCTGACAACCTAATTCACATAAGAAAACAGTGGGCACTGCACAGCTCTGCTGTGGGTCCTCAACTTTTCATAACAGTGTCTTCTAAAGTCATGTTAAAGGGAATGTACAACATTTGCTTCTGCTGCAGTTTTCATAAATAAACGAATTTTGAGGATAAGTATGTTATAGCAAATATTGTTCAACTGACTTGTTTCACGTTTTGGGCTTGTAGATGCTGGAAAAACATACTAAACCAATCATGTTCTTGTAGTCTGGTTCCCTGACCCCACTTAAGATGAAACAGAGCAATTTGTAGACTTTGGGGAATTGTAAGGTCAAAGAATCAGTCTAGCAGGCTTGTACCCCTTCACAGGTGTGTAATCAATTGCAAAGAAAATGCGGAATAGCTAAATATGAAAAACTAGGAGTAGTTTTTGAAAAAAGCCAGTTTTTTCCAACGCTGGTCGGCCGACTAGCATTGGAAAAATACAGTTTTTCTTGAAAATGTCAGCACATCAGGAGCCACAATTTTACAGGATGCTTTAGACTGTCATTCCCTAACCATTCAGTAAGGTATTTCGTGATCATTTGATCATTTCGTTATTTGATGTTTGCAAATGTTGTATCTTCCCTTTAATGTAATCTTCAGGAGACATTTTTTCGTCATAACTTATACCTTGGGGAGACACCGGACGTCAGGGAGACATTTCAATGTCTCCCTGATGTCACAACTCCCATTTAGAGGCAAAATTTTACTGTGGCAAATAGGCTGGATCGATTGCTCGTGGTCCAAAACATAAATACACCAACAATTTGTGGGGGTAGAAAAAGGGAAAATTGTGGTTAGGGGTCATTAAAGTTGGAAGAATTTTGTGCACAACCCAATGAGAACGTTTGCTTAAAGTACCATTTCCGTTAATAATAAAACTTATTATAACACCTCACTCACAGATTCTGTGTCTTGATTGGCCAAGAGCGAGTCACATGGTACTTTCTATTTTTGCTATCTTTCAGTGCACGGCCGAGAGTACTATACCATTAGCAACTAAAGTACTATACCCATGGCACGGGTTTTGTTTGCAAATGCATGCTGGTGCGCGCGTTGAGCGTTCTGCGTAGCGCATTTTGTTCCCAAGAGAACGCGCCACAGAGTTGGGTTCAAACATTTCGTGATGGGATGGTTTGGAAGAGAGAAATACATTTTCCCTCGGCTTCACCTCAGGAAAATAGAACAATGTCCATGGATCACCTCAGGAGGCTAGTTTTACTACACCACTCGAAGCATTCCATATTTGTATACTATCATTATTTTCATGACTACAAATTCAGCTAACATGACCTTGACCCGTGAATATATATTTTTTTTTCTCAACAGACGGCGGGGCTCAAACCAGAGCAACGGCTCGTCAAACGAGAGTGAAATGGAGCGACTCAAGCAAGAGATCCTGGCAGATATCCGAGTCCAGCTCAACGAGGTCAAGCAAGAAATCATCGAAGGTTAGTGCATTCGGCATATATTCATAGAAACAGAAAAGCATTGTAAAGTTGTTGCAAGTTGTTACAACTGATAATGTAATAACCAACGGATAACGTATCACCAACCGTTAATATAACAAGAATTGACCAATGGGCTCTGTGCGCGAGTACCCCTTCAACGGCCAGAAAAGGAGAGTTAGGGGAGACCTAGACTGCTTCCCAGTCCATTCACTGAGTATTTCAAATGATCCAAAGTTATTGGGGGCAGGAGTTAGTCTGGGAGACCATCGCAAGTTAAATTTGAATGTATTCGCGCGCCGACGACGCCTGACGCTCATGCGTGAAGAAGCTATGGCTTAGCTTTGTGCACATACATGATAAGTAAGTTGTGCGTACTTCGCGCGCGAACCAGTAGAGTAAGCACACGCAGTGTCCCGTCCAAACTGATAAAAGCACGCCCTCTTTTGTTGGCGCACAGAGCCCATACTGTATCACTAACCGATAATGTAACAAATAGTGTAGTACATTCTACTACACTATCGGTAAATTTTGTAAAATTTTTGGTTAGTGATACAGTATCAATGAATTGTTACATTATCGGTTGGCGATACCTTAGCAGTTGGTTATTACATAATCAGTTGTAACACATGTTCAATGTATCATTGTGATGCTTATGTGGTGTTTAATGGTCTTCTGTCAACCTTTATAGTCGGTGCGATGACTGGCCGGTGTATTGTAAAAAGGCTCCTAAGGTGCTCAAACAGTGTAGGAATTGGTCATGGAAAGCCCTAAATTTGTCCTGGAAAAATCATGTGAAATGTCATTGAAAATCATTTTTGAGATTTCTGTGAGAACTCGGATATTATCAGGCTTGTAATAATTACACTGAACAAAGAAGTGTTTTATTTTTGGCTTATGATGGTGTTTTCAAGTTTCTTATAGCAAGGATGGCTCCAGTGTGCTTGTTACATCAATTAATTTGGGTGTTGATATCACTCAATGTTCCCTAGATCTCATTGGCACTTAAAGGTAGAGCAGATCATTTGCAGCTATCCAAAAAGTAACTGACAAAATTATTGTTGAAAAGCTATACTTGGTTTAAAGATAGTAATGACAATAAACTCCCTATGAAATTATTCTTTCTGGCATGCTGTCATTTTGAAGAAAACAATAAAAGAAGGCAATTTCCAAAGATGCGTCAAGTGACATATTTTTGGGGAACGGGTGCACGCAAGTGTTGACACGACGCACGCATGCTCCCCGTTGCTTGTATTGGTCGGTTCTGTACGTGGCATCGCGTAGCTTTGATCAGCTGAATGAGAACGTGTCCCGGACGCTGATTTAGGGCGCAACTCAAAACATGACTCGGCAACTTTTGAATTGAAATGAGATCCTAAAATGTTGTTTTCTCGGAAAATTCAGCATTCACCGAGCTAAAACTTCATCAGGTTAGATGTGAAGCACCCACCTTCAAATTTCGAGCACTTTTGTTACTTCAAACCCAAAAAAAGCACAAATGACAAATGATCTACCCCACCTATTAAATGCAGATTAGCCATGAAATTTGTTTTAAGTTGGGGGAAGGAGCTACTAAAAGATAATTT
The DNA here is from genome assembly GCF_015706575.1 of Patiria miniata. NCBI lineage: Eukaryota > Metazoa > Echinodermata > Asteroidea > Valvatida > Asterinidae > Patiria > Patiria miniata. The sequence goes on along the minus strand of NW_024037051.1, from coordinate 7,475,642 downwards.
CTTTGACTCTGAAAAAGGAAAATTTGGTCACGGTTAATCATCACAACTGTGTACAAAAACAGGTAAAATTGACAATCACCTCACTTCTTTGTACCCCATTCTTGCTAGCAAAATTTGCCATGTTTGTATGTTAGGGTTTTCTTTCTTTTTTTCTCTACAGCCGTCAAAGCCGAGCTGAGTAAAAGATAAGAGGAGCCCAACCATCGACCAATCCGTCAAATTTCAGTGCCTCAAATTGTATAAACAGCGCCATCAGTTGTCTTAACTAGGTGTATGTTATGCTCTATATATACTATAGGTTGCTTTTATTTACACAGCAGACACCACTTGTTGGTTACTTTTTCTACCCTCGTGTTTTTGAGGGGGCAAAACTAACCTTCAAAAATAGCCTCACTATGTGCAAAGAATTGTGGCTATGTGCAAAGTGGTTTGCACTATTTAATTTTGGTCTTAAGGGAACTGCAAATGAATATATAAAAGTGCTCCCTTGAATGTATTATTATGGGCATCAGATATTAGCGTTTTACTTTATTATTGTATGAAAATGTAGGTCTTGGGGATATATTTAATTGTTCTGCGTTACACAGATTCCAAAGGTAATTACCCAGCTAGTACATGCATGTAGATTTCGTACTAATATTAGGAGTATGCATGGAATCCTACCGGTATGTAGTTTGTATGAACACATCACATAATAGGGGCCATTAGAAATTGTGCAGGTACAGGATACGAATGCGGCGTGGAAGAAAAACTAGCTGGTTGTTTGCCATTCTGTGTGGATATTTCACAAAACCCACACATACATTGTATACATCTTAACCAGTTTACGCCGGGATTATTTTGGCAAGAACAGAACGAGGCGCGGGATTTATTTTCACTCGACCTCAAGCCAAGCGGGTTGAAGCCATCGCCCTCGGGCAGCACACTCATACTTCCGGCCTCGCTCGCTGTGAATGGGTCACTGACAGATATTTCCGGCCTCGCTCCCTGCATGTTTATCTGTCATCCGTTCGTCAAAACTTCGCATGTATACACGGCCTCCAGCGCGAACTGGTTTACATTTTGATGTGAAATGCACATCACCCATCGTGTGCCAGATTAAAACTACCACGCAAAATGGTGATTTAACAATGTACTTTTTTTTTTCGAGCCGCATGTGTTCTCTGTAGCAGCACCATTTCTGATGGTCCCTAATTTCTTGCTTTCCCTCAAAAAGTGCTTACGCCAGAAATGATTCCGCCCGTTTGTTATTAGTTTGGGAGAGAAAAAAAACACGTAAATTTAGTCAGTGGCAGTGTTGTAGCACAGTCCATCCCAAGTTCCTGCAAGACCTCGCAAGTCCATCACAAGTCTCAATTTGACTAACAAGCTGTTCAAATGAACTTTATAAAGTCACTTTTAAAGAACTTTTTATCGACTGTTACTTGTGAATGTACCTGTGATTTACTCGCGACCGTTCTTGTGATGGACTCGATGACAATGCTGGTCGGTGGAAAAGAGTAGACTTTTCTTTGAGCAAAATAGCATTGTACTAAATAAACTTTTCCCGACAACTGTGTGTTTGTGTAAAAAAAACAGCAAAATAGTGAAAGCCTCAAGATCAGAATATAACAAATATTTGGAAGATGTCCTCATTTCATCTATGCAAGAAATGCATAGGAGCCCAAACGGTCGGGATCAAATCAACGTCAGCCTGAAAGGCTGGCAGTTTTGAAGCTTTTCAAGTTTTTCAACATTTGTTTCAAGATAAAAAGAAATCTCCCGTGAGGGATTCATTCAGGTACACCCTGTCTTTCTCTCAAGCGTGTGATCTCAAAACCATCAAATGCAACTTTTTTATTGAGATGATATTGGTAATAACAAAAATTAAATTATATATGAAATGGCATTTCTCGGACGAGAACAAATTTGCTGTACAGTACACGCCTGCATAGAATTTGTACGCAGTAGCTATGAGCAGTTTAGAACATACTGGTACACTCTTTATACAAATGTACGTGTATGTCATGAATGAACTGTTAAGTCAATGAACTTTATTAATTTACGATCTAGCCTATGTGTAGAACAGGGCTCCCCTAGTCATGGAAAAAGCCTGGAAAAGCCTGGAATTTAAAGCTATCATGGAAAGTCATGGAATTTTGTTATTTTGACAAGGAGTCATGGAAAGTTGATATTCCATGATAAAAGTCGTGGAAAATTCATGGAATGCTGCGCAACCCATACGTGATGATGCGTAATATTTAGTGCATGTGTACTGTACGCAGTTGCTATAGTCGTAGTGGTGCCCAGAGCTTTGTAGTACCACGAAATGCTAGGAAGGCAATGACAGGATGCCTTATTACAACTGTTTAATAACATATTTTAACATAAAACAGTTGGGGTCGGATGGCTGTGGAGGGAGGTGAAGCCATCTTGATGGTAAATCACACTGCTTAGACCTTTATTTTCAGTGTACATGCCAGTTTATTACAATTTATACATTTGGATTCCTGAAGATACCAAAACAGTGCAGGTATTGGTCATGGAAAGCCCTTATTTTGTCCTGGAAAAATCTTTTTAAGATTTCTGTGGAAACCCTAGTTTGTTGGAAGGTTTGATCACACTACCTTTGTCCCACTTCTTATGTAAAACAACCCCACTTACTACTTTCCCGTGCAACAGTTTCTTGCTGAAAAATTGAACATGCACCAAACCAGCGCTTGCTGTACACAGAGAGTATGAACACACCCCTCAATTAAAGGCCACTTAGTGTAAGACCATTGCAATTTGTGTGTTGTTTTTCTACAATTAAATATTGTTGTTTAGGGGCAAATTAAAAGGTCTTACGTTTATATTGTTGGCATTATAATCCAAACTCATCACCAGACAGTGTTGTATAGCTGTTATGCTCAGATAACTTAAAAGTCCTAAACAATTAATCCTAGTGAATATTTCATCTTATTGAGAGCTCATCATGTTTTGACACAAAACAGTAGAGAAATCTGTAATGGTTTTCCAGTCAGCACAGTGCTTCAAGGACCTTCAAGGACAGGGACATCCAAGTAGTAGTTTTTATATCCAAAAAAGGATATCTTAAAATGCTAGTTTAGAAAAATGGTATCATGTTCAAAATGACATTTCTAAAAATAAAAAAATGATGCCATTTCACATGTACTATGATTAACATAATAATTAATGACTAGGGGAAGAATGGTGTCCTGGCTAACAACTTAAATCATGCCACTTAAAGATGGCCAGTGCATACTTAATGCAAAATAACTTCTTCTTTTTTTAATTTTGAGCAGTTGGATGAAACAGAGCATGCAAGTCTCAGATTTTCGTTTTTCTTGTGAACGTCTTGGTACCTAAACACTGACTAGTCTAGTCACAGACCCCCATGTTAGAATTTGTATTAGAATTTGTTGAGTGTGTATTAACGAGAGTCAACTGGTCTGGGTTTCTCTTTGAACTCAAGTATATTTTGTATCTTTTGACAGAATTCAAAATAGTCCTGGGATTTTACTCCATGAAATTGTTATGGTTTATTTTATTCGAATTATATAACTCATAAAAATAGAAATTGAATAATTCTTTCTTTTTTATAATGAAATTTGCACGATTATCATGTAAGCAGTTTTCACTTAATATTCCTGAGTTTTCTTTTCGTTTCTTTTCTTTCAGAAAACATATCAGGTATCTTCATAAATGAGGTTATAGGTCATTCCCCCCCCCCCGGCAAAAAAAATCTACCCAACATATTTTGTCAATCTTTAGCTTACATCTTTGAAGCCTTAAAAAATTGACTGAGAATTATGGATACTCTGGTGCTGCATGAGCCTTTCTGTGCCAGAAAACTGTTTTCATTAATTAACTACTGTCTTTTACTAAGTACTGGACCAAGTCCGCCAAAATCCATCAATCAAACTGCTTCCAATGCATGCTTTGCTTTAGGCCTTTAGGCCCAAGTCCATCATACTCCATCAATATGTATTCAATGCAGGACTAAGTCTCCCAAAATCCACCAAAATGGGGGTATGGATTTTGATGGAGTTTGGGAGGTTAGTGTTAAAATGGTTTTCAGTCTTGGATGACTTTCGGTCTTGGATGACCCCCCCCCCCCCACTTTCCCCTCCAGCCTTCCCCATGCCACCACCCCTCTTTACCCCCATTCACCTGCCTTTTCCCCCTTCACGGTTTTGTCAGTGCCTTCAAGCCACTTTCCCTTCAATAACTCATATTTTAGTCCCATAATGTTTCCTTACAAATACAAGGTACTGTTAATGAAAAGTTTAGCTATCTAAAGTTACCAGATATCAAATCACTAATATCCATTTTCACCCAGATTTCATTGTTTGAAAGCAAATGGAATAGATGTAGGAGTTTTAAAATCGTTTGTGTACAATTCATATAAATGTTTATAACTATTGTAAGACTTACAAATCATGCGTTCAGTGCTTTGTGTACATAAGCCAAGTATAACCGAATAAATGCATATTATACTAATGAATTTCAGTAGACAAACTCGTACGAAGATTATTTTGTTGTTAGAAATTTCTTTTTAATTTAATTAGATGTTTTTGTATATCTGTAAGAAACGGCCGCTCAAGAAATAAGACGCTTTATATATTAAGTGAGTTTTACAGGTGATAGTTGAGAAATATAGGAAGATTTTGTTTTTAAATGTATGGTAGAAGCGTATGAACTGGGCTATTGATTAAGTTATGTTCCTCTTCACATACAAGAGGAGTTGTACGGCAATATACCAATTTTCTTTTAATAGAAGTCTTTTGAAAATACCAGGCATTTACTGTTATTTGGCCAAAAAATATGGGTCGTGTGTTTGACGACACTTTGATGATTAAATAAGTGCAAAAGAGACAATTTTTTATCATATCTGAGAAGAGATATATCCGAAATTTGGCAATGACATCTGTACTGCTTTAAAGTCCGTAGCAGTGTAAGATGTTAATCCATAACCAATTTGAGCAAATTGTATATCTAAAATTTGAGCACTTTCTATATCGTGGGCAAAAAATAGTTTTTGTAAATTGGATTGACTAATATTCAGTCATAAAGCTTTTATTAACTAGTCAATTTATAACGTTACTTATGCAGCACACGCTATACTGAATAATGTTATTGATGGTGTTGGAATTTTCTGTTATTTGTAATAAATATAAATATATCTTATTTGATCTGTCGAAAATAAATTATGTCAAATTAACTTGCTTAATCAAGGGTTTGGTTTTTTCCAAGTGTAATTTATTTACCATAATGTGAAAACACATGTTTCGTGTCATTTTTTGTGACCAATATTTCATCAGACCATCGATTAGTCTAGTCCTAATTCAGAATTTAGAAATGAAATGTCTAATGCATTATAATGATCACACCACATTACTGTTATTGTTTACATGAACGTCAACTATCTAATAAATTTTCAATTTTTTTTGCATCCTAGCTTGAAAATGCCATGTCTTAATTGAACAGAAACCGCAAAGCGTTTCATAAAATGAATTCTAAAGTATTTATATTGGTAGCAACACATTGCACACATGTTGTACAGGGTGGGTATAAAAAAAAAAGGAAACCCAAATGGCAGGACCAGTTTGTTTGTTTTTTTTGTTTTGTTTTTTCAAAATTTAGGACATGAAAGCCCAATTAATAAGCTTTCTATTAGTATAAGAATCATTCAAATCGGTCATGAGTTTTGAACACAAACGCCGTTTTGAAGTTCTGTCCACGGATCACAAAAAAAGGTAAGTGTTCTTTCAGCAAAACGACAAAAATTCACATAAGGCCAAAAAAAAAAAGTCTCCGGATTCTGGTATGCGCGCGCGTCGCCGTAGCCATGCGCGTCGGCAAAATGAACAAGTTTTTTTTCAATGAAAGATGATGTCTCAAAACCGCCAAACTCACTGGTTTGACTGGAATCCTGCTGCTGCACAATTTTAACGTGTTTTTGGATGGGGTTATGATCGAGAATAAGCTTTATGTGGCCTCCCATATATTTGCACTAAGTTTAGTCGGGCACCATTTGCAGTCATCAGCCGACATTTGAGGCAAAAAAAATCAGGTAAAAAAAAAAAAAAAAGCCGCGTCGCCGCACCACTTTTTGGGCAAGCTCCATACCAGAAACCGGAGACTTTTTTTTGGCCTAACGATATGAATTGTTTTCGTTTTGCTGAAACAACAATTACCTTTTCTTATCTGTTGACATAACTTTTAAACAGTGTTTGTGTTCAAAATTCCGTAACTTGAAAAGTACATGAGTGATTTGAATGATTCTTGTACTAAAATAAAGCTTATTAATTGACTTTCATATCCTAGATTTTGAAAGTGCTACATTCAGAACTTCATTAAAAAGAAATGGTCCTGGTATTTGGGTTTCCTTTTTTTTACTCACCCTGTACATCAAGCTTTAGTTGATGTCCTGAAATAGTTGCCAAGAATTATCCATATAATTTGTGGTTGAACACTTTGGCCCTGCAATTCAAATTTTCTTAGCAAATTTCGAGTACCCTGAAACCTGAAGCAATAAGCGTTGTAACTCTTACAAAATATGTATATTTTTGACCATTAGGAATAGATTCTAAGCAGAATTGTACAAATTAACAATGCCTCTAAGTATACAGACATTATGAATCATGGGAAAATAATTCTTTTTTAAATGGTTATTGTGTTAATTGTTAACTAATACAGTCGATTATTTTACTTTTCTGAAAAACAAGAACTCAAAATCGCTGCTCAACTATTTCAAATTGAAAGTACAACCGCCAAACTGTATGGTTTTGGTATCTTCACTGATTTTATTTTCTAAGTGACATCTATTACATCGCTGTTAATTATTTATCTGTTTATTGAAAGTACATTGTATAATCCTGAAGAAACTATTCAACTTAACATGATAAGTTTGAATAAAATGCAAGCTCGATTTTTCATTAACATGCCAGACTCTGGTTTTATTTTGTTGGACGTGTTGTTTCTATTGCAAATTAAACTGATCACTTTGTGAGTGGCGCCGTCTCTTTTATAAGTATGAAATCTTTAAAACTTACTGGGGGAAATATACATTTTCGAACCATTTTACGTTGATTCATAGCGGCATTGCACACAGTCTGTACACGGATCCCTCCCAAAAATGTAGGTTGTAACTTGTACGTGTCTTTTATGAGTTATCTAGTGTCCCTTGAATTGTAATTCGAATGTATTACTTAATTGAAAAGTTTCTTCTTTTTTGTGTGTGAGAGTCTCGCAGGCCCGTAAGGGCCACTCAAGATGAGGGTTAGGCCTAGGCCTAGGCCCTACATAAAGAAGTAAAGATAGAAAAAGGGGCTAAGAATGAGAAAAAAAATCTTCAAGTAAAAAGATACGTACTTGTGTTAGGCTTCAACTGGGATATTAAAATCAACTGGAAAACAAGATAATAAATGAGAGGTTTGCGGAAACACCATGTGGGAATAATTTCTCAAACTAAGAAAATGGTTCTGAAAAACCTTCTGAAAAGAACCAGAGGCGTTTCCGCAAACCTTTCATTTAGAAGTATTTCCAGTTCTCCACCATGCAAAGCCTCAAATCTTACTTAAGATACAGGTAAGGAGTTCCATAGTGAAGCTGTGCGAAACTTGAAAATTTCTTAGAATTTGCTTTGGAAGCAATTACTGTATGTGGATAGCTGGATGGAGAAGCCTTCAGTGCGCCCAAAAAAGAACGATTAAAGACCGTTGGAGCACTTATTTCCATGATAATAGTTTCAAAAATGTTTTAAAATATGCTTTTTCTTCACGTTTTTCCAGTCTTGCTTTCCTACCTCCGCGCTTTTATGAATGAATAAGTACCGTTTACTCAAATTTCACACATATCTATTGTCCACATCATTTTGACAGCTGCACGCATACGAACGCCCTTGAAAAAGAGTAAATTAGCATAATTCGCTCACAATGTCCAATCAGCGTCAAGTACCTTTAACCCTTGTTAGACACAGCCAATCAGCGTCCTTCCCGCTGTGGGACCGCGAATGTGAAAATATTACCGTTAACTGCGTAACTTGTGTGTACGTTGTTTCTGTTGTGTATTTGAATGTGGTTTTTTGCAAGGGATCGCTGGTTTATTGTTTTATTTTAGACCAGAATTATAATTGAGGTAAGAATTTAAATTAAATTTAATTTTTTAGTGATTTTTTTAAGAATTAAAATCAAGTTAAAACGAATAAATAGATGAAAAATATTGTGCTCCATTGAGTTGTCCCGTAGGTGTCGGAATTACACGCATTTAGCTGCAATTTATTCACGTTAACAATGAAAGTTCCATCATGGCGCCAAGTCAGAGCTAAATAATTATTTATTGGGTTTTTGAAACCTTTGCTTCGGCTTCGCCTCCGACTTCTGAATCACTGAGAGGCAAACTAAACGAAATTATTCCAACTTTTGTCTTCGTATCAACCGATTGAATGAAATTGAAGCATTAAGTGATTAACAATAATAACAGGCACCAAAAATGTAGCTGGAGTTCCCGAAGTCGGGGCCTAAAAATGTCATTAAGACGAAGCCAAAGCCAGTCGTTTCGAAAACGCAATATTTTAGGCCCTACCATTAATAAATAAAATAATTCACTTAATTATTAAATTAAACGCAGTGGCTATTGTTACGGCAGCCGTAACGCATTTCCCATTTTCTATCGTTACGGTAGACATGGTAGACTGCAACTTTTATAAAACATGACAAGAAAATATAAAATTAGAAGGGAAAAAGTGAATTTGAACGTTATGAAATTCGGACTTTATTTCCCTTTTAAAAAAAATCCTCCAAAGCCTCAGGTTAGAAAAGGAAAAAAATTCGAGTGCAAAACTGAGTTTCGAACCCGCAACTTCGCGGTGCAAAATCCTACCCTCTATCGCCTGAGCTGCCGCACTGCTTGCTAAAACACGTGGAAACAAATAATTATATACCTGCGTGCGTATCAAAAAAGTATCGTAGAGGGCGCTAAACAACGACTGCCGTAACAATAGCCACTTCGTAAATTAAATTGGCCTTAACCTTTTTAAATAATAAATTTAATTAATGAAATTAAATTAGGGCCTACCTTTCAAATGTTTTAATTTTGTTTAGCCTATGCTGATTAGAATGGATGTATTCACGTCGCGTTTTCAGTCCCAATCATTGTCAAAAGTTAGCTTGAGTAACTCCATCTCCAATGCTTATCGCATTTGCATTGGAGCTGGAGTTACTCAAGCTAGTCAAAAGTGGCCCCTCAAAAAGATAACAATTTGGAGGGGAAAAAACGTAAAAGTTCTAGCAGAATAAAGTTCACATTTGCCTCAAACTTCAAAGAGAAACTGCCCAACTTAACCACCCTGTCCTCGCGGTATCAGCTTGCAAGGTCTGCCATGAAAACCGGCCACACATATCAGTGCAAGTACCAGCGATAAGAGTAAGACCTCAAAATAAATACAGAAAATGAAATATTCCATCAAAGATATAATTTCACTATAAAACCTAAAAGGCCTAATATTAGGCAAAGTCTTAGGACGTACAATGGACATGATCATGATGGGACGTTTGAAATCTTGAATTCGACAGCAAATATTTACTTTGAATTCATAGGCCTACCCCACTTTTCAATTACTGTTCTCCGATTTACTTGGACCCTACAAAATGATCCAGGCAAGTATGTTGTTAAGGCCAACTCATTCTGTTTTCAAGACTTGGTCTTGGACGATGACCTAAATGTTCCTTCAACACAACACAAATCTTTAACTTGCCTTGCTTTGCTATCCAACTTTATTTATTTATTTATTGCATTTCTTTACCCAGGTTATTCTTGCAGCCTTCAAAAATGCCAGTTTCTCACAAGTATGATGTCGGGGAGAAAGTGATGGTGAAATGGCCGGGCAGTGCGCTCTGGTACCCAGCCAAGGTCCTGGCCATCCAAGGCGAGGAGTACAAGGTCAAGTTTGAGGAAGGCACCGAAGACGAGGTCACTGCTGACTACATCAGGGTCAGTATGTCATTACATTACTGACTTACTCTGGCCACTTCTGTCGGACATTAGTGATGGCTCTCCAAGATCGTCTTTCTGTCGTGCAACTATGAATTTCCCTTGGTTGTAGCCGGGCGTCTTGGCACAGTGTATCAACATATGTAGTCTTTGGTCGTCCCACGTTTCGCCACCCTTGGGTTGGCTGCCAGAGAATCAAGCTGGCCACTGGTTGGTTGCTGGATCCTCTGCAGTGCCATTCCTATCCTAAATATCAAGTTCTCAAGATTAAGGCCTTTTCACACAATCGCCATTCCTACCAATGTTGAAATCAATTTTTCACCATGACTGAAACTGGATCCCATGAACACGGTCAGGTAAGGGGTACCGTAATATAATGCAACCATCAAGGTAAAAACCTCTGTGCAATCCATCTGATCCATTCTACCCTATATTTTCCCAATGCCTCTGCAGACTGTAGGCTCCTTCAGGCGGCGATCTTCATCCAAGTCCCCATCCCGGCGTCGTTCGAGGTCCAGGTCCCCGGCCCGCTCCCCGTCCCGGCAGCGAGTCTCCCGCAGCCCCAGCCGCAAGTCAGTGGCACAGAAGCAGCAGCAGCAGCAGCAGCAGCAGACCAGCTCCAAGACCGCCACCAAGTCCACCACCTCCACGTCCACAGTGGTCACACAGAGCAAGAGCATGCCTAAGCCAGACCTGACGCCCACTAGGACGCCTAGCAAGAGAATCCTCACCTCCAGGGTTAGTTCTCATTAACCTTAACTCCCACTACCTTAACCCTGGCAAATACCTTAACCCCAGCTACCTTTACTCTAACCACCGCATTAACCCAGACCTCTTTACCGACTATGTTTATCCCAGCAAACGCACATAACCCTAGCCACCTACCTAACCTTACTTGTACCCTCTACCTTTATTAACTTTAGCCACCTTAACCTTAACTGTGTGTAACATGACTTTATTTACCATAACGTTAATTGCCTTAAAGCTAGCCAGTTTATCCAGCATTCATTAACCATGGTAACCATAACCATATTAACCCTAACGTACCTGAATCCATCAAAAACCACACCCCTACATGTACTTCGGGGGATTTCGGCAGATTCAGGATACCTCCATATATATTGCACAAACTATGGGATTTTGATGGATTCAGGATTGTAAGCCTAGCAGAACTGCAGGATTTTGATGGATTCAGGATACCTCTATATTGAGCTGTTGGGGGACTTTGGTGGATTCAGGATCTCAACAGATTTACTCCCGCCTAGCTGGTGGATTCTAATGGACTCACTGGCCACCAACATTTTTTTGCGTGGCAAAATTGATGGATTTTGGCGGATTCAGGATACTTTCTAGTAAAAGAGCCCAAGGAGTTAGGGTTCAACCTTAAACCTAACTTTACCTTAACAGTCCTGAATCCTCCAATTTTAATATGATTTTTCACACGGGGTAAATTCTAACTACTTAAACCCTTACCATGTTAATCTTAACTAACTTTACCCTGGCCACCTTTACTCTATATCATACCCCTTGCTTCTTAAACCCTAACTATGTAAACCCCAATACATTAACCCTAACTACCTTAAACCCTAACTACCTTAAACCCTAACTTCAAATTAACTACCTTAACCCTAGGCACATAGCCCTATCTTAACCCATATATATCAGTGCCTAACTACCCCCAAATTTTTCAAACTCCAAAGTAATTTGATGAATACCAGGTTGTACAACTTGCTCACCATAATTCTATGTAGTTGTAGTAGATCTCGAGCAAGTTCAAACTAGTCGTTGATTTGTGTTCCAGTCAAACGTCGGTCGAAACGTCATCACAAACATTCATGGTCCCAGCTCCCTGCTTTACGTAATGATGTGCTCAGTTATTGGTTACAGGGATGCAACTGTACCTTGGGCTCTGGTTCCAAATAGTTGATTAGCGTATAACCATGCTGAGTTCAACAAGATTCTGCATAAAGTAAATGAACCCTTGAATGTTAGGTCTAGAGTAGTCTAACCATCAAATGTTCAAGTGAAGTTAGTTGAACCATAGTCACCCACATATGTAGTCCTCGCTGGAACTTGCACCTTGATGCTCCTTGATTTGATTGGTTCACCTTCTCAATCAGTGCCTATATCATTTTGCTATCATGTAGTCATTTTGATAAAATTCCCTAGCTTCTGTAAAACAAAGAGTCAACTTTTTCTGTGATTCCTCAGAGTACGACTGAAGTGCACAGCTATACAACGCGGTCATCCACCAAATCAGGCCAGCAAATACTGGAGCCCATGGTGGAGGTCAAGACAGGCAGAGTCCCTAAGACTAACAGCTATGAATTTGGAGGACCAATTGGTATGCCAATAACACTGTTTTAATTGAATACATAAGCCCCTGCTGTACTTTTATCAAAGGCTGATCACCAGCAGTCAGATCATATGTCAAGCAAGTACTTTGACTAGTCAAACATCACTCACCCGGAGTCTGAGCAAAGCTGTATCAAGTTTAAAACTTAAATAGTCCCAGACAGTCAATCCTGCTTTATGCAGGCTGAGAATTCTTAACTGTTGAAAACAGCTGAAAACAGAACTGTTAAAAACAGAACGGTTCGAATCCCGCCCAGGCCAATATGTGGATTGGGTTTCAGTCCCTGCCTGATTCTGTGGGTTTTCCCCAGAATATTCTTCTGGGTTTTTCCTCCCACCTCTAAGGCTAGGTTTACACTATGTTCCAGGCGGCACGGCAATCACGTTTCTGGCCACCGTGGACAAAACGGTATGGACGTGAGACAACGCCGGGGGACGGGTTGGGCAAACGCGACAGTCCGTGATCGCCGTGGATGCTGGGCCAGATTTTTAACTGTCAAAAAATTTGCCACGGCAGTCACGGTGCGTATGAGAAACCTAGTAGTAGGCCGTAGTAAAACGGGGTGAACACAACAAAACCTGAGAGTACGTGATAGGCCGTAACAAAACTTGGAGATGGTCCGTAGTGGGACTGGAAGCATGTGCATTCCCCGGCATCTCACGGTCCTTTCAAGTTTTGTCACGTTCTGCCGCGTTTAGCGGGCGTTTTGTCACGGTTGCTGCGCATTTTGTCGCGTTTTGCTTCGTTTCTCACGGCAAGCTAGGGTGTACGGTAGCCGTTTTGTCGCGTTCAATCACGGCGCGTCCAGATGTGTGACGGTTTACAGGCCCGGTGCGATGCTTCGCGTTGCGTTCTACTACGGTCTGATACAGCGAGCGCGGTCTGGGAGGGAGTATAAAAGCATACAATGATTGCTATTGCTTGGGAGACCTTCTTTTCATACCGTGGGCACAAACTTGCTCCGAAGCTGCCCGGCGTACACGTTTCATCCGTAGAAAGCCTTGACAGAACGCGAAAAACGTGTCAGACTTTGATTAGAACATGAGGAACGTGAGGGACCCCAGAGGGACCCATTCAGAACGTGACAGGCCGGGAGGGAACGTACTGGCATCCGTGGTAGACCGTGGGCCGAACCGTAGTGCGCCTTTGAGCCTCCGGGACTCAGCAGCCCCTTTCCTCGACGGCCCATCACAGATACCGTGATAGACCGTGAGAAAACTTAGCAGGACCTAACAAAACTTGACTACGGAGGAAAAAAATGCCAAAATCCCACGGCGCACTATGTTTCGGGTAAACGGGGCTGCCGTGACCGCCGGAAACATAGTGTAAACCTAGTCTAAAACTGTAACTTATTCTCATTGTCTTCATTCCACGGGTTTCTTCAGGTGTGCGAGCTACAGTGCCTAGGGCACTTTTGAGGAATCCTCAGTTTCGTTACCAGAAACGATTAATAATAACTACAGGGTGTAGGAACAACCACACGGTGTTGGCTATTATGTTTGAAGCAATTATCGTAAACTTCGCCACACACATCAACTCAAAATGCATTTTGACATTTTTTCAACATGCTGCTAGATGGCGCTCTAACATTTTATAACGTCACCTGTAATATTTGTGTAAAGCACAACGTAAGCAGAGACTCACATCGTTGAAAGCAAGTTCACATCTTTTGCCAATTTTAAATTATTTGGCACTTCATACGATTTGTATGAAGACAAAATCTTTCAAGAGCATGGAATGTATATCTCTGGTATTCGTCTCTCTTCCTGTCGCAACAGGTGCGTTCTTCATCATGGTCAGCCTGCCGCTGTTCATCTACTACCTGTACTTCACCTGCAGCAAGACCCTGTGCAAGCTGCAGCTCTTGCCGGCCTGCACCCACGACTGGCGGGACTACTACGACCGTGATGCCTACCTCATCTTCCTGGGCTGGATGGTGCTTCAGGTCTTCCTCTTCATGCTGCCTGTTGGCTCGGTGAGTGTCGCTTTCCCAGAGGGTGAAATTAAACACACATAAACTGCTCAGACAAGAACGACCTAGAAAATGAAAAAATTATTTGGAGCTGTCGCATGCATTAGAATGCACACTTGCGTGAAATAATTCCAATAATAGCCTTACTTTGGGCTTATTTTTTTTAAAATAGTAAATCAACGTATGGACATCATACATATGTACCTGTGTACCTCAAATTTCAGGCAAAAATGTCAAGAGTCCACTTACTATCCCTAATTATTTGTGGGGATAAATATGGTTAATGTAGGGCAATATGGCCATTTTTAGGGTTTTAAAAGGCCTCGAACACTTAAAATAGCCTTTATGGCAGAGCACCATGGCCAAGTACATCTGTCCTTTATCCATTGTGTACATGAGCTTAGAGTATACTCAAACTGAGCCACAACTATATTTTTGAATCTGTATGGAATAATTTTAATACATTTTTTTTTTCGGACCAACAAGATCACCGAGCCCAAAACCAGTAGTCTTTACTAATTGTACAAATGGGATGGCTCAGGAGCAATTGTTGTGTAGCTATTTAACATCATTTTATTTTTGTTACTTAACAAAGGTCGTGAAAGGCCTGCCACTTCGCACTGGACAAAGGCTGGAGTACAGGTTGAATGGTGAGTACTATCAACAATATGAAATAATATAGTAGCGTTGCAATGTTTACACATCGGTGCTCTGGATAAAATGGATTACAATTTTACAAAACATGAAATCGCGTATCAGTAGGCCTATGTTCATGCTTTGGAGGTGTTGCACCATGAAAACTGAAATGTAAATTGAATTGCTGGTTTTAAACAATTTAATATTAAAATTTATGAGCTCTGAGATTGAGACATGGAGACATTGCAACAAAATATTTACCCAAAATAAGTATCAAATGAAACATATTTCAACTTGTAATTTAGATGCATCCCACTCTTAAGTCCTACACTATTAATGTATAATTCTTAGAGCTTACCGTTGTAATATTTTTGTAAGACCAAATATTGTAGAAACAACTGTTTGCATTCAAAAATCTAGTTTTCTTCCATAATTACTTAGCAAGAGAAAATCCTTAAAAGATGTATTGTCTGTGTTATTTTCAAGTTGCAGCCCAAAAAATAGATTTCATGTATAATTTGCAATTTTGGCAATAGAAAGGTTGTTTACTTTGAATGAGACTGGAATGAAAACAAATTACCCCACGTTTAGTTATGAAATAAGTTCCTTACAAATTGTGAATTATTTGTAGGCAATAATTTTACTTCTCGCAGGGTGGACAGGTTTTTGCCCCTCCCTCCCGTATTAGAATCAATAATGTAGTGACTGAAAACCAGTCTACTAACAGGGAGTATCTGTTTGTGTGCAAACACAAACCAAATTACTATTTTATTTCAGATGGTTGCAGACGCCCAAAGTAGAAAAAAAGTAGATTTTTTTTTTTTTTAATATACAAGGGAAAAATTGCGTCTGATAAAGAGGCATAGACATTGGACAGTACATCTTCTATTTGGAAATTTCTGCTAAGTGTGGGGGTACGTGTGGTCTAGCGGTGGAGCACAGGATTCATGATTGTGAGATTGTGGGTTTGAGTCCCGCCGTGGCCATGCGTGTTGTGCCCTTGAGTAAGGCGCTTTACCTCAATTACTCTTCTCCACCCAGGTGTTAAATGGGTACCGGCATTATTCAATGCTGGGAAGGTAACAGACTCGCTGTGGAGGAGGTGTGGCGATCCCCCCAAAGCAGCATATGAGTCTGGCCCAATCGCTAACGAAAGAGAGATGGGCACTCTGTGACTCCGTTCCTGTGAACACAGGTTCATCCCCTTTACCTTTACCTTTTCTGCTAAGTGCAGACTATCAAGTTAATCCTTTTTCTCGCCTACCCCTGCCAGGTTTCTTTGCTTTCATCGTGAGCCTGATCCTCTTCGGCGGTCTGGTCTACAAGAAGTACCCAGTCACCGTGGTCTACGACAAGTTCCTGCCTCTCTTGACGGCAGCTATGATCTTCTCCCTGCTGCTGAGCGTGTTCCTGTACGTCAAGGCCAGGAAGGCATCGGGGCACGCCTTGGCACCCAGCGGAAACTCCGGTAAGTCACTTCTATGGCATCCGCAGCTAATTTCACAAAACAGTACTTTGTGTAGGACTTACAAAACAAATTTGTTGCTCAATTGTGTGATAAAATTATGATCGATTTCACGAAACTTGGGATAGCTGCGCAACGTTTTAAATAATCTAAACATCTTAAACGAGGAAAACAGCGATTACGACGACGTTTGTGTATGATTTTGTTCGGTCATGAAACAGTTGTTGAATGGCCTCCACCTGCCATTTTTAAAATAGAGTTGTCCTGTCCGACTTTGGAAACATGCGGCGACTCTAGAGAATTCTGTCACAAGTAAAATGGCAATTCATTTCACAAAGCTGTGAGTGTCTTGTATCAACCTTGATAAGTTGTGCAATGACAGGCTCCACGATGATCACGATTTGCTGGTGAAATAGGCCAGTTTTGTCGCTACGCCACAACCTACGCCACCTAAAATGATTGTGCTAGTTACGCCATAATGTGTTGATCAAGTTGGGAACTTAAACACTATGAAACTTTCGTGAAATGTGTCATAACTGAAATGTTGCTTAGCGTGAAATACTGCGCAACTTTTTCAGGCATTAAATTGTGGCGCAAGTCAAATGAAAGATGATGAAATGAGCTTTAATTTAATGTGTGTCTCAAACACCTTGGAGAGTTGTGAGTATTTTTTCTTGATTTCGGAAGTCCCCGTATTTATCACTGGGGTCTATGGCAGTTTATTTACTGGTCTGCAACCATCAAGTAACAGGTCTATACCATAGATGTCTTTATGGTTTCTTTCAATTCATGTCATGTGTCTTTCCATCATCTCATCAGGCAACATTGTCTATGATTTCTTCATGGGTCATGAGCTCAATCCTCGCATTGGAAGCTTTGACTTCAAATTCTTCTGTGAACTCCGCCCTGGACTCATCGGTTGGGTAAGTCCACTTTCAGATCGTTTAGTTTACTTCAGGCATCTTGTGAAAATTGCCTAGTGTAACTTGGCCTTTATTCCATTCCAACAATGCACAGTGTCAGCAAAGCAAAAGCATTTATACTTGTAGATAAATCCAGCAGCAGTACGAAAACACTTGAGGGTTTCCTGACTCTTCAGATCGCTGAAAGTGACCTAGATGATAAAATCTATAGAAATCACACGAAAGATCCTACATTTTCACCCTAATTTCTTGAATTATTCTGGTTATACCATTATTCATGTTATAGACCGTTAGTGCAATAGCTAGTACTTACTAGCTATTGCACTAACGCTCAGGATGAAGCTGTGCAGTTGAGATATTGTAATTTTTTTTTGTAATATTTTTTTTTTCTGGTAATGAAACCAAAACCTCAAAAGCGCCCTAGGCACTGTAGCTCGCAAGCCACAAGAAACCCGTATAGAGAAGACAATGAGAAGAAATGACAGTTTTAGAGGTGAGAGGAAAACCCCAGAAGAATATTCTGGGGGAAAAACCCACGGAATCAGGTAGGGACTGAAAACCCAATCCACATGTGGACCGAGTCAGGAATCGAACCCGGGCCACAGCGATGGAAGGTGAGGAAAAAGAACCACTGCACCAACCTTTTTGTGTATTTAGTCAGCGTACAGTAAACAGTCGTCTGATATTCAACAAAGAGTCGTCGGATCTCAGCTCGAAATTTGTTAAAACGTAAAACAAAATGGCGGTCGTGCGATGCAATTTTGAAGGAAAACAAGCTCTCAGTGGACTGTGTAGCTACTTTGAAATTTCAACTCTAATATTCCGGTCTAATTCATAATTATTCAATGAATTGTCCATTTACAACTTTACACACATTGCCTCGGTATTATAATCTCGTAAATGTAATGTTTATGGCATAAAACTGGCTTAGAAATGACTCTTCGTATTTTGCGACGACCACTAGACACGTCGTAACGTGTTTCAAGCCGTTGTCAAGGAACTTACGACGTGTTCAACACATCGCAACATTCGTGAAATGGAAGATACGACGCGTCGCGAGTTGAGACGTGTAACTCGAGTTGCGACGCGTCGCAGTGCTTCGTGAAATCGGGTGCAGGACACACAGCGTGTGCGTACTGTACTTTACTGGTTCATGTGCACGACTTCCTGAATGTGCCAAAGCTATATAGCCACAGGGTCTTTGCTTGAGCGTCAGGCGTCATCGGCCCGTGAATACATTCGAATGTAACTTGCGATGGTCTCCGAGACTAATCCCCGCCTCCAATAACTTTGGATCATTCGAAATACCCAGTGGATGGACTGGGAGCCAGTCTAGGTCTCCCCCAACTCTCCTTTTCTGGCCGTTGAAGGGGTACTGTGTGCAGAGCCCATACTAAAACAAAATCCTAATTTCGAAGGAAAACTGAGGGCAGTCTTCAAGCCTTTTGATACAAAGCAGTACAGATACATCACGAGTCATGGCCCTATGGCCAATTAAGTACTAACTCACCAGGTCCCTCAATGGTTGCAGACCAGTAAATCGGTCCGAAATTGCCTATGCCGGCCAAATCACGATTTGCATGCCCTCAAATTCTTCAGTTATTTGAGCATGCTGTGGGCCATGAACTTGAGGGTTTGTAAAAAAATATGGGTGGAAGCCGTGCACAGGACTGTGAGCTTGTAGTTCCGTTCAATTTGAATGAAATTGGGGCCCTTAAAGCGCTCTATTTTGCAATGGAGTGTAGGCATCGTTTTTCAAAATGGCGATGGGCTTCAGGACTATTTTCAGGGGTGATCATCTTCGGATGGAAATTTCTCCTAAATGTCATCAGTTGACCCCCCCCCCGAAAATTGAAAAGAAAATGAAAGATGATGAAATGAGCTTTAATTTGATGTGTGTTTCGAACACCTTGGAGAGTTGTGTGAGTATTTTTCCCGAATGTCTGAAGTGGGAGCATTTACCATTGGGGTCTATGGAAGTCTATTTACTGGTCTGCAACCCTATGGTTGATTATAGTACTATTTTCTTACTGCTACCCCTTTTGCTTGTGTGATCTTCAGGTGCTGCTGGATCTAGCCTTTGTGGTCAAGGTCTGGACAGACTTCCCAGAGAATCCTCCCTGGCCGCTCCTCTTGCTCACCTTCTTCCAGCTTCTCTACGTCGCCGACTCCTTGCTCTATGAGGTCAGTCACTTTGGTCAACTTCAAAAAAAGTGTGTTCCTAAATGTATCCAGCTTTCGTTTTGGTGAAGAACTCTTTGCGGTTACAATGAAGCTGGACCAGATTTTTCATAAAAGCTACTAAGCAAGCAAATATTCGTGCTAAGCACAAATCACCTACGTGTAGGACGTATTGGCCAGCAACCTGTTTCTGCTCAACAATGCTTTCTGTGCTATAAAATTTAATAGCAAGATGTATGCACTGTTCATTTTATTTACTTGTTCATTTTATTTACTTGTTCAATTTATTTATTTGTTCATTTAATTTACTTGTTCATTTCATTTACTTGTTCATTTCATTTGCTTGTTCATTGTGCAATCATCAAGTGAATGATCAGTAAAGCAAGAATAATTTTTCTCTAAAAAGAAGGAAGTAGGCCAGTTCCTGGTCTGTCCATAATATTTTCAATTTTAAATGGATTCGTTAGAAATTGAATGCTCATAATCTGTCATGTTTTTAGGTGAGCTTTAACTTGTCTTTTGAATGTCGACACTAATATGCCTTGTCTGTAAAGTGACTTTTTGTTTTCGCTTGAAAATAGAAAAAATATTTTCAATGTGTTATGGACTTTAACCCTAACCCTACCAGATGCAACCCAGTGCATCAGGTGTAAAAAATCAGTGGGGCCTTGCTGCACTGAGCCATCAACACCAGTGCATAAACGGCCAATTCTGAGACAATGGGAGCTTGTCCCATTGAACAATGCCACAGTTGTATCCTGCTGCAGTTGGTTACCAAAGACTCCGAGGCAGTTTGGCCTTGAGATTTGTGACCCGATGGATCTTGCTACACTGGGCAGGCTTGTCACTTAGACAAGTGTTGCATGTTGCGGCGTTCAGCAGGGCTTCTAGCCAAAATACCCCGGAGGGTTAGGGTTAAAGGGAATATACATCATTTGCTTTTGCTGTTATTTTCAGAAATGGATGGAATTGGGGGGTTGGAAATATATAGCAAATATAGTTACACTGACTTTTTTGAGGTTTTGGGTTCGAAAATGCTATAAAAACCAAGAAAAACAATCATTTTCCTGTAGTCTGGTTCCCTGACTCCATATAAGAAGAAACAGCAGTTTACATACATTGGGGAATTGTAAGGTCAGGGAACCAGTCTAGCTGGCTTGTACCCGTTCATAGGTGTGTTATCGATTGCAAACAAGTGCGATGGTCAATTGGGGCCAGTATCTGAAAAAAAGCCAGTTTTTCCAACGCTGGTCGGCCGACCAGCATTGGAAATTGATACAAAAATACCACTTTTCTTGAAAATGACAGTATACCAGGTGCCATGATTTTACAGGATGCTTTACACTGTCATTCACTAACAGTCCAGCAAGGTATTTCAAAATGATTTTGTAGTTTTATTTTTTGATGTTTGCAAATGTTGTATTTTCCCTTTAATCTTTACACATTACATTACGACTGACGTGTAAAGCGTAGTTCTGTTTATAGGTCGATTAAAAGAAATTGTGTTTACACACAGCATGCAATCTTGAGCACCATGGACATCATCCATGATGGCTTCGGCTTCATGCTGGTCTTTGGTGACCTGGTCTGGGTTCCCTTCACCTACACGCTGCAGGCCCGCTACCTGGCTGACAACCCAAGCCGCAGCACAATGCCCAACTACTGTCTGATACCCATTCTCATCCTCGGACGTAAGTATCTCAGTCCCATTTCAAGGAGCCACTACACCTGAAAGTTTGTTGAGCAAAGAAATGTTTGCTAAGCATAACAAGCTTGATCGGAAATATCTTGGAAGCTTCGGGCCAACGAATTCGTGCTCATATGCATGAGTCATGTGATTGTGCCACATAATTTCTGTAAGGAGTATTGTGTTGAGTAAACCAATATCAGGTTTTTAACCCAAGTTACCCCATGATGACCTTTGACCCCAGCTTGGTCATGTGACATGTTGGGGCTGGGCTACTGATCCTTTTGAGAAAGTTTGGTTGAAATTGGTCAAAATATGTAGGAGCAATAGACAATGTCAACGTTTGTTACTAACTAACCAACTAACGGAGAGACATGATTCGTTGAGCTACTATTCGGCAGCTAAAAAAGGGTTACCAGCCAAAACATGATGTGTTGTGTACTATGTGTGACTGGTTCTCAGCTAACTCATGCTATGCACGTGAATTTTCTGAGCAAGATAGTCTGCTTTGTGAGCAAATGCGCCAAGGGCCCCATTCAATGGCACTGCTTATCACTCAATTTTGTACTAACGAATAATCCAACTTGGAAACAATTTTTAGACGTTTTTGTTTATTGACAATCTCATCCTTGCTTAGTGTATATTTAAAACAGGGCACTGCTACAGTAAAGTAAAAAAAAAACGGGAAAAAAAACGTTAAGTCTGTCACAAGACAGTGTGGCCCATCGGGCCAGTGTTTATCTCCAGTTTCAGTGGCATGAAACGATTGACCATATTTCTATTCCCCCTGGATGGGATGCCGGTCCATCGCAGGTTACTCCCCAGCAAATGCCAGTACCCATTTATACTCCTGGATGGAGAGAGGCAAGTGGGGTGAAGTGGCTTGCCCAAGGACACAACATGCTACAGTAACCATACGTAATAAGCAAATGTCATCACATTTGTTCAGCGATTAATTTCCACTCAATCATTTCTTCTTTGCACAGTAATCGGCTACTACATTTTCCGTGCGTCAAACTCACAGAAGAGTGCGTTCCGGGAGAACCCCTACTCCAGCAAGTTTGCCGGTAAGTATTGCCAGCAGAAATGACAGCAGAGAATACGAACGATCCACAATAACTCACAAAACAAACTATTCTCCATCAAATCAAACGTGCTGGTTCATAATTAGCTCCAATGCAACACGTTTTTGACGTGGCATAACCAGAACAAGAAAGGATCAGAGTTGACATGTGTTGAACAAAGAAATTGACTGAAGCTGAGTTTGAACCTACGACCTCCGGAATGCCGTATCGGTGCTCTACCAACTGAGCTATCCAGCCCTATGTTGGCGGTTCCCCATTTTGTCAATGTCTTTGTTCAATGTCTTTATTCAAAGAACAAAAGCATTGACAAATTGGTGAACCACCAACATAGGTCTGGATAGCTTAGTTGGTAGAGCACCGGTACTGTATTCCGGAGGTCGCAGGTTCAGACCCTGCTTCAGTCAGTGTCTTTGTTCAACTTCTTAAAGGGCACTGCGTACTGAAATCCCCGAACATTTCATGCATTGAATTGTTTACTTATCCTATTTCAAACATCTGGTTAAAAGTAGTCCAACCTAATGTCTTACAGTTCCTGAGAAAAGACAGGGGAAAAAAACGATTGTTTACATCGGACACGACGGAGTACGTTTTCCTGTCGTTTTCATTCAATGTACAATACACGTTGTGTGTGTCACATAAATTACACACAGCACCAATGCACAAATGTGGTTTCTTAACACGTCCGCAAAAGGCGAACACTTTACGGCTGAAATCACAACCAGCACGCACAGCCCGATCTGTTGGGGTCGCAAAAGTGGAACCCAAAATTTGTTCTCGCACGAAATGACACAAAAACGACCAGTTTTTAAAGGATGGTTGTGTGGATGTTTACATCTTACTTTTGAATGTTCTTTACGATTAACATCATTTGGTTCAAAATGCATTTTGTAGCCCAATTGGGCACTTTCCAGGACGCAGTGTCCCTTTATAACCCTAACCTCACCTAAAGCTACAAGATACTACTGAGTAGAAACCTGTAGTACAGTGAACTCCGGCTAAACCGACATCGTACAAATCGCTCAAGTCGGCCGTCTGACTAAAGTCCCGATTGTCCGTAATGCATTTCCATTGAATTTTTTATTTCTAAGTCGGCTTTATAAGTCACCATTTCGCTCAAGTCGTCGTGTTACTCTCGGTCCCCTTTCCATAAAAAGTATTACAAAATCCTTTGTATAAGTCGGCATTCAACAAATCACGCATTGGCATCGACTTCCTGTACTGCAGTTGGCAAAGTGTCGAGTGAAAAGTGGTTTCGCACGGCCCGTGATCGCTGCATGCATTGGTGTTGAAAAAGGGTGTCCTACTGCATACATTGCATATGCATCGTGAGCATGTCGTCTTATTAAATGACTACTGCTGCTGTAGTCAATGCGTGCGTGGCATATACCGGACCACACATGCATTTAATTTGTTACTGTGCACGTACATATGTACTTTATGTATCGTGGTCGCCAATACCCCAAACGTGATGATACAAGGATACATGTTTTGGATTCAACTCAAGCATTAAGGAGATAAACCAGGGTAAATCGAAGCCAATTAGTGCAATGAATCATGTGTGCAAAAGACCATTCATGTAAGTCGGCAAAATGACGACTTACAGCAGATATCGGCATTTGCGTAAGTTGTCACAAATTCTCGGGTCCCCAGAGTGCCGGTTTAGCCGGAGTTTACTGTATGCATTTCTTTCCATACAAGTGTAAACAACTCATGTAGTATTCTGTTATATTTGGTCCTTGACCCCCAAAGAGCCCTTACAACGTTAGGGTTAATATTAAAACCCACACCAGTTGAATATTACCCTTTTCTACCCATCCCCAGTCTCCTCACTGAATGATATCAGTCCAGTTGATAATATCCATTCTCTTCTGTCCCCTCCTAGCTTCCAACATCCTGATCACGGCGTCCAAGAAGCGTCTCTTGATGTCTGGCTGGTGGGGCTGGGTGCGTCACCCTAATTACCTGGGAGACCTTATGATGGCACTGGCTTGGTCCCTCTGTTGCGGTAAGTCAGAGTGCACTCTCCTCAGAGTTATAGTCACATCAATCACAGAACAAAACACATTAGCAAGGTGGTGCTTATAAAATCGCTTTATTTAAGTGTCTCAAAGCGCTTCGTAGTTAATACCCATGTTGCACACCCATTTATTCTCCTGTTGAGATGGGCAATCATAATAAAGTGTCTTGCCCAAGGACACAAACACGATGTTTCCCATTGGGGTTTGAACCTATGTAGCATTGCACATGAGTCAGACATCGTAACCATTGGACCAGAGTGGTCCATGAGCCCAATCACAAGTCAGATAACAAGTAAGAAGTATCAAGCAACTGCTAATGAATATTGATATAAACAATGCGCTTACCACAGTTCGTTTGAATAGCTTGTGAATTAAAAGCTTGGGCACTTTGTAGTGGGCATGTGAGGGCTGGAATTCAAGTATGGTATGGGTGGCTTGAGCGTAAACCGCTCGCCTCTCACCAAGGTGACCACGGTTCGATTCCTGGCCTCGGATCCTGGGCTGGCCGCGGATCACATGTGAGTAGAGTTGTGCGTTGGTTCTCTCCTGTGCCACGAAGGTTTTTCTCTGGGCCCTACGGTTTTCCTCCTTCCGGAAAAATCCAACACTTTCGATCTCGGGCTGTGCTCCGTGGTCATATATGGGTCGATGTGGCCGGCAGCCATAGGCGCCTTTACGTGCCAGCGGCCCGACCAGGTTGTAGCTGCGTCCTTTGCAATTCAGCATACCAGCTGCGAGTAAGGATGATTAGCCTCCCCAAATTATTATTATTATTGTATTCCATGCAGTTGTCGTAGATGAGGCTATACATGTGGCCTATTGATGCACACACTGGCTTGTGAATGCAAATTTGGGCCGGTAGGGCCTACTTGTGAACTTACTTGTGACTCCAGTACATTGAACCGGTGTGTGTCAGTAAAGTCTACAAAAAAACATCAAATTAAACCGTGTAGTTTAATTTGGCCTTTTGCCAGATTAGAATGGCCCTTCAAACTCTTACTCCATGAAATATGACATGAAATTTATTCAAGTCACTTATCCACTTTGTGTTGGACACTTTGTGTTAGTCAGTTTGTGTTGGACCTGTAGTGTTATATATAGACCATTGTATACAACGGACACAAAATGACCCTTAACTGTGGAACAATATACCTTCCAGTAGCAGATCCCTGGACACTGTTTCTTCATTCAAAACACAGCTCAAAACACACCTATTCACGGTATAATTGAACTTCCTTTTACCATTGATGGTTGTTGCTGTTTGAGCGCCATGATCTAGATGGAAGGAGGCTATAGAAATCCCATTTAATGATAACAATGGACTGAAATACACCGTCACTAGAAAGTCATGCCCTAATAATTGACGGCTCTCTTTCCAGGCTTCAGCAGCATAGTGCCCTACTTCTACCCCATCTACCTGCTGATCCTGCTGGTCCATCGCGAGATGCGCGACTCGGCCCACTGCAAGCAGAAATACGGCACCGTCTGGGCCAAATACTGCGAGAACGTCCCGTATCGGATCTTCCCCCGCGTCTACTAAAGACTCTGTCAAAGGGGTCGCGTTGCTGTGCTGCATTGTTCCTACATTTGGCACTGCGTGTGACACCGTGACTATCACCTATCACTGTGTGCCACTGTGTCAAAGAGTGTGAAATTACGGTTGGATATCGGACATTTTCGGACCGTTGGTCACATTTGCCTGAACAAAGACGAATTTACACAGTCAAATTTGGTACTGTGAGTGCATTGTAAGTTAAGGGAAGTTTTGAACCATGCATTTGGCAGCTCAAAATTGATTGTGCTTTTTCACTATGTTCAGGCACGCACTGTGTCTCGTTTCACCTTCTGCTGTGTTACAATCAATCAGGGATTTTATACTTGTAAAATGAATATTTGCGTCGTGGGAATGTGAATTTTGATATTGGTTTTTGACCTTTACCGATTTAATTCTATAAGAATAGAATATGTTAAGTTCTCCTGTCAACAAGATAGTACTTGTGGTATTCGCTGCTGCATCGGATTCGAACCTCCAACAGACCCAGGCGAGATGTATGATTTCTGCACTAGTAAGCAGGAGGGTGTGGGTTCGAGTCCTATCCAAGCAAGCTTGCGCAAACTGTCTCACAGCTCCCAGATAGCACTGATTAAAGCTACAGTCCGCCATTTGAAGCTATCCCAAAAAGTAACTGACGTAATGATTGTTGAAAAACATACTTGGTTGAAAGATAGTAATGGGACTAAACTCCCTGTGAAAATTCAGACGCGCCGTTGTTTCAAATAGGAGTTCGTTTTTTTTATTCGGAGAAGCGCGCGCAAGCATTGACACGACGCACACGCGCGCGCGGTTGCTATAATTCGTCGGATCAGTGCGCGACATCGCTTCTCTGCAATCAGCTCAGTGAGAACGTGTATCGGAGGCTGAATTCAGGCCCAATTTAAAACATGATTCAGCAAATTTTGATTTGAAATCGAGATCCTAGAATGTTGTTTTTCTCGAAATATACAGCTGAAGCTGAGCTGAAACTTCATCGGGTTAGTTGTTCAGTACCCTTCTTTAGATTTTGAGGACTTTTATTGCTTCAAACGAACAAAATGCACACATTACAAAGATGGACTATAGCTTTTAAGCACTACAGTGCTTATAAAATTACGTCGGTGAAAGGTGAACACCATTATTAAAATTTCATGCTTCGTCCTGTGATATTTTGTTAAAGGTTTTATCATTCCATATATGCAGCTTTTGGTAATGCCTACTTTTTCTGAATGGCTTTTATAAAAACTTGGATTGGTTAACTGAGTTGGATCAATTTACATTTTTACACAAACACAATCGTCCAAAATGAAAAGTTACAAAGAATAAAGAATATTTGATGAAATCTTCAGTGTAAAATGAAAAGAAATGTATAATTCTTCTTTGTATATGAGTCTCTCCGAACGAATCTTCAGGATGATGGACGCAGAGTACCAAAGAAAACATCCCCTTTTTAGCAGATTGTGATCACTTATTTATTTAGAATGCTACAGGTTATATTGGCTGCCGTTCAGATTATCGTTGTTTCTCTTAGTGTGCTAGTTTTGTAAATTCTGCCAGGTTTTGTGATTTAATGCTTTCACACTGTTGTGATGGAATTGCTTATGTAGTATGAGTGTTGAATTTGGGTTTTATGGTATGGCAAAAGGGAAAACATGGCGGTAACTTTTGCAGTGTTAAATTCTCCAAAATATCACATTCATAAATTTCTTGAAGGTTTTTGCGTGGTTTTTTTTGTTTTGTTTTGTTTTTGTTTTTTCAGGTTTTGTTTTTGTTTTTTAACTTTAATCGAAACATCAGAAAGTAAGAAATGTAGTCTTAAGCATTTATTTAATGATTATTGAGTGATTTTAGATCTCATTTTCATAGATGATTTTCTTCTGTTTGATTATATGTGATAAACGGGTTTTTTCAGCGTACAATATTTTGTTTTCAAAGGAAATAATTGTCACTGGGTGAGTACGTGTATATAAATTTGTGATTTACTATAGACATTCTGTAATTTTTGTTTTAGAATAATGGGGGTACTAAAATTCTGCAGTTGTCAATTTGGAATGAGAGGAAATGCCGAATCTGTAGAGTTGCTGGTAGGAATTTCACTGTATTAAAGAGATAATGTTAAAGGACAACTATTAAAGGGTTGTTTAGGGGAAAGGAATTTAGAAGAAAACATGAGGTTTGGGAATAATCTATAGTTTTAAAGGTTTGCACTATACAAGGCAAGTCAAAAAAAAAGGGAAACCAAAATGGCAGGACCACTTTCCTAGTAAATTTCTGCATGTAGCACTTTCAAAATCTAGGATATGAAAGCCCAACCAATAAGCTTTCTTTTGGTACAAGAATCATTCAAATCACTCATGTAGTTTTCAAGTTACGGAATTTTAAACACAACCACCGTTTTAAAGTTCGGTCCACGGATCACAAAAAGGTGTGTGTTCTTTCAGCAAAACGAAAACAATTCACACACATCCCTATGTGAGTAATTTGAATGATTCTTATACTAAAAAGCTTATTAAGTGGACTTTCATATCCTAGATTTTGAAAGTGCTACATGCAGAACTTCATTGAAAAATTAGTCCTGTCATTTGGGTTTCCTTTTTTTTTTACTCGCCCTGTACATGACAAAAATACTGTCAGTTTCGATTTGGTGTCCAAAAACTGGTCTTTCTATCCGTTTTATATAGGTATTTTGCGAAGTATTCGAAGCAAATTTAAGGAACACTTTTGTCTCTATGATGGTTGTAAATATCTGTATTATATATTGTAGATGCTTGGTTGTCAATGTAACGGTATTTGGTAACGAAAATACCAATGCCAATAGATAAACTTCAGAATTAGTTGAAACCTGGTATAGTCATTGTCACTTCTGAAGAGATCACAAACCATTGTTCCGATACCATCATTTTCAATTTCTCCAAGAGACCGGAATTAGAAATTATTCAGTAACTTTGAGATTTCACTTGGACGAAAATTCACATTCCTTTGTTTACGTTAATTGCATTTTAAAATGAAATGTAAATAGAATGTGGATTGTAATGTAAATAGTATTTTTAAGCTAATTTCTTCTCAGTCATAAAATTATTACCAAAAAAACACCTTAGGAATCTTTGTAGATAGACAAGTATCATTTATGTTGGACTAGTTTTTAACCAGAAATCAAATGGGTAATGGCAGTGTATGCAGTGAATTTGTATTGTCATATTTAATCTTATTTCATATCCAATTTAATTAGTTTGACGATTGAAACAGGTCTTTAAACAATCCTTAAAGACAGTATTTAACTCTTTTTTTTTTCATTTACAACTACATGTAATGTTCCTTTTGATTTGCGACTAACCTTGACTATTACTTAGGATTTTCAACTTCTAATATCGCTATATAGCGTAATGTATTCATTTCATTAACTGAGTTTCGAAGCAATTTCAACATCCTTGTTTCTTGAAACATTCTACACTAGATTGCTCTAACCAAAGTGCCTACTTTACCTTCAGTGAAAAATGTTTTTAATACTCCCATCTGAAATGTGTACGATTACGATATAAATATACATTGTAGTTTTTTGATAGGTTTTGTTTGAATGTAACAGAATGAAATAAAGTTTCTTGAGTCGATGTAACTGAATTCCAAGCAGATGAGTTTTACTGTAAATGTTATACAGTTGGGTCAATCAAAGCGATTATTCACTCTTGTATTTCTAACTTGTGTGAATTCACTTCATCTATCCGAGTGAAACGAGGCACAAGACAACTTAGAGTGAACTTCATAATTTCAATCGAATAGATTGAGTATTATATTCCAGGCCTCAGCGAAAACACCTACGTGTCAAAAGAGGTCCTACTTTTTGATCCTAAATAACTCTGTTGTTTACCAATAGAATTAAACCAAAATTTCAGATCCTAAGCAAGGCATGACAATTTAATGGAGCGAGTTTCAACTGCTTTGTGAACAGGGCGAGATGTAAACGCCACATCATAAATTCTGCTTTTCAGAATTTGCCACTGTCGACTTGTGTAGGAGGCTCACCAGAAATTGTGGGCCTAGGCCCGGTAGGTCCATGCGTTAACCCTAACCGCCCTGAATCCTTCAAAATCCCCTTTGCCAATGTGGAGGAATCTGGAGGATTGAGGTTACGTGGCAAAAGTGCGTTATTGAGTTCGTAAGATGCACTTTGTCAAGGTCTTGGGCCGGACCTTGTGGTTTTTTTTGTTCAGCCATGCATATGGGCGTTGATTATGCTTGAAATCCTCCGTACTGCTCCAGGATGTCACTGGCCAAGCCTCAACATATTGACAGTCACTGCCGCAGGATTTTGTAGGATTCAGGCAGTGGTCACCCCTCCACGGACCCTATTCAAGATATAATGGAGGAATATGCAGAATTGAGGCTATAATAATGCCATTTTCCACGAGGTCAGTTGGACGATTTTACAGAATTGAGGCTATAATAATGCCATTTTCCACGAGGTCAGTTGGACGATTTTGCAGACTTGAGGCTATAATAATGCCATTTTCCTCGAGGTCAATTGGACGATTTTGCAGGATTGAGGCTACATCTTAGCAAGAAGGCCTAGGGAGTACATGTACTAACTGCCCCTGCTCAGCCTCCGACCCACCGGTGAGTCAAAAATGCTTTATCTACCACCTTTGTGTTTTATACATGCATGGTATATTCTACATGCAGACGTTGTATATATGTTAAATCAATGTATTCACAAAGGTACAGGGCTACCAGCATAAAGTTTTGCTCAATGCACTGTGTTCTTTGAATGATATTTGAAGCTCCGAAATATTGCTGGTATGTTCAATACACGACGCAAGTCGAAAGATTAAGCCTACATTGATTGTAAAGCAAAGTATAACTGTAAGAGTTAGCACAGTTGGGTTTTTCATTTAGACCTGCATTGAACTACATGATTTTGTCGACTAGAGAGCAAATCTATACTATGTAGAATGCAGGTAAGGCCGAACATGCAAAAAAAAAATGGTAAATTGTTGCTTAAGTATGAATCGTTGACAAAAAAATATGTGTATTTAAAAGGATGTCGTTTTCTACTTGCTTTAGGGAACTCAGGTGGCGTTAAAACGTAAGATGATTTGGTGGCGGGCCTGGATATAGGTCACTATTTCCCTATATTAAAATGGTTGCAGATTGTGTGTACAATGATTGGATTAGGAACAAACGAACCGGCATGATGTGGACTTTGAAGACCTTTATCTATTACATCGAGATTATTTATAAACTGAACAGATAACAAAGATATTCTTAGACTGATTCGGTTCGATATAGTACATGTATTATCTGTTCGAGTTCATGCACGTGTGGAATTGTAGACATCTTGAAAGAACCCGTTCCAAAGGTAGCAATTTCAGTCAACGACCGCAGCAATCCGTCTGTCAACAGAGTTCAAGGTATTTAGGAATACATGACTGACATGCCATCGAGAAGAATCATTTGATATCAGTCCCTGTCCTCAATATCACCACAGACCAACGGCACATCACTACCGCATTCCCTCGACAAGCCCGGCGGGCCCAGCGCTGCGAAGGACGGCACCATGGCACAAGACAACGGGAAGGTACCGCAGACCGCTCATTATGAATTTGGAGGGCCAGTAGGTAAGAACGGTGTTTTAATCAGTGTAGGCCTATTTCTAACTCGATGAAAACGGGCTTTGTAAGGCTAATCTTGATTCCTGAAATGTGTTCATAATAAAAGAATTAAAAAAAAAAAAAATCCCGAACTAACTGAAAATATTACTCCAACCCCTGAAAAAAGTTTTAAAACAATGTTACTAAGATGAATTCAATTACATGTACTTATCCCGGAAAAGTGTCATGTTCTTTTCGGTTGTGTACTATATGAACCTAGCAACCAGTTGTGTAAAAAATTGAACTTAAGTTGTGTAATATATTACACAAGTTGTGTAATATTTTACACAAGCTGTGTAATATTTTACGCAAGTTGTGTAAACAGCAGTTTACACAACAGGTTGCTAGGTTCATATAGTACACAACCGTTTGATGAACTAACTTTTCATCCCCCTAGTAAAATGTATACACATGACTAGACCTCTTGAGCATCCATTGATACTGAATTAACATAACATAAACACACCTCAAATATGGCTGCTGAATACGACCGATCTACAGGGTGAGTCAAAAAGAAAGTGACCCGGATTAAAGATTTTGTTTTCGTAAAAAGCAATCAACTTTGATGCACCGATGAAGTGTGTCGTAAAAGATGTGCGTCCACTCATCTGAAAAAGAGGAAACGATTTACTGAAATTGATCCATGCAATTAGAAGTTATACATGTTTTACTAAAAGAACCCATTTTTATAGCTGTCCATGGAACGCCATTGGAAGCTATTGAGCTGAGTGAGAATTGCAGATTACCCAGGAGCATTTAAATACAAATGAGATTTTAACAATTAAAATCAAGACTGAAACATTATTTTTAGTGTCAGATTTTGTGTTTTGAACATGAGGAGCAAGTCAGCTTTTTTTCTGAAATATATTGATGGCGATTTTTGTATGTTGTCCTTTGCAATATCTCGTTCATTCCTGGAGGTGGGAAAACGTCCATGTTTCATTGTACTCAATGGGTATTCATCAGTTCATAGAACGGTAAATGATCAGTGGTGGACGGCCGAGTTTTGTGATCTTTTTAATGAAATAGACGTAACTTGAGAATAGAGTATGCAACCTGTGTGAAATTTTCACAGTTACAATTCAATAAAATGCCCTTTATCCCTATTGTTTTTATGAAATGGAGCAAGCTAAATATTTGTAAAATATTTTTTTTCAAACACGGTCACTTTCTTTTTACTCACCCTATATATGCAGTCATGCGCATTTGGTCTCTTTCATCCATCCTTCCAATACGAGAAAAAGAAACCCGGTGGCATTTTCATGCGTTTATTGTTGACTTGTGTTTTACTTTGTGCTTCTGTTTTTTCCAAGGTGCCCTGTTCATCATGATCAGTCTACCGGTGTTCATATATTATCTCTACTTCGCCTGTGATAAGAACTCATGTGCAGTCACGCTGCTACCTCTGCTACCCGGCAGTTGGGATGAAATATTTGACCTACAAGTCTTCATGATATTCTTGGGATGGGTTGCTTTCCAGGCCGTGCTGTATATGCTTCCAATCGGAAAGGTATAAATGGGCGATTTTAAAAAAAAATGGTAGACGGTAAAGGTAAAGAAGACGACATGTGTTCACAGGAACGGAGTGCCCATCTCTCTTACGAAGCGATGGGGCCAGACTCGAGTCCATGAAATGCTGCTGTGTGGGATCGCCACACCTCCTCCACAGCGCGCGAGTACCTTCCCACCAGCATTGAATAATCCTCTATCTATTGATTTTACTGATGATTAATTGATTGATATATTGTTCAATCTATCAGTCATTCAGTGGTCACGAAAAATATCGAAAACGAAACCGGTCAAGCCATCACCAATTCTGTTAGCATAAACACAATGCGTAATTTCGACAAAATATTTTGCGATTGACTTAAACAATCTGTTCAATAACCGAATTGTGTTATTTTTAATGAATGTTTTACGTTATTGCATTCATACTTTATAGTGGTTAGAAATCATTGCTGCCTAAGTTGCAAAGATAGCATTTGAGATCATGAGATGATACTAATATTCCAAACGATAATCCATTTCATTCCATTTTACACACAGAAAGTCAAGGGTCTCCCTTTGAGGACAGGGCGGCGGTTGCAGTACAGAATGAACGGTGAGGCTAGTACTGTGTTTAAATTGCTTTCTTATTAAACTCAACTTTGCTTCCCCGTGTTATTTCCAAGTTTTGATGATTTTGTTTTTATTATAAAACTTCCATTTTTCTTCCAACGCAACAGTTATTCACTCTTTAATGCGATACCGAACGAAAACAATTTTCTTACATGTAATTGTGGGGAAACTACATCACAAATTTTAAATTATTTGCGTCCAAACAACAATTAAAGGGCACATGAAATGTTTTTTTTTTTAATGCAGTCCTTGAAAATGCAACTTGGTATCCCATTTAACCTTAGGCCTATTTTCCATTTTCATTTTGCTGTTTTCAAGGGTATTTTGGTGCCTTTTTGGTTTTTACGCTAATGCGAATTTCCATATTCATGAACAAAAGTGTGATGTCAATTCAGGCAGAAACCTCAATGTTGCAATTGGTTTGTGCACAAAAATTTGCCAGAATTTTGGATATTTTGCAGTCGTAAACTTTCTTTTCATTAGTGATTCGTTGTTATGTCAGTTCACGGTAGTAAGCCAATGAGCAAACTTTTCTCACAAGTGATTTCAATTGGCAATTTTTTGGGTTCACAGTTTCAACAGAAAACACCTTATATGAACAGTGTCTTATTGAAATGACATCACAGGAACAGCGTCCTCATTTGTCAGGAAAAGCATGGCAATTTTAAAATGTTTATAGAAGTGCACTTTTTCAGTAAAATTAACCAAAAATGGATTTCAAACAGTTTTCATACACTTAAGAGGATCAGAAAGTAGCACAAAATAAGTTCCTAAGAAATATTCACTTCATGGCCCTTTAAGGCAGGTGTTTTTGTGCGTTAAAAGCGCAAAAGTAACCCAAAAGAAAGTAATTTTCAGAGGACTGCAGCTGGTCAAATAAAGAAACAAGTGCCTTTTTTCGTTAAAATAAAACATACAAATTGAAACTTTATCGAATCTGCACGGGGAGCAACTTTAAGGTAATCGTTAATTCCAGAAATTGGTAGGAAAGTGTAAATGCAAATCTCATTTCATTTCGACAGGTTTATTGGCGTTCGTGATCAGCGTGGCGCTGTTTGCTGCCCTGGTCTACTACCAGTACCCGGTCACCATACTCTATGACAAGTTCCTGCCGTTCCTTACGTCCTCTGTCATCTTCTCTGCCGCCCTCAGCGTCTTCGTCTACATCAAGTCACTGGCCGCCCCTAACCACGCCCTTGCCGCGGGGGGAAATTCAGGTCTCTGTCCAAATGTGTTCTTGAAACTTTTCAAATTTTGTTTGATGAAATTTGTTTCATTCATTTTTATCTTGGTTCTCCCTCTATTGCTATAGCTGTGTGTTAAACAATAGCAACATATTCCCCAATGTTTAATTCGTGTCACCAATATTTTCTGTCTATTTTATCTATTCTAAAATGATTTTTTTTTTTAGGCAATATAATCTACGATTTCTTTATTGGGCACGAGTTGAATCCACGGCTGGGGAACTTTGACATCAAGATATTCTGTGAACTTCGACCGGGACTCATCGGATGGGTAAACACAGTTGTTTGATTTGTTTCATCGTAATTATTGTGTATTCACCGGGGGCTTTGGTGACTTTTTCACTTCTCTGTGCCCTTATATTTGGATCGATTGTGTTCAACGGTGACTCGGGGTCAATATACGCGTGCATCATTTACGCACGGAGTGTATGGTTGCAGACCAGTAACTAAATTCCCATAGACCCCAGTGATAAATGAAATTCAGGAAAAATACTCACAACTCTCTGAGGTGTTCAAGACGTACATCAAATTAAAGCTTATTTCATCATCTTTAATTTTCTGTTAAATTTTCTGGTGGTTAACCGATGACTTTTGGTAGAAAATTCCATCCAAAGATGATCACCCCTAAAAGCATTCCTGAAGCCCATCGCCATTTTGAAAATGGACGTCTACGCTCCACTGAAAAAAGAGCCATTTTAGGGCCTAATTTCATCCACATTTCACAGACATACGAGCTCGCAGTCCTCTGCACGGCTTCCAACTTTTTTTTATAAATCATCAAGTTCACGGCCTTTCAAAATGCTCTAATACTGAAGAATTTGAGAGCATGCAAATCGTGATTTGGCCGGCATAGGCAATTTCGGACCGATTTACTGGCCTGCACCCGTATACGTGCTTTGGTGTTACCGAAAAGATACCCATAATGCTGTGCGTTTCCTTCACTAAATTGTCGTGTAAAAAAAGGTTAGCGGTTACTATAGCGCCCATTTAGAGGGGGAAAGGCACGAGTGAATCCACCCCTTCAGGAGACGCTTGTGCCACTGGTTCGATAGTACCGCTAAATTCGGTCAATATTAAAATTAAAAGCAAACTACGTCCGCTAGTTTCCCTGTATCGGTTGTACATAACCTGCTGAACTCAAAACGGCGCAGTAAAGTTCAAGAACCGAAATGTCAGTAAAACAAATCGTTTCCCTTCTTTATTGCAAAGTATAAACCAACCTCTTTTGTTTATTGCGGTGATATCAAGAGTATTCCCAGGTATGATCACAGAGCAAAGAACATATATACTCGGGGAAACTTCAGTTTTTGACCGCAGCGGCAGAGTACCGAAGGCTGACCTCGGCTGTCTTTGTGCTGCATGGTTCACGCGCTGGCTTGGTTGATGTCTTCATACACGAAAGCTGTGTGCGTGAACCAGAATATACTTGGCACACTTCGGTACCGCTGTTCAAAATAACCGCCACTTTGCCAGATCAAAAACTGATGCTCCTCGGTTGCACGTGCTCTGATTTACGCTCTACATGAATTTTCATTTCCATGTTTAATTTGCTTGTATTGACTTTGATGCAGGTTTTGATCGATCTGGCGTTCGTGGTCAAATCCTGGACGGATTTTCCGGACAACCCGCCGTGGTGTCTACTAGCCGTGACCTTCTCCCAGGTCCTGTATGTAGCGGACTCACTGTGGTTCGAGGTATTATACGAGAAGCATTTCTGTTTTCTCTAAACCACAATACACTAGTCAATTTCTATATGATTTCATACAGAGCGGGTCGACAGCGTTTCCTTGCCATAAGTATAGCAGTAACATAAAGCAAGTTATTCGGATCTGTGTGGGCCAAACACACCTGAATGCCTAGATTTTTTATTCTTGGGGGTTTCCCTTTATACCAGCTTTAGGCTATTTTGCCCTGGTTAGGCCTATACGTGTTTAATCTCTTGGCGTTTTGCGTTAGCACCCTGGATAGGCTATATCTCTAATTGTGAGGGGCCAAGAAGGTTGTTCTGAAAAGAACTGATAATTTAGAAGCACCTTCTTAGTCGGGGCGGATCCCGTTAAGAGGTTTAGCGGGCATGTGCTATCTTTCTGCTATTTTGCGGCCCAAGGGAAGTTTAACCCCCATTACCCATGGGCGTCCCCAGGATGGGGCAAAGGGGCGCCTCCCCTGGAAAAGCGACCCCCAAAAAATAAAAGTAGAAAATAAGAGGTGTGAAGTCATATCTGCTATTAATTTAATACCCATAATGTCCCCCGCCCACTCAAACAATGATAAGTTGAGAATATGCTAGAGAAAGTACAAGGATATTTGGAGGAAAATGTGCTCCCCCCCCCCCCTAGAAAAAAATCCTGGCGACTTTCATGCAAACACACCCACCCTACGCAGATTCACCGTGCACTCTTGTATACCACCCCATTTTATGGTGTTTCTGCAAAACCTTCGACAGTTCAGAGTTTGAAACCACCAAAAGCTTTATATCGATGAAATGAATGCGTTCTGGTGATGGGTTTTAAGGTTTCATGAGCCTCGGGAAATCTAAAAGACCATGGACCATGGACCATGGAGCCGGAAGTGAAAACTCACCCCGACGTATGTGTCATCCTGGGTAGGTGCCGAACTGGGTCACAGTGGTGAAAAGCGAGGAAATTGTGCCTTCTTACACTGTAAAAAATTTGCGTAAAATACTGTTGGGCAATGTCATTTACCCGACATTGGTATGAAATTACCTCATATTGGGTTGAATTGGGTTGAAAACTGTCAAACTATTGGGAAGAATTTGCCCAAGAGTGTAGGCAGTTGATAATTCGGTCAGCACTGGTCGAATTTTCAACCCATTTTGCCCAACTTTTTTACAGTGTACTCTCCAGCAATACCTCAAATGTTATATACCAATTCCTCGTCAGAATATCAACTCTGTACCCACCACCCAGACCGTGTTTTTATTCTATACTTCTTTCCTGACAAGGAATGCATCTTGAGCACCATGGACATCATCCACGATGGCTTCGGTTTCATGCTATCCTTCGGTGATCTGGCCTGGGTTCCCTTCACCTACACGCTGCAGGCCCGCTACCTGGTAGATCACCCAGAGAAGACCATGCCCAGTTACTGTCTCATGGCTGTCGTTGCTTTAGGATGTAAGCAAATATCCTATACCATCAACAGAAATGGTGGCAACACTTTCATATTTACATTCGGTTTGTTAAAGAGATCTCGTAAAATTGTTTAAGGAAAACTTGGGTTTAATTGCAGAATTAGGAAGGTATACCAATTCTCCTATCAGCAATTTCATTAAAAGGATCTTCAAAGAGATACAATAGACTGGGCAACAGATAAAAAAAAACTGCATATTTTTATGTTCTATGAATTTACAGTGGCGGATCCAGGATTTTTTTGCGCGGGGGGGGGGGGGGGGGGGTGTCATCAGCAAATCAATGCTGAAACATAGACAGGATTTTTTGTCCGGTCACTTAGCTCCCCAAAATCAATAGGTGGGGGGAGGGGAAGGGGGGGGGGTCGTACATACTTTCAATGGGGGCGCTGTTCAAATCAGACAATTATTAGCACTTATATTACAAGATTGTGTACAATACCTCCGTAACCAAGCTGGCTCTGTCTGTATTTTGTGCACACGTGTACATTAGTA
Organism: Patiria miniata; assembly: GCF_015706575.1. Lineage (NCBI taxonomy): Eukaryota > Metazoa > Echinodermata > Asteroidea > Valvatida > Asterinidae > Patiria > Patiria miniata. The sequence goes on along the minus strand of NW_024037051.1, from coordinate 7,437,157 downwards.
CCACTATAATTGTTTGGGTGTCAATGCGGAGGGGGGGGGGGGTGAATTTTTTTATGAATTTCTGAGGTAAAGAACATTTTGACAGAGCTGGCAGGGGGTTGACCTCCCCCCTTCCCAAACCCCTTCAACCCCAATCAGAAAAAAATCTTTAAAAATCGTTCAGTGTAAGTCCTTCAATTATTTCGCATGCGCTGGTTAAGTAGCATATCACGTTAGAAGTTCCACTTCTATTTGGAAAGCTTTCTTAAATGCCTTTATTTTTCTCTCTTTTTTCCACCAGTTCTTGGCTACTACATTTTCCGGGCTTCCAATTCTCAGAAGAACGCCTTCAGGCAGAATCCCCACGGGGACGGCGTCAAACGTATGTATTCAGCTCAAAATACGGCAAAAAAATGCTATAGGCCTACGGATACTTTAGGCAGAGTTGTAATGACTCGAGTCAATGACTCGACTCGGGTTCGACTCGAGTCTCAATTTAGTCTGGTTCCCAGACCAAAAGATTCTGACTATTCCCGATGAATCTTAGGTCCGGTAGCCTCCGGTAATACATTGTATTACAATTTACGTCACGTGACTAAAACGGGAGGAATTCCTCCTTTTCCCGAAAATTTCCGAAGTTTGCCGAAGTCGTTTCGTCGACAATCGGATAGCGCCCGAGTATTTCCGAGTGTATGATATAGGTTTAATTAACTGCTAAATGCTAATTAATTTTATTTTAAATGAGTTGATAATTAATATTCATTGCTTTCGTTTAGAAAACTTGAAATTCAACGACGATTTTGTGCATCAAATATACTCGGATCGTATGGGCGAACTTTTTGCTGTGTCATGTACAATTTTGAATTTGACGACCGTTACCGAGATTTTCCAAAACTCGGTCTTCATTCGGCTCCGCCTGCTAACAGTGCTATTTTGGTGCCTAATTTTGAAGATTCCAGATCAACATTAGTCAATGTTATCTTACAGAAACATCGAACTGTATTATCATAACTGTATGATATTACGAAGCAAGTGATTTATTTAAAAGTTTGATCAGAACATTAAAAGCTACAAGCGATAAAGCGAAATCGGAAACGAAGCCGAGCTTTGAAAAAGGGCCATCAATGGCGTCATGTTTATTTTTAGCCACGGAGGCTGCCTGACCTAAGATTCATCAGGAATAGTCAGAATCTTTTGGTCTGGGAACCAGACTAGTCTCAATTTTTGGTGACTTGATTCGACTCGAGTTACTATGAGCAAATGATTCGATCTCGACTCGAGTCTCTCATCAGAAGGTGACTCGAGTGGAAGGCTAATGAAACTTGGGCGAATTCCAAACCCTGTTTTCGAGTGACCCGCCAGTGTTCTCGGGTAGCGGATTACGAACGACGGCGCGGATCAAGGGGGCCGAGGGAATATATATCCTTAGAAGTTAATGAAAAAATCGAACCCCCCCCCGCTCTGACACTCCCCCCCCCCAAAAAAAAAATTTTAAAAATCAAAAACCGGAAACTACGAAAGCCCGTTAGTGGCAACATTTTTTATTTATTTATTTTTTTTTGGGGGGGGGGGGAGTTTTTTTGGGGGATGGGAAGTTTGGACTGGGGAAATTTTTTGGGGGGGGGGTTTGAATTTTTTTGGGGGGGGATTTTTTTTTGGACACTTTACAAAACGAAGGTTTGGTACGTGGGCATTGCCGTACTTCATGTCCATAATGTACAAGAACGATTTCTGGCCATAGCGGAAGTGCCGTTTCTTGGTCCATGGTTTCATAAAGGCCGCACAGTCTATTTTTAGTAACTTTTGGAAATTCCCTTTTTTTTCTTTGAATTTTTTTTGTAAGGTTTTTTTGGGGAAAGTTTTTATTTTTCGAAAAAAAAGTGTGTTTTTTGAATATTTTTTTTTGGAATTTTTTTTAGGGGGGGGGAATTTTTTTTTTTTGGGGGGGGGGTTTTTTTTTACCTACCTGCGGCGCCATTCCAAAACATTCAGATTCATCAGGAATAGTCAGAATTTTTTGGTCTGGGAACCAGACTACTCAGGGGAAGGGCGCCGCTGACAATCCTTCCCCCCCCCCCCATAAAAAAAAAAAGAATTAACAAAACAAAATTTAAAAAAAAAAATTAAAAAAAAAAAACATTCAAAAAAAAGGACAAAATCCAAAAGTTACTAAAAATAGACTGCGCGGCCTTGATGAACCCATGGACCAAGAAACGGCACTTCCGCTATGGCCTGAAATCGTTCTTGTACATTATGGACATGAAGTACGGTAATGCCCACGTACTAAAACTTCGTTTCGTAAAGTGTCAAAAAAAAATTAAAATTCAGAAAAAAAAATAATAATTTCCAAAAAAAAAAAAATAACTCCCCCCCCCCCAAAAAAAACTTTCCCCCAAAAAAGAGAAATGTTGGCACTAACGGGCTTTCGTACGAAACAGCAATAAAGATTGGCAAAGCCAACTTTTTTTTTATCGTTACTGCTCCTGCACTGCTCCTGCACTGAATGGGAGTCTGGATGGGTGGTAATTACCCTCGGCTTCACCTCGGGTAACTATCACCCATCCAGACTCCCACCGGTTTTAAATAGAGCGCTGTAATACCTCCCGAACACACATTTATTCCCTTAATATTAACGCAAGTTCCGCCATCTTTGTTCTTGAGGTTCTTCATCTACTCCCCAATAAGTGCGGAGTGAGAATCCTGTTAGCGAACGCCATTCGGTGTTGGTTCCCGGCATTCGGAACCCTGTTCTCGTGTTCATTCAACACGAGAACGGGGTTTCGAGTACGACGCCGTCAAGTCCCAAAACTGTGGAAAACATAATATTTGCCGTAAATTACTGTACAAAGTTATTAATGTTCGCACTCGTACTTCGCGTTACCGTCAAGTAGTGATCTTATCGTGTACAAATACACGCCACATCACGGACACTTTTAGTCCTTCCACGTGGTTTTGTAATGTAGCGCACAAACTATTTTTTTATGGAAACAGACTTTAAACGCATTTCCAAATTTTTGGTTTTATAATCGATTTCGGGCGATTGATGGAAATCCGAGTAAATTTGTGAAAAATAGAATAGATGTTTGATTATATAAACCTATTTTGGATATACGGTGTTTCATATCAATTTCTAAAATTACGCCATGAATAGTGGCAGTCATAATAAACGTTAATTGGTAGTTGGAACTAAACGTTGTTTTGATTAGTCACAATATTAAGTACATACACCTACATTTGTATTTAAATAATTCATGAAGTAGACTTTCGTTTTGTTTTAATATAGTTTTATTACCATAGCCCTGCCGAGCAGACTAAACCAAAGTTTTAAAAAAAAAATAGAGGATAAAAAAAATCAAAAAGTTATGTGCTAGTCAAGCTTTCAGGGATCGGTCTGAGCCATAACAATGCCCCAGCCGATCCCTTAGTTCTCTTCCGGGGTCTCGGCGTCCCCGACCAATACACACTTCCTTCCCTATCCATCCATATAACCCCGGAGGGCCAGGCACCATGTAAAAGCAAAGAGCTAAGGGAGGAACAGGGCGGCCCCTAAGCCCTGATCCTCCGAGTGGACCACATGCCCTGAACCTGTACGAAGGCGCCAACCTGGAACTCGCGGACAGTACCAGCAGCAGTGCTTACCGATTAAGCTAAGGTACCGTTGGTACTTTACGACGGGAAATAAACTTTCTTATAGTAAATGACTGAATGCGTACATTAAAAATCAAAAAGACACCAGCGGGATTCGAACCCGCGGCCCCGCCAACTGTGGACGGCGAATCTAACCACAAGGCTGTTCGGCCACCTTGGAGTTCTCTTCAAAAGCAATTTGTCTTAAATAATAGGCGAGGAAACGCACCGGGACGGTTACTGGTTGCAATTGCTTTGACTCCGTGGACGAAAACAAGTCGACATTTTGGAGGGGTAATGAGCCCACTGTGCTTGATCCGTTTGGAAGTTGTATACCGCAGCCATTGTGCGAAACGGCCGAGTATTATTAGGTGATCATTGCGTAACAATGAACGCTGCAATTGTGTATTTTAAAAAGCAGACGCGTAAATTTCTACTCTTTGTATCTGGACACGCACATATTCTCACCTCCCTCTACAACTACTTCGACTTCATGTTCATACAGATATCTTAAAAAGAGATTTTGTTAAAATTGGTTTGTGAACACTGTCTCTATCGCCTTATATCCAACATCTCAAAATCGGGCCTTAAACCTGTTCGCTGTTCCTAATACTATTAGTAATAGTCCTTCATCACTCAGCTGTAATCAAGCATCATTTTTGTGCGAATAAAGCTTGTAAAATAAAATTCTCAGGGCAAACAATTGTGCGTTCTCTTCCTACTGTTTAGTAAATAAAAAGCGCAGAACTGATTTAGAAATAGTAAAAGAGCTAAGTGGGTGGAAAAGTACAAATTAGTGAAAGCATCGTGAAATTCATTATAAACATCAAGCTGAATCATCTAAGTTAGAATGAGAAACTGCTTGTACTCAACTCGAAATATTAAATTGAGTAACATAATTGGGTCAGAAAAGATGTTTAATTGAATAAGTTTGAGTCTTGTAAACAAAGAAGTTATGCAAAGCATCGCGACGATGAAAGTTGAAGGAAGTCGCCTTGTTTTGCGTGGGGCCTCACACACTTTTTTAGCGGACTGTCGATCTCCGTTCTTCCCCTGTTACGGGTAAACCCCAGTAAAAATGCCAAAAATTCGTCCGCCGAGCTCATGAATGAAAGTTATATACTCAAATTATTCGATATTAGCGAGTTCTGAGCGCCATGCATGAAATTGGCGAATTGAAGACATGTGGCACTGTAGGCCTGGCCTGGACTTGGGGTTTCAAATTCTGAGCATTTTGGATGCAATGGGGTTCGAAAGTGGCGCCATTAGCCATGTTTTGGAAGGATCCTTTTTCAAATGGCTACTTTTCCAGTCTGGAAAATATCGTTCGTTTTAGGGGTGGTCTTCTTTAAGTGAGAATTTCTCAAAAGGTCATTGGTCAACCCAACAAAAATGGAAAGGAAAGTGAAAGACGACATGTTGATCATCATTTTTCTGCGCAGCCTGAACACCTGTGAGAGTTTTGAGTTTTGAGAGTGTTTTAACAAGTATTTTGAAGAATGGGTATTTATCACTGATGACTGGTCCTTTTTTTATACTGGGATGCACCATAAAGGATTATGCGCCTGCGATAGCGTTATCTATATTCATATTTTGTATACAAAGGTGTATGTTGCTCTGAAAAGAACCAGTTAAAGCGTTTTTTCGAGAAAAAATATGCTCCGTTCGTCTCCAGGATGTATCATATTTCTAAAAAGAGAATCATACACGCACATGGTGCTACGGAAAATTTAACTCGGTGTTCTCCAATATTTCAAACCTACAAGCCTAACATAATGAGAGAATAGTGAAGAAAATTAAATCACAGTTACACCTGTTAAGTGTTTGCCTGAATACCTAATCTTCGTTCTTTCCCATCTGCTTCCTCGTCTGTAGATCTTCAGAGTATCCCGACTGCTACCGGTAAGCGACTCTTAGTGTCCGGTTGGTGGGGGCTGGTCCGGCACCCTAACTACCTGGGTGATCTCATTCTGGCTCTGTCCTGGTCTTTGTACTGCGGTAAGTCATGGACCATAGTTTGTCTTTTGGAATTGAAAATTCTGGACTGAAATGCCCCCCCCCCCCCTTTTGGTGGGGGGGAGGGGGTGGTGGCGTCGATATCATACCCTGTTTTATATTTCTTCTGTAACTCAATTTTAATTAATAAAACAATTGCTATGTTTGTTTTTACGAAATGGATTATAAAATTCATGGCAACAAAAAATACTTCGAAACTTAGTAAAACTTCGACAAGAATTTTAGAAAATGTCTGGGAAAAAATAGTATAGTTTTGTTAAATTATCCTCAAAATTTTTTTTTTGGGGTGGGAAAGAAAGGGTAACCCTTACCCTCATACGATCTGCTTGCTTCCAACTTTTAAAGAATATTTTTATGAGGGAAAACAACAAGCCACAAAGTAAAATGTACAATCCATGCACATTTTAAGCTACCAACTAAGGTATACGTTCGTTTTTCACTGGAGAGATATCATTACATCAAAGTATAGTCTACCAGATTTTTAAAAAGTAATTGTAAATGCGATTTTTTTAAACTTCCCATCATACATAATTATCTTTCCTACTTTTGCATTCTCTACCTCAGGGTTTGACAGCATCATCCCGTACTTCTACCCAATCTACTTCACCGTCCTCCTCGTTCACCGCTGCCTCCGCGACGCGGCCATGTGCAAGGAGAAATACGGCGAGGCATGGGACCGCTACTGCCAGAAAGTGCCGTACAGAATTTTCCCTTACATATTTTAAGCTCACACTGAAACGAGGCTAGAAAAAAAACGATTCTAGAGCACACACAAGTCTTTTCAATTGATTTCGAATGGCCGAAAGGTCATTGAAGCAAGTCTAGTTCACTAGTTCAAGTAAGTAACCAGTCTAATTAAAGGGAATGTACAACATTTGCTTTTGCTGCAATTTTTTTTTTAGAAATAAATGGATTTGGTGAATTAGTATGTTATAGCAAATACCGTTAAATTGACTTTCTTCACGTTTTGGGCTCGGAGATGCTGGAAAATCCAAGAAAACCAGCAATGTTCTTGTAGTATGGTTCCCTGGCACATCTTAAGATGAAACGGAGCAAATTTTTAGACTTTGTAAGGTTAGATAATCAGTCTAGCTAGCTTGTACCCCTTCACAGGTGTGTAATCAATTGCAAAGAAAATGCGGAATAACTAAATATATGAACAATTAGGAGCAGTTCAAAAAAAAAAAGCCAGTTTCTCGGCCGACCAGCGTTGGAAACATACAAGTTTTCTTAAAAACATCAGCACACCAGGAGCCACGATTTTACAGGATGCTTTAGACTGCCATTTCCTAATAATCCAGTAAGATATTTCGTGATAATTTGATCATTTCGTTTTTGATGTTTGCAAATGATGTGTCTTCCCTTTAAGAAGTGGCAGTGCGGTCGTTGAGATACCTAACCAGTTTAATTCACAAGTGACAGTCAGTCAATGAGATGGGTAACCATCTTATTCACAAGTGACGGTAGGTAAAGACTTTAACAAGTCTAATTGACAAGTGACTGCCAGTCAGTCAGTCAGTCAGTCGAGTCGGTCGGGGAGTCGGGGAGTCAGTCAGTCAGTCGAGGTGCCAGTCAGTCAATCAGGTACAAAGATGATTATAGGCTGGCCCCTTTTGAACCAGCAAACATTAAAAGAGGGCAAACTCATTAAAGCTTAAAACAAATGCTTGTGACGAATTTTGAATAAGCTGTTGTGATATACAATTACATGGGAAACCATGTTCAAACTGTTGGACACTTCCACAAGGCGACTGCGATGACACTATGGCAATCTGTCATGATTATACGTTGTTTTACGTGCTTATCAAATTAATGATATTATTATCTAACTTATGAATGATATTTTGTTTTAAAAGCTGAAGTAAAGACCGTTTGTTAAAGTTAGGCCTACATAGGATCATTTGCATTTGATGCTTTTTGAAGCAAAACAAATGTTTATAATTTTAAGTAGAATGCATGACAACTATTAAACACGTTGAAGTTTCAGCCTTGTGGATACTATATGATATTTTAAGAGGGAACAGGAAAACAGTGTGCACAGTTTTTTTTTGTGGTCTTGTAACTGGAATACTGGATTCCGTTGCTTATGCACGTTACCACCTTGAAAACACCTTCAGTGTTGGTTTTCTTTCAAACGGTACCATGGCTTTAAACACAAACTTTAAGAAAGAAAAAACGAACTTTCTTTACCAATCTGACCTTTAAACAGAACCGAATAATGGCTGACATAGATGTTGTCGTATACATTGTTTAAATTCAATTTTTGAATCAAACATAAATCTTGTTTAAATCACAATAAACGTTAGATTAAATATTCAAAAGCTTCACCCAAGTATTAATATGATTTTTTTAAAGCAAAATAAGGATTGTATTGGTCGTCTGCCATTCTTCTTTGGCGTTCGTTCACGTATTCCCAACAAAAAAACCTAAAACGTAGATATTTCTTGTATGTGATTTTGATAGAAAAAGAAAAGTTATGACGAGCGTTTTTATGAGGTTCATCATTATATTGCATTAAAAAATGTACGGAATTGTGTGATTTACATTTTTGTTTCAAGTCATAACCTGTCGCAAAACAATAAAGATCGTCTTCTTTGAAAAGTGCTGAAAGTGTACAGGAAAATATGGTCTTGTTTTCCTTCTTTATTTGGGACAACATTCATGAGATGTTTACGTTGACTCAGCCATAACGGTCCCTGCGACTCATTGTGGGATAACCTCCGCACGGTGACGTCATCCACCTTCACCCACTCAGTCCATAAATGGAAAGTACACCCCTTTGTTGCCTTCTTCAAAGCCAGCTGCTGCCCCTATTGTCATGCAAAACACGGACGGAATATTTCGGCTTTGGAACTCACCCACCTGTGTCAGGTGAGGGGCCAATATCACTGCGCATACCAATGCATTGTGATGTGAGATCGCACTGTGTGTTTGTTGTATACATTGTACGTAATCAGTATATACATTGTAATGGTGAAATGACTCATATGTGGACCATTGGTGGATTGCAGTGATAGAAGAATTTACCAGACGATTTCAGGGATTATTTGGAATTTAGAAGCCAATGGAATATAACCGTCAGCTGGTCTGATAATACAGAAGGACATTAGAGAAAACTGTACGATATAGGCTTGAATCCGTCAACGTTTAACCGAGGCACAAGGCAGTACGCAGCTACCAATACACAGTACACTACTACAGGTAAGGTTTTTATTCAAGTAAAATTATAATTATGAAACACTACATTATGGTAACTTTCAAGGGCGGATCAAAAGTGGGAGTCACTCCTAACATTTTCCCAATAAGACAAACATGATAAAGTAATCAAGTCTCGTGTGTGATTCTGTGGTTCTGAAGAAAAAAAAGAACCAGTTTGGTAACTCGACGTTTCGAACAGCATCTATTCGTCCTCAGGAAACTGCCAGTGGTGCCTTCCCACCATGCAAACCTTAAGTATTATCGACTTATACATTACTGAAATTATCTGCACACGAATTTTGCCTCTATGCCATATTCTGCTCTTATGTAGGTTATTTTCCATTTTTAAACTCAGTCATTTTGTCGTTTCGAGAAGAAATGATTTCAATTTAATGCAATTATATGGAAGGCACAAATTATATCGCGAATAGCAATCATAGCTGAATTAAACACGTGATATACAATTGAATAAACTAAGAAATTACTTAAAATACCACTTATGTTACACATAAGAAATCGAAAACTAAATTTTATCAGGTTCAAACAAAAAATTAAGCGATGGTTGGAACAGATAAAATGTTATTAAGTGCGAATTTCGTCGCCGGTAGAACGACCGGACTATGTAAGCCTAACATTAAACAAAGACGTAACGGGGAAAAACAAATTACGCAAAGTGCCTTATAATAAATCTTTCAAAATAAATTATCTGTAGTCCTTTTTTATAGTTCGTGACACACAAAAGTATTTATATTGAATAGATTACGTTCGTTTGCTGTTTTGGTATCTGTATCTGTATCTCATGGTCGGTAAAGCATCTCAGGGGAAACATCACACCACCAACTTAGAGAAGACAATGAGAAGAAATTACAATATCAAATCAAAACAAGCATTTTATACACAATTGACATCAAAGTATAACTGTGTGCGCAATTGACATCAAAGTATATATGTATACAAGATTGACATCAAAGTATACACTGTATACACAATTGACATCAAAGTATACACTGTAGGCCCCTATACGCAATTGACATCAAACTATACATGTACTTGTATAAGCAATTGACATCAAAGTATACATTGTATAGGCAATCGACATCAAAGTGCATGTACACGCAATTGACATCTACGTATACATTGATTGACATCAAAGTATACATGTATACAAGATTGACATCAAAGTATACACTGTATACGCAATTGAAATCAAACTATACATGTACTTGTATAAGCAATTGACATCAAAGTATACATTGTATAGGCAATAGACATCAAAGTGCATGTATACGCAATTGACATCTACGTAAACATTGATTGACATCAAAGTATACATGTATACGCAATTGACATCAAAGCGTACATTGTATACGCAATTGACATCAAAGTATACATGTATATACGCAACATTTATAATTTAAATTCAACAAATCTGAAATAAATTTAACGAATTAGTCCCAAACCAAATACCCGCACTGAAGCAATTATGTTCTTCCCATAATAACGATATATTATAGTACACACCCTTCAGTTACCAATGCAGAAGCGACCAGTAAAAAATGAATCATCGTTCCGTTATTTGAATAAAATCCTGTGCACCTGCTTCTATTTCCGTAATGATGTCGTGATCAATTCTTCACGTTGTTTGTGCATATTATTATCGCCACATATTAAAAAAAAAGTGAGGCATACATAGTTTTTTCTTGTTTTCTTATTTGTTTTCTCGGATTTAAAAGTGAACACGTACAGCATGCAACTTTCAAAATCGATTGTAGTTTTAGGTGGAACTGGGCGTGGGTTTATCCTCTCGGCATTTGAACAGTCATCGTCGCGTCACTGCAGTCCGCAATGCTGAAGGAAACTTAAGTCTTTTTTATGTGCTTTGAAAAGTGAATTATTCACATCGGGAATATGATAAGTGGCGAACGACAAGTGAAAGTTGTGTACTCCTGTTGCTTAAATTCCAATGATACATGGAATTACATTATTAATATCAAATTGTTCCTATTCAGATTTTAATTTGTGCATTTCACATCGAATAATGCGTTTATTGATTTGGCATAAAAGAGCAGCGTTATAAATATGACTTTCCGCCATGTATAAACGTGAACACCATCTGTCACAAACGTTCACTGTAAAGGGGTACTTTCGAGAGAATGCGCCCATTTTGGGCTCGAAACGCATTATCAAGAAATGATAATAGAAATAGTAGAGTACGAAAGCTCGCACAACTATATACCTTCGTAATATGTTGAAATAACCCAAGTAAACAATATTATTGATAAAACGTGAAATCTGGCTAAATATGCACTTTAATTCAGGAATTGGCTATGTACATATAAGTTTGTTAAACGAGATATATGCATGACGGGGCTTTTCGTCTTAAAGGTATAGTCCATCATTTGTAATTAGTGCATTTTGTTCGTTTGAAGCAACAAAAGTGTTCAAAATCTAATGAAGGATTCTGAGCAACTAACCTGATGAAGTTTCAGCTAAGCTTCAGCTGTACATTCCGAGAAAAGCAGCATTCTAAGATCTCAATTTCAAATCAAAAGTTACTGAATCATGTTTTGAATTGTTTTGAATTGCAGCTATACGCGGCTTCGCGCACTGATCCGACGAATTATAACAACCGCGCGCGCGTGTGCGTCGTTCCAATACTTGTGCGCGCTGCGCTGAATAACAAAACGAACTACTAATTTAAATTTTCCTACGGTGCTTCTTAAGAATCACCGTTGGAAATGCCTTCTTTCGTTGATTACTTCAAAATGACAGCTTCCCAGAAAGAATAATTTCACAGGGAGTTTAGTTCCCTTACTATCTTTCAACCAAGTTTGTTTTTCAACAGTAATTACGCCAGTTACTTTTCGGATGGCTGCAAATGATGGACTATAGCTTTAAATCGTGATAACTATGACGTAAAGAATTCTGCAGAAGGGTTAATTCTGCAGAAGGGTTAATAAAAAAAAGAAACACAAATGGCAGGACCATTTTTGTGTGTGAAGTTCTGCATGTAGCACTTTCAAAATCTAGGATATGAAAGCCCCATTAATAAGCTTTACAAGAATCATTCAAATCACTCATGTACCTTTAAAGTTACGAGATTATAAACAACCACTGTTACGGTTCTGTCCATGCACGGATCACCTAAAAAGGTAAGCGTTCTTTCAGCAAAACGAAAACAATTCACATAGGGATCACGTGAATTGTTTTCGTTTTGCTGAAAGAATACTTACTTTTTTGTGATCCGTGGACAGAACTTTAAAACAGTGTTTGTGTTTAAAATTCCGTAACTTTAAAAACCCAAATCCTTTGTTCCATATGATTTCATCAACTGTGGGTATGTTTGTCGTTGGCGGGCACTGGAGGTATATACCAATCTGGGCACGCTATCATTTCTATCACGATGGCCCCCTTCAATGGCGAAAGCATTGTGCTAGCTATTTTTCAAATAATTCTACAATAGCTTTCGCCATTGAGCGGCGCCTCGTGTGTGTGTTCTGTGATCACGTGCCCGGATTGGCCTTTATATACAAAAGTTATTCATAGATTATTGTATTATTGTTTTAACGCATGCATTGGTGTTTCTGATTGGTTTTAATATTATGTGAACATCCAATTTAGCGCAAGTCCCTAATTTTCCCCCTTCCAATTGAAGCCAACCTTTCAAGGGTTATATTATTTATTTATAAGAAAAAGGACTCGTCGATATTTTATACCAGTGTAACCTAGTGAGATACAACAAAATAATCCATTTCAACTGCTTTATTGGTTTTTAAACTTCTCCTTTCAGAACAAAATGAAGTACAATCAACTCTTGATCATCATTATTTCGAGCTCTCTCGCGCATCGAACTTACGGTAAGTACCGGTAAAACAGAAACCAGCGTTAAATGTTAACTGTATTTATAACTTGTAAGAAAAAATGCAGCCTATCCCCCATAGATACAGCCTATCCCCCATCGCGTCGTGCCGACGCGATGTCCTTCACACCTGGGGGGGGGGGGGGGCTAATCGTCCTTATTGGCAGCAAAAGCTGAATTGCGAAGGACGAAGCATGGAGGTAGGATAGGAACTAGCAGGAGGCATGTAACAGCGCCTTAATATATCCGCCATACGACCCATTTCTGACCGGGAGCACAGCCATATCGAAAGTGTTGAGTTTTGGGAAGGGAGGAAAACCGGAGAAAACCCTCGTGGCATTGGAGAAAATTAACGAACAACTCTACTCACTACGACCTGAGCCAGGAATCGAACCCGGGCCATAGCAGTGAGGAAAGGCGAGCACTTTACGCACTGCACCACTCATAAATGCCACCCGTCGCGCCGCCTCTCACACCTTGTCGACAATGCGACGCCATGACGAGACGTAGCCGTCGCACCAGTTCGTTGGGAGTTGATGAGGTAACGCGATTTTCCGTTTTTGGAACTTCATAGATGAGGGCACCTGCCGAATAGCTTGTCTGTTATCGGAATGTTTGGGGGGGGGGGGTAAGGAACACTCCAAATTTCACCCATATAATGTAGGTGCATGATCTGCGAAACACGACGACCACGTGCTCCTGATAGCCCCTAGCTTTTAATTTTGTCCATAGCCGAAGTCCATACACAGGTCCCACAGTACAGTATGTACAGTACTGAAATAAACTATTATTTTCCCGCCCTGTTGTTGCCCGATACTCAGCATACGGGCTCAATATAATTACTAAACAAACACCCAAGCATTCAAGCAACTCCCCGAGTTATCTCTTAGGTAACAATTTCCACTTAAATTTCGTCTTGAAGTTTAATGTTCGTCCTTTCGTGAAATACCACAATTAAGTGAGAGGCAAATTTCACTGAAAGGAGAAATTGGGGAGTTGCAATTTTTGTGGGGAAAAAATGTAACCCTATTGAGACTGTACAACGTGAGCCCACTCAGGAGTTTCTACCGTAGCGGACAAAATCTGTCGGGAGATCTCCAATTAAGTGTCTCTCAGAGTTCTTTCGTCAAGTTTGTCTGGCCTCTGAAATTTCCAAAGCCTGGATTATCCTCTCTCCATTCCTCTGTGGTGCTCTTGTCTCTATCTGCAGCGGTCACTGGCAATCTCTTCCAAACCTCTCGAAGCCCATGTCCAGCACCTTCATGTCTCATTTGCAGACATCACAAAAACGGAGACTCGGGGGGGGGGGGGGTGGGGGTGGGGGAGCGCCCAGTTACTCTTTTGCGAGAGCGGAGCTCGCCATAGAGGACATCCTTGGGAAACATCCAATCCGCCATGCAGTGAACGTGGTCAAACCGTTCGGCCAAGACCCAAGCGTGCTTGCAGCCATGGCATCCCTTCACTTTCTCAGTCAAATAGGGCCCTATGCATTTTCAACCGTAATTTTATCAATTCTGCCCTCGGATGGAAGCCCCAAAACCAGGGAGTTGTTCCTCGGCTACATTTACACAATATCATGCCACCGTTTTTTTAAAGCCAAACGGTCTCCTTCTTAAAAAAAAATGCTGTAACCATGTCTCCAGGACACCTTGTGCTGGCGGGGCTTGGTCTGGAAGAAGGCATTGGCAATGCCTGTGGAGCGTGCATATAGTTCAAGGAGTCAGTGCCTGTTTTGTTCCTCTTGCCAACACCAAACTGTCTAAGGCAGGGGGACATGGAGTTATTAGCACCCACTCCTGTGTTAAAGTCACGCAGCAGCAGAAGTTGCACCTCTTAACTTAGCTAGGCTTATAACTTTTGCTTCCCGTGCTGTGCCATCCCGCAGTCCTAGTGCCATGATAATTATGTGGAGGACCAGTTGTTTCCCATGCAGCAGGTTTTCCATACTTCAGATCCCCCTCTCCACGCAGCCGATTGGTCAAAGCAAAAGGCAGACGCAAGTACTACTTGGCGCCAGTTGCGTCACAGGAGATGCCAGGAGGAAGGTGCTGAGAACAAACCAGGTCTTCTCCGACTCAGGATTTCGATCTGGGTTTACTCCCCATAGCCTTTCCTTCAAGAGGGTTGGCCACAAGGGAACAGAGGTTGTAGTTCGGTGTTTTCCTTCACCTGGATGGGTAGTATACTAAAAGACTGACGATCCCAACTGCCCATGGAATGATTGTTACCTCTTACTGAGCTGACAGGAGTGTGCTACCTTAAGTCTGACCTCTAGCCTTCGACTTGTCTGACTCTTTTACAAAAGGACTTCTGTCAGTGTCAGCATCGCTCTCTCAGGGTCTCACAAGAGGTACACAAACTCCTGTACAGGTAGTAGTCAAGAAAAAGGGTTAGACAGTGATCATAGAGAAGCCTTGTGCAGAATATCAGGTTGAATAATGCCGTTGAAAAAGACTATTTTTCAGTACATTTTTTTCAGACGTGTAACGTCGGCCTGGTACTATAAGGACATGAGTGCAGTTGACTGGCCCTAGGCTAGACCTGGGGCTAGTATTAAACTCTAATATGGGTCTATATAATGTATTTCCTGTGGATGATCACTATGTAAGACTGATATATAGCTATGTGTTTGTACATTTTGATTGCAGCTACCTATTGTACATCCGATCCATGTGAGAATGGAGGCACATGCTTCACTGGTGAAAGCTCCTATCTGTGTGTTTGCCCCACAAGATATACCGGCCAAAACTGTGAGACGTATATAGATGAAAGTAAGTATCAAAAAAAGGCACTTTCTGAAAGTTGTGCATTCAAAAGCAGTAAGGTAGGCTAACTCTGTAAACCAAGGTGGGCAAGCTGTCAGTGACCAAAAGCATTGTGCTAGCTGTTGTTGAGATAATATGTCACAGGATAGTTGCTTTGTACAATGGTTTCTCAATGCTTTCGCCATGGAAGGAGGTCTCGCAATTGTCACACCCCAAGGGTCCATCCCAACTTCCGTTGGCATGGTCCCAACTTAACTTGGGACCAATGGTATATAGTTGGGGGTGTAACATAGCTATTGGAGTGTCCTTCTTTTGTCTTCTCAACACATTTACATGGATGTATTCGAAAAAGAGAATTTTCTATGGACTTGAACTAAAAATACAACACTGTTCCCTAACTTACTTAGGTATAAGCTTATTTCATGGATATTAATATCAGTCGCAAAAATGTTTTCTAATTACTATAATTTTTTTTTGCTTCTATAACTTGTAAGATAACATAATTTTATCTCAGAAAAAAGGAAATTGGCAAATAAAAGTCAACTTTTACTTGAAAATGAATAAAACTGCTGCAACTACTTGCTGACTGGATTTGCCTGAAATATTCAGATCAACAAAATTATACGGCCTATGTTTCGATCCTAGCAGAGCCTTCGTCAAAGGCAAAATGGCAGGGGTAAAGGCAAAATGACAGGGGTACAGACACAGACAAGTGTGGGACACACAGCCATGCATGGGTGGATGGTTGTGTGTCCCTTTCTGTACTTTGTCATTTCGCCTTTGAAAAAGGTTCTGGTAGGAAGTTAGGCCGTCTTATTTTGTTTGAGATAAGTATTACTTGTTAATCATCTTCAAGCTATTCGACTTTGACTAAATGTATCCATATAATTGCCTTGTGGACTTTAAGAATGATAACTGAAATATTTACAATTTTCTTGGTTTTACAGTCTTGATTGTTTCCTTTTATTAAAAGCTGATTACAGCACAACTGGTAGGAAGTTAGGCCGTCTTATTTTGTTTGATTTAATTATTACTTGTTAATCATCTTCAAGATATTCGGGCTTTGACTAAATGTATTAATACAATTGCCTTGTGGACTTTAAGAATGATAACTGAAATATTTACAATTTTCTTGGTTTTACAGTCTTGATTATTTCCTTTTATTCAAAGCTGATTACAGCACAACTCCTTGCACATCTAGCACGTGCTACAATGGGGGAATCTGCTACACTGGTCCCAATGGGTCTTACTACTGCAAGTGTGCCAGTGGTTTCGGGGGGACCAACTGCGAAATAGCAGAGGACACAGTCGTCGCCAATACTACAGGTTAGTGTTGAGATTACAGCACTTAATATCCTCGCACAATGTTCATCTCAATAGTGCTGTGCATTTTGGAATACTTTAGTATTGGATTATTCCAACTTGGTCTTGATCAAATATCAATATTCAATTTCGAAATGTACTGTTCAAGTTACATATGCGCCAGTCTAAATTTCTAGCCACCGATTGGGATTTCTGTGTGTGCCGAACTTGTCAAAAAATTGACAAAGAGCTTATCAAAATAGTATAAAGAAAAGGTAGCTGTGGCTAATATTTGACCAAGTTTAAAGAAGATATGTTCTAATATTCAACATGGGAGCTAGCTCTCAATCATGCGCAATAATGGCTTTTAACAAAGTGGCTTTTTAAGTGTGGCAGTTTACAAACAATAAAACCACACAAGTTTATTAAGTTTTTCATCATCTTTTTGAGATAATTAAATAAGCGAGTTTGGTATTCCAAAAAAGTCTGGTGCACAGCAAGATTCGAAGATTTTTTCGGGATAACAGTGGAAAACAAGGCTATTTGGGACATGGTAACCAAATCTGCATTCTGTGCAATTTTTCGTGCAATGGAAAAGAGATGGAACTTTCGTTCAAAAAAGTTTTGATACACAAGAAACATAAAACAACCTTCGCTGTCCAAAGGATTTTTGCAAATGTTGTACTTCAGAACACGGTGATCTCTTCAATTTTGCTGGTACCCCACTATGCTTTTGCATGCATTCGATGAAATGTTTATCCCGAAAGAAAAATCGGCAAATCTTGATGTGCACGTGTGCAGTTGGAATACCGAACTGGCTTATTAAGAAATACTATTTGAATATTCGGTTGATGATTCAATGTTCGGTACATATGGCACAATCCTTTGTCTCACTGCCTGAATTTGGCACTAACTCCACATTGTAAGTGTCAATCATCTAGGTGTCTCTTTCACATCTCTGTTGTGGAGTCCATAGCATAAAATAAGACATGCATTGGCCAATCTAAAGAGAAGGGAATACATGTACATAGCAAACGAGTTCAATTGAAAAGTTTATTTCCATAAAAAGCGACATATTCATTTGAAAAAGGGAAAATTGTGCACGGTTGTGAAAAACACAGTAAAACTTCATTAATTTTTTGCCTTATTGTGCTCTTAAGTTGTGTTTAAGTATATAACAGCCGTCGAAATTGCTTTTGGGCACCTAGAAGAGAACAGGATTCGAAAAGGGAACAAAATGGCGTATATCACATTTCGGAAATTAGTTCCCCAATTTATCTTATAATACTTCAAACTTGATAATTCTTGTAAACATTAGAAATCCCAAATCAAATGTGTGCCCATGCTTGCGTCCCCATACACATTTTGCTTCATGGATAGTAGGGTCATTCTATAAGTTTTGGGTCCACTTTTTTTCCTGTCCCTGTTACACCTGACATAGGTGATTTTATGATGCACTCCTTAATGTAGTTGCCCTCCAAGAGTGATATTGAATAGCAAACAAACAAATAATAAATTGTTTAAAGTCATTCTTGAGTGGCAAATTACAAAGTACCAAGGTATCAGGGACAGGAACAGGAAAAATGTCACACTTTGGACCCCAAATTGATAAAATGACCCAAGAGCGAGTGAGCTTGGTCATCATAAAATCATTCTTTCTGTTTTTTTCCTTTAGACCCTGGTAGTGTAACAAGCTGTACATCGAGCACCTGTCACAACGGGGCCACGTGCTACACGGGCATATCCTCCAATTCTTTCTTCTGTCTGTGTCCCAGTGGCTATGCTGGTGTACAATGTGACAGAGTGACTGCAACAGTACCACCTCTTGCCGTCCGTAAGTTTTTATGGGGCCGGACTTATGAGGCGTCGGACCTATGAGGCGTAGGACCTATGAGGTGCAATGAATAAATGTTATGTCTCATAAATCCGACGCCTCATAAGTCTGAAATTTTGGACTGATGAGGCGTTGGACCTATGAGGTGGCAGACTAATGAGCGGACCCCATTTTTAGTTACTGATCATACTCCTTAAAGATTAAAATAGAAGATAGCTTGACAGGTTTGCCTTAAAATTGTAATTTCTGTATACACTTACTTTCAATTTCATTTTATGCAAGCCAGTGCAGAACTGGCTGCAGCCCAGCAGACATATATCCACCAGTATTTGTTGGTTTCTTCTAATGCCCCAAAAAGAAATTGGACTATGGTTTGTTTTGGATTGTAGCCCTTCTATCCAGCTTCAGTTGTAGATATTTCTAATGCCAAATTGAACAGCCTATACAATGCGCCAGCTGAGCCTAGCTAACAGGCATAAAAGTATAATGTACATATTAGTATCAGTATCAGGCAACCACCAAAAGGCCTGACTGAGAAAGTGCAATATTAGAGAGGTAAAGTCTGTGAAGCAGTGTACAGGTGTGCCAAGGATTCCTTTTAAGGAATTCTTTGTTTCATTACCAGAAAATGATAATAATAATAAGCTAGGTATAATTTTTTAATTGACTGCCAATCACATCGGCATAATTCTCTTCACATACATGTATACTGTTTGTCTGCTCATCTCTATGATTTCCTGGAATTCCATGCTGCAACTGACACTTTTTTATCTCGTTATTGCAGGTTATTGTGCTTCGGAACCTTGTGAAAATAATGGGACGTGTTATACAGGACAGTCTGGGTACATCTGCCTTTGCTTAGCCGGCTTTACTGGACAGCACTGTGAGACAAAACGTAAGTGGTAATGAAAACAAAAGAAGAAAAATACAACTAGAAAACAAAAATGAGATTTTGTATAAAACTTGAGGAAGGAACAGGGTGAAAGTTGGAAAAAAATCACTCGGGTGGGACTCGAACCCACAACCTCCTGCTTTCTAGTGCAGACGTCTTACCACTCGACCACCGAGCTTGTGGGATCGGTTGTCTGGTTTGAATGTGATGGAAAAATGGTCCTTGTGCTAGCAAGGCACTTTACCATTATTGCTTCGTCATTCGGATGGGACGTAAAGCCGTAGGTCCCGTGTGTTGTGTAATGCACATTAAAGAACCCAGTAACACTTATCGCTAAGAGAAGGGGTTTGCCCTGGTGTTTCTGGCACTTGGCTGCAATATGCACCGCAGCACCTTGTATACCCTTTATAAAGGTGCTACATAATGGGTCTCATATTTTTCATAAACTTTATTTACCTTAAAATAGACATAATTACCAGTGCCTTGAGTACCTTATTGTTGGTAGATACGTGCGCTATATAAGACTCAGGTATTATTATGTGTAGGTCACACAACAATGACGATTGAAATCCAGTCCGGTTTTCTTCTTTTTCCCCCATCTTCTAGTTTTGTGTAATTCCAACCCGTGTCAAAATGGCGGTACATGTTTCACAGGCCAATCCAGCTACAAGTGTGTCTGCCCCGGTAGTTTCACCGGGGAAGATTGTGAGACTCCAGGTACGTAAAATTACCAATGTGATCAAATGAAGTAAAATTTTTGAGACAGGGCTAGAACTCAAGGGGTAAAAACTACATTGATCGAACCTTGTCATGATTGAAAAAGACACAAAGAGTTAGAATTTGAAAATGAATAAAACTGCTGCACACTGTTTATTGATAGGATTTACCTAAAATGGTTTTAAGGCAGTTAGGGCATGGCATCACATTGCATTAAGGGCGCTGTTTACGATACAAATGTACATCTTATGCAAACTGGCGCGCTTACAATTCGTCAATTTACGGTGCATTTACATCTTTTGTGCCGTTCGATCTCCGTTTTTGCAGTGCTGTTTAATACATTATGGCTGTTCGAAAGATAGAAAATAGCGTTAAAATCATGACTTTTTGTTTTTGACCACAAAAATCTGAGGGAGGGGGGGGGGATGATCATATGGCCCATCCACCCCGGGTCAACACATTGGGGACATATGTCCTCCCTATCCCCCCCCCCCCCCATATCAACCCTATCCCATCCGCTGTGACCCGGGTTCGAATCCCGCCCAGGCCAACATGTGGATTGGGTTTATGTAGATTATTAAACTTTAAGGCATTTCATATTTGCCAATTATGCCTGCAGTTGTAGATTGGTGTGATTGACATGATAAATCATCAATGATTGGCATGATAAATAGTGGGCAGTCATTGAAAACCTTAAAACCTAACTACCCCGAATGTAATCAAGTATTGCAGTGCCTAAACGGTTTTGTAAATTAAATGGGTTTGAAACCATTGATAAATATTTATGTTATGGAGCCTATATACTATGTTTAACTCAAAGGAAGATTGCATGATAGAAGCCTGTCTCATTTTTATTTTTCAGGTTTTGTTTAAACATTTTGGAAAATTTGTAAACGGATATAGAATTGTTTTCATTTCAGCATTTAGACGTGTAAACATCACATCATTGGTTATTTGTGACTGATTTTTTTTTTCTTCTTTCAGCGAGTTGCACTGATGTTCCTTGTGAGAATGGGGGTTCTTGCACTCCAGTTGGTGGGAACACAGCAGACATGGTGTGCACCTGTCCAAATGATTTCTATGGTGTGCAGTGTGAGCATCATGTTGGTGAGTGCAAGACACTGGGGCACATTTCTTTCTACCAAATTGAAAATGTTAATCACATATTTTGACATTTATAATGTGAGTTAGTTAAGACAGCTTTTCTGAAGAAAAAAAATCCCTCCCAAAAAAAGGGTTTGAACCTGCAACCTCAGGATTGCTGTTCCAGTGCTCTACCAACTGAGCTATCCAGCCCTGGGGGTGGGGGTGGGGGGGGGGGGGGTGCTCATACCATACTTTCAATGGGGGGGTTCGAATCCAACGATTATTAACACTATATTACAAAATAGTTTACAAATACCCCTAACTCCGCTGGCTCTATCCGTATTTTGTGCACAGGCAGACATTATTGCCAGTATAATTTTTTTGGGTGTCAAAGCAGGGGGGGGGGGTTTGCATTATTTTTAAGGAATTTCTATAAAAAAAAATTGACAGAGCTGTTTTTTTTTTTTTTTTTGAAACACCCCCCCCCCCCTCCATCCGCGCCTGATGCCTGAAGTCACGATGCTAGCAACAATTAAACTGCAAACCTGGGAAATAGCAAATTGGGATTTCTGAGAAACGATATGCCTTTTTATTACAAATTTTCAAATCTGACTAAGTGTACCTAGTCAGTTTTCCTTTGTTTATTTGAAATAAATGCGTTTGTGGATGAATATCAGTGATTCAAATTTCCAAAGGAATCTCATATGGTTCCGTGACAGGAAATGGCTTTTTCATCTTGATCATTATGTAAATTAGCCATCAAGCAACCTCATAAAAAAGTACAACAAATTTAAATTCCCATTGATTTTGTCATCAAATGTTGAACCTTTAAGCACTTGTATTACATTGTATTTACTCCTCAATAAAATAAATAAAGCCATAGCGTGCGAGGCGATTTGAGGCCTGAGGCGGCATGAGGAGTAACAGGCAGGACTGTGTGGGGCAGCATGAGGGCGAATGGGTTTAAATTCTTCGTCATATTTTAAAAACTATGGTATACAAATAATGAATGTTTGTGAGTGCAATGGTAAGAATAATTTCATGAGGTGACAGATGAAATGTTCCATTGGAACATTTCATCTGTCACTGAATGAAATTATTCGTTCCATTGCACGAACGTGAAATATTCATTATTTGTTTTATATAACACCTGAAAAAAATCCTTGTCATCTGATTGGTTGACTTTTAATAGCCAATTTATTCAGGTTAAAACTGTTTAAAAGTTTGACAAGTTCATCATATTTATATTAATACAAACTGTTCAACAGGTTGAGAACAATCATATTAAATTTATCTCGATTTAAAACAGCACCACCACCAGCAGCAGTGACACCGTGCAATGGAAGTTCTATTCAGCATGCAATAGAACTTCCATTGCACTGTGCGCTGCGCGCCACGCGCGCGCAGTGTGTTTGTATGAATAATTCAATGACATGTGATCAACGATCCACCAATCAGATGACAGGGATTTATTCAGGTGTTGTATAATACCAGATAAAAATGCCATTATTTCACAGTCTTCTATGCCTTTCAATTGTCTAAGCATGAACA
>NW_024037051.1:6109864-6182391 GCF_015706575.1 Patiria miniata | reverse complement strand
AAAAACACTGGAGCTGCATAGGACTGCACAAAGAGAGCTGAGATGAAATGAACGTTCAGTTAAAAGACAGTCACATAAGGTATCAGTTATTATAGGTTACAAAATACTATACAGCTATACGAAAGCATATTTAAGCTAACTTGCTGTCACATCAGTTTGAAATTGTAAACGTTCCCGCCACCGATGGATCGGGATGGTTGCGATTTCAGAGACGAAGATGAATGTATTATCCAAAACAAAGGATGGCTAAGAAGTGATAAACCAGCAAATACATTGTAGCTAAATTTCAACTAAGTGACCTTCAACTCGTGATGTTGAGCCTAAAATACCATTTGGATCTTTTCAAATTTTCTGTTTTCTCCAAATACAATGTCTGACACGTTGGACAGGACAATTTACCTGCACCCGTCTCTCATATTATCATCATTTTAACATCTTGAGATTTACGTTTTAAGTACATCTCATTGAGTGGCTTTGCCAAATTTGCATATTTGTAGCAACACCTTCAACAGAAATGAAAAATAAAAAGTAAGAAAAATAAGTGCTAAATGACATTTGTCTTGTCTCTAGTCAGTGTAAATTTGGACTAGTGTTTTGTTTCAACTATACCCAGTACAGAATTAATTTTCCAAAACATTGTACAGATATCAACTACGCTACATCAAGCCTTTAATAAATGAAAAAGTTCGTGAACGAGGGATACAAAATCATTCATTGTCATCCTAGCAAGTCAGACTGGCGAATAATAACGGTCACAAGTCAAGCTTGAAAGAATTGTTCAAGGTACAAAACCGCAAATATCAATTGGAATATGGATACAAGAAATTAAAATGTAAGAATTTGATTACAAAATAACAGCTCGTTGTTAAAAGAAAAGGGTTGAAAAATACACCTATGTGAACCCGACGTTATTTCTTTTGACATTTCGGCAATGATCTCTTTGTCTAGCGGACAAAGCGATGCAGAAATAACGGTGCTGTTTACAAAAGCAGGAAAAGATACAAGTGAACACATTGTATTTTCAATTCCAAACGTGCATAATTTGATCTCATTTTGTCTTTTTTTTGTACTGGCGTATACTGGATTCAAAAGATGCCAAGGCTGCGTGTGAACTGCTTTGTAAAATGTGAGGGTTTTGTTTGTGTTGCCGCGGGCAATCGTGCTCATTGCAATGACCGGCCATTGAACGCAGAAATATCAGAAAGCAACGGGGCAGCATGGTCTAACAATGCACGGCCGCTGCTGCCAACTTCTCAGAGTCAAAGGCAGTCACAAAATGAACAAATTGAATACTATTGTGAAGGTGCGATATCGTCCTTTTCGTGCAAAAGATCGCTGCAAAAAAAGGGGGGGGGGTTCCACCGACGTCTCTCGTCGGAGATGAGAACAATGACGGCATCATTTCACCCTTTTCTGTTGGCCGTTTTACTTATCGAATTAGCAAGTGCAGGTTGTTTTCAATTAGACATGTTGGCAGCCGAGGGGAGAGGGTCAGTCCACCACTAGAATCGTGGAAATCTCTGCCTGCCCAACCACCTCATCATGACACAACCCGATCAAAATTGAATCACCACAATGCCCGTCGACTGAGATAATGGGACGGAGCCAGGCACCCTGCACTAATGTTTTTAAGCGTAACACAATTTGGCGAGGGGGAAAGTGGCTAAGTAATTTCTCTACTTGGCCGGGGTTTTCTTGGGCGCGAATAATGCAAGCCA
Organism: Patiria miniata; assembly: GCF_015706575.1. NCBI lineage: Eukaryota > Metazoa > Echinodermata > Asteroidea > Valvatida > Asterinidae > Patiria > Patiria miniata. The sequence continues at coordinate 6,180,673 of NW_024037051.1, read as the reverse complement.
CGGCAGCGGGTATCCCGCATCGCGGCCCGGCAGGGGATTTTTTTCCCCCAGCGCTGCTCTTGCTGGAAATGCATTATTATCATTGTGCGTCCCTCTCCTTCTTGTGTGTCACCTAGGGTAAGCAGTAACAATAATTATCGGCAGCAAGAAAACACTCTAACTTATGACTGCGATGTGTTAAGTGAAAGTGTCCACCAACCCGTAAGAGAAACATAACCGGTGTACGATTTCCGAACCGCTTCGTACAACATATTGATGGCTCGCATCCGACGGCTAATCATGGTAGACACATTAAACAAAAGGTGTATACAACAAATACTTTGTTATCGCACAAGACCACTTTTACTGAATACAATTTTTGGATATTTAGAAATAGCAGCTGGTTTAAAAGAAAATTAAGACACCAGTTTAAAAATGAAGAAAGACTATACTGTATGAACATTGGCGACGGTTTTATATTTACGCACGAAAATATCTTTTTGTGATTAAATATGATTTGAAATTAATTGAATACACACATGCTTACACATTGAAAACCCATACAAATTAGACTTTATTATGTGTAGACCAAAAAGTTGGCTTGCTTCGTTGGTTTGGGTTTTTATTATGTTAAATTAAGTTATCAACTTCATTTTCTCTGTACATACAGGGTAAGTCAAACAAAGAGAAACCAAAATGTCGGGACCATTGTTTTAGTGAATTTCTGCATGTAGCACTTTCAAAATCTAGGATATAAAAGCCCAATATACAAGCTTTCTTTTGATACAAGAATCATTCAAATCACTTATGTACTTTTAAAGTTACGGAATTTTAAACACAACCGACAACGGATCACAAGAAGGTACGTGTTCTTTCAGCAAAACGAAACCAAATCACATGAAAATGAAACAGGGGTTGAGGCCAAGGCTTAGGAGTAACAGCCCAACCAAATTTTTCAAATTTGACCTCATGGTTTTGTAGTTATTTTAAAGAATAGTCAGACGGACATTTTTGGGGGCATGCGGTGTAGGCCTATGTAAAATTTTACCGTCTGTTGCAAATTGGCTAAATCAACTCCTCGTGATACAAAACCCAATATACACAGTTTGGTGAGGGTGGGATAAGGTTGGTTAATCAGAGGTAGTTAAAGTTAGGATTTATTTTGCACAAGTCTATGGGAAGGTCTCCCTAAGGCACCATTTCCCGTAATAATAATAATTATTATAATTATAGTCATAAAATGGAGTTTAATTCTGATAAAACATATCAGTTAGTTACCACAATGATTTTAAAAGAAAGAAGAAGAATTTATTCTACTGTTTTGCTGTCAATCGACTCGAAAACAAAAACGTGTCGGACGTATTCAGATGATTGATTGCTGTTCGTGTATTCATTAATTAATTCTCAGTTGCAAGATAACAGCCGTAGTGTTGACAATTATTAGAAATAAAATATGCTTCAATAAAATACAGATATAAGGTTTACTTTAAAATGATATATACGTGTCATTTGTGGCACTGGAGCATTTTGAAATCTTGGCATTGAGGATGATATTTCTGTGGACTTGCCCCAACGCTACTTTTTATGAAGCAATTCGAGAAAACGTCTTAGTTTTCAATCGGTTTTACTTGAACATTATGTTTGTCGATGTACGTCAAATACTCGTAGTTCATGATAGTTGACGTGTGGTCTAAAAACTAACACTAAACAGAGACAATGTATTGTGAGTGGATGCTCGGCAGGGGCCAACCAAACAGCACCATGCATACAAATTCGATTCTCTTTACATGGACGCAGTATAATTATGGGCTCGTGGGCCCGAGATCGAAGTACGGAGGATGATACAGGCCATATCGATCCGACCAACACGCAGGGGCAGCGTCTTGCTTGACGTGTTAAGCTTCGATCTTAAAGAGGTTACTTCGTCTTATACGGAAAAAAAACACGGGAGAAGATACCCAGAATTGCGCCCTCTTGTGGCTCGTTTGTGTCCTTTTTTTTTTATAGTGAAGCTTGAAGTTGAGTGACAAACTAAAGTGGGACTGATTCAAGCTGTGGGCGTAGACAAGGTCAGATCAGGCACAGATTTCGGAAGGCAATAGATAAATGACTTTAAATCCCCGTCACTCACAAACCAATAGTGGCTTGGAAATTGTCCCCTTCAGTTCGTTGCTCGGGTCCCTTAGAAGGTCGTCGAAAAAAAAAGCGGAGCCCCCTTGTCTCTCTTCGGGACTCGGCCATGGACGTCCAACAAAATCAGGGGGACATCTGCTTGTTTAGAGCCCCGCGCGTCCTCAACTGGAAAAACCCAGCCAATCGAATTGTCCAGTCGCTAAACTGGTTAAGTAAGACACACAACGGGGGCTTAAACTAGTTTAGCAAAGATTTTAAAGGAGATGTTGTGATTGCCAAGTTGTGTGTGGGCCCGTTAAGTTTCCAAGCATGAGGGTAATTTTGGGAATGCTGTCAGATTATTCCATTATACCTTGTGTTTCACGGAGCCTCCGCCCGCCGGCAAGTTTGCCGTAACGATATTCATACAGTTCTGTGATCAATGCTGTGAGAGAACGGTAATATACAGCGCGGTAAGGCAAGGCTGGCCTTGCGTCCTTCCCTTCGTTTCTTCTTCTTCTCGCCTTATTTTTTTTTAATTCGGTTGTTGGTACGGAGCACGCGGCAGCGAGCAAATTGTATGTGCCGATTGGGATCGCGTTGCGGCCCCGCCAGGCAACTGGCCCGCAGTTACGACCGTGCGGACTCCAAAATAGATAATCATGCTAATGACGACACTACGCCGTGTGCACAGGCAAGGGAGAGATAGAGACAGAGAAATCAGACGGGTCTTTTGGTAACTATAATGCTGTCTGGTCGGAGTGTGATCATCAAGCAGCCTGTTCGGGATCACACTCTGCTTATTGCACTAATGTTCCCAATGGCACAGTCGACAACAAAGATCGAGATAATGAGCTCGCCTAAATTATTCATCCTGTTAGGTATAAAACATTTTTTAAAAATACAAGAAACAAAGTGGAGCATGGTGTTTTGGAGAATCTGTGAATGGGTTGTTTGAAGAAACAGAAGGTAGAGATACCTTTGAATGATAAGCCATATTTAAGTTTATCATTGAAGTTAACATACCACATCATTAATGTTCATGGCCAATACATGCGCGCACAGAAAACAATTTACCCATCACCAAACTATTAATGTTAAGCAAAATACCGCTGAGAACTAGTCATAAGCAATAGAAAACTGCGTGATATTTGGCTGGTGACCCATTATCTCATCTACAGCCAAAAAAAACCGTTTGCTGAACAGCTGTAGGAGATTGACCTGTTTTCCTTATTACAAAAAACTGTCAACTGTCGCACCAATGCCATAGGCATTTACATCCCTTGATATGACCTGCATTAAATTAGCTACCTTATGTCACAGATGTTTTATTCAGTTTTTTGTGTGTGTGTCGCTATCGTCATGATTAATCTTTACCTTGAATGCTCGGGAGTCATCGCGACATATAGTCGCTAACGTCTGAATAATTTTCTGCTCTGACTTTCAATTGTTAAAATATCTCTGAATTTGATTAAAGATAAACGGGTAATTGCTGTGCAAGAATCGTTTTGGGGATGTTGTTTATGCAACGCTGAAAACTTCGCAATCAATTCATGATGCTTGCCGACTACGCTGGGTTCAAGTAGGCCTATATAATACATGTATTCATTTTGCATGGGTGTCATATATCATACGAGCGTTTGAATATAAGAAAGGAAAACATAACTTTTCTAATTATAAGAAAATTAAACAAAAAACTCCAGATGTTACCAAAAAAAGTCATGCAATGTGATTTATATTCTCCCACGGGTTCTCCGTCATGCATTGCATTGTAACATTGTTCGTGTATTTGCTGTGTGGTGTTAAATGACCGTGGTTCAGACTTCAGTTGCGATAACAAATCTGTCGTGCTTATACGAATTATGATTGATATCTTGACAGCTATAGACCGATTAAAATGTGTAAACTAATGACGTAACACGGGAAGTATAACGAGACTATAGTGTTGAACACACACGCGACTGGTCTGTAAATCACTTGGTCAACAATTGTCACTCAACTGGCTCGATAACGTGGCAAGTGCGCAGTCCAGGCTTCAGCCTTATCGACCTTCCGTGGTGACACACACTCACAGCGTGCATGCAGCCACCATCACCGACCGGGTCCGAGCGCCCATAATACGGGGAGTCAATGTTTGTGGACTCCGGTAAAAGATGGCGATTAACAGGGAACAAAACACGTAATCACCATTACAAACACGGCTCAAGTACGCTAGAGGAGCTTAGCTGTGTCGTTGCATCGCAGGGTTGTGGGGCAGGAAGGGGAGAGGTGGGGGACAGAGCTGCCAGGGCATGCAGTTACAGTATTTGCTCTCTTGTAAATGATGAACACGGCTGAGATAGGCATCACTGAGATATACATGGGTCGTGTTTGAGATTGTTTTCAGAATGCAGTGATGGTGCGTGTATAGATGCGAGACGGTATATGGACTGTTACGGATCGTTTAATTAAGAGTTGTACTGACTTCTTTTTTATCTAAATCTTGAAACCGCCACAGGAAGTATTATTGTGGATTAGGACCGTAATTGTTCTGTTAACAGTAAACAATATGAGTTTATTGGATTATAAACACATACAGGAAAAAGACACCTTGTTGATATTCAATTGCAGTATATAAATTGTACTCCCAAAACTTGAGTTTGTTCCTTCGGCGAGTCAGACTGCAATAAATGAAGTCCTGGATCATTTTTCATACCTTCCACTGTTCCACACTTTTATGAAAAAGGGATTTGAACGTGGCTTTGGGCACAAATGTTGGCAAGATTTTAAGTGTCTCGAATCCGACATCAGAGTTAAAGTTTGCGCCTGGTCAAGTTGGTGATGTATTGCATTACTTCAAGTTAATACATTTACTAATACATTAAAATAGCAACAAGAAGTGAGACCATCTCGTGTCAAACATCACTGCTCCTTGTACATAAATCTGTCCAATCTGGACTCAGATGATATTACATTGTACTTCAAAATGCCTCAAGAATCCTTGGCAGCTAAATACATCTTAGACTTGCGTTCATCTGATTGATTTGCCCCCATTATCTCCCTGATTTGATGGGAAATATGTCTAATCTCACCAGGGCGGGGGCTGACAGAAGACATCCATTCTGACAGGGATGGATTGGTTCGGGAAAACTGGAGAGAGAAAGAGAGTTAAAAAGAGACAGAAGGGCTTTATATTAAATTCCAGCCGTGAGTATCAATAATAAGACTTTTTCATCGCGGAGGTAGCGCTGCTGCTGGCAGGGTGTTTAGAGAACCCTGAAGGAAGTGCCAGTCTTGGGTCCCTTCAGGTATCAAGACCCGGTCTGATTCAAGCTGTCAAGTCCCCGGTCCCTCCCCATTCATCAGGCTCCTGTGCCGTGCGCGGTGCGACGCGGCGTGCCTACACCGACGTGTTTTGGGCAGTAATCGCTGGGGCGGAGTTTCACAGTCTGTCCCGACCCTCATTACATAAACATATCCCCGGTCCCTTGTCGAACGCAGGGCACATCACACTCCATAATAGACGTGTATGCACGATGCTGCACTTCGCCAAGTGCGAATTGAAGCTGTCAACAATGGGCATTTTTCGGAAGTGAGAATTTATATATTCTGTTCAACTACATAAATACTCACTATATACAAGAAAGATATTATAACCTATGCAACCTGAATTTAATGATTGAGATATGATTGAGATTAATTGTGTGTGCATTGTCTGCACCTATCTTTGTATACATTTGGCTCAATAACGGTTAGGGCCTATAATATTGCTAAATATCAGTTATATACACGTGTATTATGTATTATATATATTTTTGTTTACAACTGAGTAGGACCTTTACGCGAGTAAAAATGTGAAATGGAGTCGGCATTTTGTGGGTGCAGCAGGTCTCCGCCTTATTTGATGGGTAATAGTTAATATCACGGCTATTTGCTTAGGAACTCTCTGACATAAACCACAACCATGCCAAAAGAGGATTTACGTTGTTCAGATGCAGTGTGATTATTCGAAGTCTGTTGTATATGACAGAGGTCTGGAAGCTAATCTCTCTCGTGCAGGCCAGACAAATTAAAATTTACTCTTTTATGAAACGACGGAGGGGGCTGTGCCGAGCAGGCCAAATTAGTCGGGCAGGGAATCCTTAGCGTTTTGTCCAGGGTCCTCGTGGTCTTTTGTCGACCAGTCAGTATTTTTTCTTTGAATCTGCAGGAAGAGGCCGTATAATAGTGTCCCTTTAAGCTGAGTGACAGCCTGGACAATAAGAGGGGAAGCGCGCGGAATAATTGGGCATTGTTTAACCGCCAGCCGAACTTCGACAGATCCCCCTTGACGAGCCTTCAGAATGACGACCCGATCCGTCTCTGAAATGACACTAAAGAAAAATGAAAGTGACACTTGGAACGAGAGTCCGAACTGCTTGCAATAATTGGCCTGGCCTCGTTCCCTCATCGACCAGGCAACACAAAGAAACAATCCGTCAGCTTTTGGCTCTACAAGCGAAATTATCCACACATTGATATGTATATAATTGACGCAAGGACGAGGGCTTCTTTACATTGATATCATTGTGTCTCGAGTTTTGAACCGCATGATATACATTGAACGAATCACAAATGATGACCCCCGCCCCCCTCCGAGTTAAACTTCTATCCCTACCTGCCAGCTCAGCATCATGTCATCTCCTGGTGTCATGTCACCCTTCTTTGTTTCATAACGTCCCCCCTTACCACCCAGGAGCTTGTTGGTTTATCAACAAGGAGGACAAGACGGATATGACTCCAATAAGACGTAGAGGGGATAAAGATAATTAGGAGAAGTAGCCGTGTAAGGGCTGGAGCCGTTGTTTGTAACGAGCAGAGAAGCGGTTTCTTGTTGTGTGCACAGTGAGCTGAATGGGAGGGGGACGTGACGCTGGTAATGAGAATACTGGAATGTCATCTCCGCGCTTTTGTTGTGGTCTGGGCATAGTGGGCTGGCTTTCTATCCGGAAGCGGATTGGGCCTGGCCGCTAATTGGGCAGCCTCGTTATACCACAAGCCAGTCCTCCTTTCTTTCCTTTCCCCCTTCTTCATCTTTTTCTTGTCTAGTGTGAATGGGTGCAAGGTAGCCAACCAGGGGCCGGAACACAAAAAAAAAACTCGGCTTGAATGATTTGATAGGAATCCTACTGTCATGTTGTGTGCGTATACATTACGGGGGTGGAGGAGACGAAATTGTCAGATTCTTGGCTTGGTGTCTTTTCCCTGACAAGGAATGTCTGGGGTTTGTAAAGCCTCACAGCGGGTTGCTGCATGGCGGCTCTGCCCATTGCAAGGTTGATTGGGGTTGATACCTTGTGGCTGCCGATTACCTGCTGTGCCTGAGATGAGTAGGGGGGCGGTCAGTAACCCCCTGGCGATCTAGCGAACACTCCCTTCTACTACTAATCCTCAAGGCGTCTTGGTATACATGTAGGCTACATGCGAATACATTGATAGTAGAGCATCACACATACTTGCCATATACCATGGAGGAAGATTTTCTAATCTTAGCCACTTCACGTACTTGCGTCTTTTCAAGTTTGTCCAAACTTCCAGAGTAAAGTAAAACATTGATGGACCTTGTGATTCGCAAACTTGTTCTGGCCATGCCGAGCGTATGGACCATTTAACACACGATAAGTCTGCAGGACATTTTGTTTGATTCACTTATTATTTTTTTTTCATACACATTAGAAGGAACACACTCAGATCTTCAATGTTACATTATCTGTCTGTTTGGCATCATGATGAACATGGACATTATGTTCGATAAAGGCATATTGATCTCAATATTGGAAGATTTGCAAAAAGTATAGCTCTGGCGATTTTGGACTCCCTGTATTGAGTTGGTTCATTAAGAACTCCACAGACATTTTGCCTGCTTTCTCTGTACAAATACAAAGTATGTGTGGTATTATGTTGTTTTTATGATATTTCTAATATCGATAACACCTTCTTATAAAGTCCAAGATTTCTGCAAGGCACCTATTTATTCCAGCAACAAATTGTGTTAATTGTGTAATTTTCAATGTCGGTGAAGATGAATCATTACTTATTATAATTGATTAAAAGAGGTTCTGTTAAGATACAGTCAATAACATTTTTAGTTCTAACGTGGCTCACATAATGAATTTCAAGTGCCATGCGGTTAGAGGACGGAGAATTTTTGTTTTAGGTTAAATGACATACACCATGCAGAGAGGGCCTCATTGGTTCCAGTATCACCATGCTGTAAATGAATAGGGCAAGTAGAAGTCACAGCTACATGTGCATACATCCACATGATCCACGCCTACCTATTAGAATATTGCAATCATAATTCCAGCTGGTAAAAAGGAAAGGAATATGTTTCATTTAGATTTCTCATTAAACCAAATCCGGTATATATCATGACTTTCCATCTTATATGTTAAACCAAGACCAAAAACGGATTCACCTGTTATCCCTGTATATATTCCTCTAACAAAATTTCGTAGCTAGATTTTAGAAATTTGTAATCAAGTTATTAAAACGAATTTTTGAAACGCAAACCTCAAACAAACATTGTATTAAGTTGTTCACAGGTATTTTTGTATTGCCGTAGAGTTGTACTGTGCAGAGGCGGGATACCTCCGACAATTGTTTTTCAAAAAACAGTAAATATCGGCAATTTTTTTCAAACGTGCTTCACGGAAACATGTAAATAGTCATTTCTCAGATTCAAAACACAGTCACTGAATCGTGCTCAATAGGTTTAAACTTCCCGGCCTGCACATATATAGGCCAATATACCAATAACATATCCTGCGCAAAACCAAAGCTTTTACTCTTTCAAAGTATGATTTATTATAAAACATTTTGTAACATGAATGTGCTCAGTGGCATCCAGCCAGAAATGCCAGCGAGTAACAATACTACATGTACAGAGAAACGGCAAGTTTAAGATGTACATTTGGTTACACAAAGAACATTCGGGTAATCGTTCGATGTCTCGGCCCGGTTCATTCCCAAGATAGGCCTATCGAGGTATAATCGACCAAATTCTGTGTATATACATGAGACTCTTCCTTTGCGGAACGACATCTATACAGTCTGCGGGGTGAGACAAAAAAATAAAGGTTGTGGCACAAGAAATATTTGATTGATCGAAACAAGAGAAAAATTCTATAGGTGAAACTGCAACCTTTGTGAGAGGAAAGGAAACCTACTATATTCCCCGTACGCACGTATAGTACATTGAAATATTTCCCCTCAAAATTGAATTACATTGTAGGTCCACATGAATCTCTTGCCACGTGGATCACTCCGTGTCGGCCAAGTTGACATAAATACGATGACTAGTTTCAATTTTGCAATATTTGTCAATTTATGCTCAGAATTTCCATGTGAGTGCTGTCTGTGTCCTAAAACGCCTACTAAAATGTATTCCAGAGTTGGCATCGAAAAAAAACAGGCCTGAATTCAATTTGTAAATAAATTATATTGTTTAGTTGGGACAAGTTAAATGTCTTTCTTTTCCAATAAAGTGGGAGACAAGTCACATGGGACCAACTTGTAATACGATTTTAAAGGATAATCTCCCCCGAGTATAATTGGGCACTCATTTTTGTCCATTTCTAACAATTAGCATGCAAGACGAAATGAATGCTTGTAGAGTTCAATGGCATTACTCTCTTGAACTCAATGAATACAGCGAGAAGATGTATTATTTTGAAAACAATCTCCAGATTTCCGGGCAAAAAGCTGAATTCCTTAATCTTTTTGTTTTCTTTGAGATTATATTTCAAAAGAAACTCCATTGAGACTGGAATATGAAGTCGGTAAATTATAAGGTTAATGGCAGGATAATCGTGCTGTTCAGAGGTCATGCTGCATTTAGTACATGAAACAAATGTATAAGGATAAAAACAGGTACAATGTACTTTGTTCGTCAGAGTGTTGTAATCGGAACAAAATGGGGAGAATAAAAAGCCGAATAAAAATCTCTTTAAGTTTCAAATCTTACGATGTCTTTTGCGTACATGTAATTATTTGGATACTTTCTTATGACCATTATTCAACCGTATTCTACAGAAAAAACTCAGATGATGCGTAGGAAGGTTGGAATTTCTGGAAGAATAGTGATATGGTCCGAGTTCACCACCAAATAGATGTTCCACAAGAAGTTTTGATATTCTCTTTTATCATTACTGAAAATGAAGCCCTTATTCGTAAATAGTACTATATATGAACAACAACAAATCATATAAATGATAGGTGAAAGGTACATATATTTTGGAACCATTTGTCCAATAATCAAAAATAAAAACAAACAGTTTGACTGTTTTTGTAAGTTTTCTACAATTACAACCCACAACTTCTTATTTGAGAATTTGAGCCTGAAAGTTGATAGACGTTGCTTGAGTGGGAAACTTTGACCGAAGTTGACACCAAATTTCAGAGTAATGTTTAACCACTGAATTGTTCATCTAAAATGCTTTCTAGATTGCATTGACTCTTAATTAAACGTCGTAGGCCCACTGAATGATCTTCAGTACCTTCTTTTACACACTAAAGTCCATGTTCTAATTTTTCTTACGAAACTGTGAAAAAAAGTAATGTGAAGCACTTGGTGATAAAGAAATAAGGGACCTTCAAAAACGTACTGAGTTTTGTTGTGAGTAAAGAATACCTTCTGTATAATATCGACGTTTTATCAATTGTAGAAACGTGCATATAGGATACTTAGGTTATACGGAATGAAGACTGAATTAGTTATGGTGCACCCAATAATGTTTTGTTTTCGTATATTTTTTTTCGAGAGAAAATAGAGAGACCCACTTTTGTTTAATCTCTAATTACAGTAAAAACACAATAGTATAGTACTTCGTAACCAATTTAAGACTGTTTAGCCAGTTGAGGTTTTAGGTGAAATGGAGAAACAGATCTTTCTGATAAGCTGTCAAAGGTGTGTTTAGGCTTGGATAATATCTTGTATGTAAAAGTTGTCTGCACGACTTATGAAAAATTGTATGGCAGTTTACTTCTAGTACACGTATATCATTTATACATTTTAATGCTGCATTAGACGAGAACAAAAAAAGAACAAGTAAATTCTGATAAATTCATATTCACAAATATGCGAGTGATATTGAATATCAACGGTAAAAAAGTCCGCATGCAGTGACGGCATCAGTGACGTAAGCAGAGTTGTTCAGGGGTTTCATCATGTGAGTAGAGTGGCCATGATTACTAAAAGATATGCTTGACATACCCGATGGCGTAAACTCTAACACCGATGTTGGCAATCTCGCGGTCTTTTGAGTTTTCTACAACTTTGCTTTTTTTTAGGTAGAAGACATGGAGCTTTTCACGCCGAACCCTCTTTATCGATCGATGCTCGTACATGGTAAATACCGAGTTTTGCACTCACTGGCGCGCCTTGAGTTCACCCATCCACTCCACGTCTGTCCCAGTCCGAGTCCGGTGCGCCGAGCGTGATGGGACGGTTGGGCACTCATGGGAGAGCGGGCCAGCGTCCGGTGAGCAGTTCGTCAGTGAGGCGGTCGCGGGCTGACACTCCGCGGTAGTAAGGGCGAACCGATCGGACTAACACTGGGCGACCCGCTGTCTGGTGATTCCTCCCCGGGTAGAGTAGTGGTTCCTTCCGTCATGGACAGCCGATGGATCGGTGGACCACCGTTGGCATTGGCACTGGAGTTCTGGAGGGCCTGGTGTTGCTGTTGTTGCTGCTGCTGCAATCTGTACACAATAACACAATTAACAACAAATGAAAATCTTGAGAAAACTTCTTCATTCATTGATTAAAGAACTTCAAAACGTTACAAAGTATACACAGTAAACTAAATAAAAAAAAGTTGTCAACTACAACCGCAATTCGTTGTAGAATGCCGGAAATTAATTAATGCTATTTTTTACCTGCACCCCAAGACAAAAGTACATTATCCAATATCTCTTCCCAAAAGGTGGAATCTTATACGCTTCGAATGATATTATCAGCGAAATACCCAAATTACCACTGAAGTAATAATCCTGTTTGATTGCATTTGGCATCAGAATGGGAGCCATCTTACTTAAGGATGTCGTACAATGGTTTCCAACCCTCTGTGGAAAACTGCCCAGTGTTGAACATGTGAGTGACAGATATGGATTAATTGGCTGGAAGTAACTCATGCAACATTGCAACGCGTAAACACGGAGTCCTTGAAAGTCATTTCTTTTTTCTTAATTTGAGTTGACTCATCTTTTACTCAACTCTAGATGACTTGACGTCTTCCGACTCCAGCAAAAAAAAGGAAGATGTCTGCTGGATCATGGCTGGATCAAGGACTTTATGCGATTGATTAATGTCTTTTGAGGAATATCATGATGCAAAGAACGAATCAGGAAATTTTGATATATTTGATTACCAATCAAATATAGGGGCAGCGAAAATGCACGTGAAAAAAAAACGTGAAATCCAAGAGTCCCACTACAGCGGCACAAGCGGCGGGTCCTGTGCTCTCTGTCATGTAAAAAAAGTATTTTGAGAACAGAGGTATACCACGACTCAGGACAAGAAAGAAATTGTGCTGGCTATATAATGACAGACTGAGTGACTTTCAAATTTGGGCAAACTCTCCTCTGTGGACGCATTTTGTTGAGTTAGATTTCATGTAATGGATGATAACCACGAATGAACGAATTATAACCACACTGTGGAATCCCTATCTGATGATATAAGATTTGTAAAAACATATTTACTTGCGAACAAATAACAACCAATTTTTATTTCCTAATTCTGGATGGCACGACTAGATATTTATGTCAAACATATATACGACGTCCGGGATTTTTTTATTTGAAAATTACACCTGGATAAAATAAAACAAGTTTGAGTCTTGTTTGCAACTACTAACTGGACATACACAAAATTGGGAAGTGAAACGTAAGAAGGCGATAAAAGCTAAGTATTGTTGTAAAGAGAGATGTTATAAAACACAATTTTGATCAAAATTCTTGCTTTAGAAATTAAACTTGCGGAGCCTTCCTCGTGATGAAAAGAGGTCTTTTTTCTCTGTCTTTCTTTTTAAAGAAAGAGTTATACTTAATCATTGATTCAATTCGCACTAGCAGATTGAATAAAAAGTGTGTAAAACTTAAAAAAAAATAATAATAATAATCATATTGGGCTTATACTTCGAATATTTGATGGGATTGTGTCTACAGCACATATATTTGCAGCTATAGAAAGCGCTGATGTAGGAACACGTACACCGGACATTGGCCAACAATGGAGTTACACACATGAGCGACGTTCATTAGCACTCGCTGGGCCTGCAAAAAAACCTGCGCTACTTATTTACTGAATAAACAAATGCAGAGAATTAATCTGCTGGCCAAAAACGAGTTCGTTCCTTGTTGGGAAATGAAAATAGGATATGCCTGCACTTTCTGTACAGACTCTGCAGTAATAACAATATGACTCAAAAGCGTGAGAGGCGAACTCACATTGACCTAACCCTCCAAATTTTGGTAGATTTTGGTCAAACTCTCGGGAGATACAAATCTTGCAGTTCTGCATAGAGCTGATTTTTTTGGGGAAGACAGCAAAACGCCTTAGCCAACTCAACCACAAAAGTCTACCTGATCTGAAAGGAAGAAATTTACAAGTGTTTGAAGCAAAACACGAACAAGTTGGTTCCAGGAGTGGTCTCTTAACCATGTTTTCCACCACAATTGTTCACTTGCTCACAATGATACATGAATGTACCTGAGAAATTGCCAACGAATTTAATAATTTCACATGCATTTTCATCCTAAGATTGTAGTTCTAAGCGATGGTTATATGCACTGTGCACTTTATAGATTGAGGAATGACAAAATTAGTTTTTTTGTCGCCGATTTGTTTTGTTTTCTTTGACGGCCAATGCAGGGGGACAAAGTATGCCAGTTTTTAAAGGCAGGAAGTATGTAAATAATCCTGTGCAGTAAATTGATATAGAGTCAGTGTGCTATGCCTCATTTGGCGCGCGACGTCGGCCGCATACACGGAAGGTGTTACGATTGACAAGGCGGGCGCTGCACTTCATTCAGCGGGGGCAGCGCCGGGGTGCCACGCCGTGTGTTTGGCGTTTAACACCGCCGGACCAAGGGGAACAACGGGTATCATGGTGCATGCAGCTGCGGACTTTATCCGTTCCAAGACAATCGCCCTGCCCCCTAAAAAAATCGGGGGACCTACCAAGCGTGAACTTGACTGAGAAGTGGTAAATCCCACCACAGACCGTGTGCTGTCGTGTGGCCATTTCCCCCCTTTATTCCGAGGTGTCGAATTTTGTCTGCGCTGATGAATTCGTTAACGTTGGCACGGCAGAAAGCCAATCTCATGCCAGCAGCACACGTGGCCCTTCTATGTTATATTTCAATGGCGAACATGCAAACCTATACCGAGCAAATACAGTTGCCTGTTCTTCAACTCGGTGCATCACTTCAACGGAGTGTTATATTCACAAATTAAATCCTCTAAGGCTCTATGTGCCTTGTATTGGTCATGACATTTTTTGTCAATGAAATTCACAATTTTTTTATATCCTCGACCAAAAATGGTATATAAAGTTAAAGCTAATGAAGTTTTTAAAACACTTAACGGCCCGTATTACAAGTTTATTATTATTTTTTTTAACATCAAAAAGTATGCTAACTATAGCAATTTATGTAATCAGAAACTCGCCTATAAAAATAGCTGCGTTTGGATCAGTGTTTGATGTGTATTTTAGGACTCAAAAGGAAAAGAAAGGTAACTCAAACTGTGGCAAATTAAGGTATCTTAAACATTTCAATTCAGGTATTTTTTAAAATTTCCTATTGTACATTGTCTGTATATAGTCTTTTCTGCATTCTGCAGATTCGTTATTTTTGTATTATCTCTACTCTTTACTATACTCCCAATTTAAACTCTGCACTGAGTACTAGGGGTCGAATCATCTTTCATATGTTGTGTTTTTTTGGGGGATCAATTTACACGCATTTTTACATTGATTTGATGGCTCAAGTTTCTTCAACGGCAAATCATGACAAGGCAAAAAGTTATTTCACAACATGTTTTGATGGCACCAGGCCTTTTCAAGAAATCAATCTAATAGTCCTGATTTTTCCCACCTCGAATCGGGATAGCTGTCTGACACGGGAAAGGTTAATATTTGTTCAGAAAGGAGAGCCCCCTCGACTGGTTTCATTAGCGTACAAAAACCAGCCGACCACAAGGCTATCACGGCACGTTTGCGCGTGTTGGCAAGAAAGGCTCTGGCGAGCATCGAGAGAGACGTTTTCGTGCACGGTCATCGGCCATTTTTTTTTAACAAGCGTGAGATGCGAGCAGCGTGCACAGGCGGTGTGTAACGCCCGGGGCAATTCGTCGCTTGGCCCGGCAGAGACTCCGCTGAAGCACACTCCACACTGATTCCCGCAATAGAATGTGTAACTAACCACGTAAACTTCGCTGCTCCGTGCGCATGGCGTAACCGACTAGACTCGGGAATTATAATAAATAGGGCCATGACACGTTTGTTTTGAAATTGACAAAATCCTGGAACATAAAATTTGGCCCATTCATTATATAAAAATTAAAATCAATTTCATTGTAAGGAAGGGTTAAAAGATGAAAGCAGCTGAATATGACATTTTTTTTTACGAAGCGGTATTCATATCTAACACATTAAGTTTTCGAAGCATTTTAGTTGTTGTAAAGAACCGGTATAAAGCAACGATTATTTGTTAAACATCCAACTTTCAAGTGCACAAAACAAGTGGCGGCGAATTAAGCCTGTCGGGTCAAATAACTTGGTAAACCAATCCCGGAAAAAAGAATAAACAGTAAGTTCTTGGTGGTATATTACGAAACCAGAATGGCCAGTGTGGTCGGGAAACAAGACAATAGCGAATTTCAACGAAATCTTCCCACAAGAAGGTCTTTGTTGAGGGTTCAATGCATCTAAACCGGCTTCTTGGGTCCCCCAATTGATCAGGTGGGTCGAGTGGTTTTGTTGCAAATAGCGCACTTAACACCAAGTCTAATTCTTCCCTGCAAAAGAGTACACACGGGAAACCATTTCAAAAGCACTAACTATCCCACTTGTTTTCTAAGCCTAAAGAAGGAGGGTATCGCTTCATTATATTAAGCAGCGCCTTTAGAAATCCCCCCTCTTCGGGCGATCGTTTTAACAAGAAATCCCGTGGATGGACCTCAGGATCAATCGACCAAATGATAATCACGTATTTATTCCACTTTGTTTTGCTATGGAATCTAAACAATACGAGTCAACAATTCGAGTTATTTAGGTTTTTGACGTTGGATGTTAACAGAAAAGCTAAGGCGGAATACTTGCCTGTTTTTAGCCGCTGCTGCTCGGTCCCTCTGCCGTCGGTTCTTGAACCAATTCCCAACTTGTGTTGGTGTGAGTCCAGTGGCATGGGCCAGTTCTCTTTTCTTAGTTGGGTTAGGGTAGGGGTCTTGAAGATACCACTCCCGTAGGAGACTCCTCGTCCTCTCTTTGAAGCAGTGTGTTTTTTGCTCACCGTCCCATATCGTTCTCGGCAGGGGGAACTTCTTGCGCACCCGGTACTTGTCCACCGGTCCGAGCGGTCTGCCCCGGAGTTTCTCGGCTTCCTGGTAGTGTGCCTCCAACCACATGGCCTGTAGTTTGGCGTGCGATTCCTTAGTGAATCTGTGGTTTTCCAGGATGTGATATAGTTCTCTGAAGTTGCCCTGGTGGAAGGACACCACAGACCTAGCTCGCAACACGCTCTCATTTTTGTTGAGGGCTTCACATGTCCCTGGTGCCACGGGAAGAGACCAGAGAAACCGAGCCAGGCGATCCACATCCCCGCTCTCCTCCAACGTCTCACAGACGCTGGCGATCTGAGCCGGGGTGAAGCTCAGCGTCGGTAGGGTCGGTAGGGGAAACATTGAGCCGAGCATCTGGACCCGTCTCACAGCGCAGTCGAGAGACACAGTGACACTCGCTGCTTAGCGCCTCCAGTACTACTTACGCGTGTACAACCATCCACGACTCACACACGCACACACCACCCAACAACACCATTAGCGTTAAACACCGGGGTGGGGCTGAGCGCGGCGATATGTGTCAGTTTTTATCAGCCCGGTTTGTGACACTGCCCATATTATCACCACTATCATGGGCAGCATTTGTTGGATAAATGGTTTTCGATTGGCTTAGAGGCAATTTGTTGGCCGGTCGCCAAGGCGACTGTGTCAATCAATGTCAGAGCTGTCACTCATGTTATTAAAGAAACAAAGGGTTGACCACATGGGCCGGTTGAATAGCAGGTCCAATTACACACGAAAGGGGAAAGATTGGTGCGGCTAGAATCAACCCGATGCGGGGAAGAATAGATGAAATATCTTTACGCTCAACTGAGTCAATTCTGCTTGCGCACGGTTGAAATCACTGTAGTTCAAGGGAGCGGGGCCAAATCAGCTCCACCGTTACGACTCTACACAAAAGCCTCCCCCTGTTCGCATAACAAACCGATCAAGCTAGGGGTTTGTTATTGCCTAGTTCTGGGTTCCACACTGATATACCTGAGCGTATGATTTCTGAGCAACGAGGCCCTAAAATATACCCCAATGCGGATCGTGGAGTTTGCCTCAACAGGAAATCACTCACAGGCACCCGTGAGTTGTTCATTTTCTACCTAAGCTCATTTTCCCTCTTGTCAGGCACTTCAGGTAATTCTTAGAATAACAAAACTCTCTCGTGCTTGTCCTACCGGCTGGCTTGTTGTAGTCGGGGTGCATGGCGCCCGATACGCATGTTAATTGGCACTAATTATCCTCATTGTTATTCTAACCGTTTCGCCGGGCATAGCTGACTATTCAATAGCAGGGGTCAATGCGCAGCACTGGCTTCCGGCGCAAGGAATACAACACGGGCTTTAGATTTTTTCTTCTTCATATTTTCTCACATTGTATATACACCTAGAATTTGGCTTGGAGCATCGGGATGAAGTTTTTGCTGGCTAGATGCGATAGATTGAAGGCGATGGCGTGGCTGCTAACCATGGTATAATCAGCGTGTAATCATACGAAGAGCCCAGGGTACACAATCATGGCCGGCGGGCTCTGTGCATGCATACACCGTCCGCGCCTCGCGGTCTGGGAAATGAAACGCAAACGGGAATGATGCTGAAATATTGTCGCGAGCGATTGGTGGGCCACTTTTTTTCGGCAATCATGGCAAGCGATCATATTTGACATAATAGGTTGGCCGTCTTTCCATGCTCATCTAGGCGTAAGTGATTCGAAAAGACTCGGTCATATTTGTGCCAGTGCATGCACATGTTCATGCATATCATACACAATCATAATGCAGTATTACACGTTCTGTCTTTATAATAAAGCTCTTTAACTTAATGAAACATCCCCAAAACAGAACGTGAAATATAACATCGGAGAATCAATCGATGTGAATTTGCACAAAGTATTCCATCTCTGAGATGCACCCACTTCTGTTAGTTTAAGAGGACACATGTTTATCGCTCCCTTAACTTTGTAATGTTAGTTTATTTTCATCGCTTTTTTACCCCGGATAACGGAAATGACAATAAACAACATGTTGTTGAAGGAGAGACGCTCTCCAATTCGCGAAGTTGATACCAATAAGCACCCCCAATTCCTGCCGTAAGCTCAGGCCCCTAAGCCCACCAGCCAACACTGTAATTACCGCAGGTTTACCCCGGCCTGCAGCCCTTTGCCGTCATGTTAGCCTATTGTCGACCTTTTCCGGTGATCACCTGTCCAACGACCAGCGAGAATAAACACCGATTTTTCCCGCCTTTTCGATCTAAACCCATTTCTCATTTCACCCCTCTCTCTGTCCATCTAAAGCCCATAGCCCTGCCCTCACTGCAAATCGTAATCTTCGGAATGCAATTGTTGACGCGTTGTTTGGCAAGACCGCCAAAGTGTGGATCGAGTTTCCTAGCGCCATGAAGAAAAAAATCCACAAGAGAAAAGAGCGAAAAAATGGCGAATGGGTAAAGCATTATATTCAGATATTAGAGAGGGCCCGGCCCAAACGAAAGAAAAGGCATAGTCTTAGGGAAACTTGGCAGGGCTCAGGGGAGTGTAAAATGTGCACTATCGGAGGCGAACGGATAGCTGCTTGGTACACAAACCCGCTACCAACACTACGGATCGTTTTCGCGGCGAGAAAGACTGGCCAACCGCCTGTGTCAACTCAGTCCAACCCCACACACCAATTCTCCTGGCGCGCTCTTTTCCTCCCAAATTTACCGGTAGCCATTCACAGAGTATCGATATCCACTCGAAATACGCTCTGTATGGTTGATTGTCCTTTTTGGGGCTGTACTTTTAACACAGACAGGGTAAATTGATTAAATTGTAGTGCAGGGTAGACCAGAAGCAGGAAAACGTCTCCCTTAACGTGAAGGTATATAGTTTGCGTTCCTCCTTAATGCAAATGACATACCGGTAGCTAACTGCTGATATTTCTTTGTATTTCGTCAGCAAAATGACGATCCTCTGTCATCAAATACTAACCAAACTGACTTTTCTAATTAGGATATCCGTGTTAAAGTGTTTTTCCAGAAAAGAACTGTCGGTTAGATCGGCAAGTGCAGCTCAGCAGCAATGTTAAACGAGCCGAAGCCCCTCCCACAAATCGTGACGCCCCTGATTTGAATAAGTTATGCATTGGCACGCCCCAAAGGTTTTAAACGGGTCGCGCGTGTGTAAGTCAGTTTTCCGGCAGGTTATTTTTTCCCACCCACAACCACATTTCATAATAAAGAAAGAGTTGCACTTGCAGTTTAGTCAGTTTGGTTGTTTTATCCAATGGCAGCAACATTGACTACATAGATGTTTCACTTTTTTCTTGTGTCACATTTTCAGCCTTTGCAAACCGGACAAACTGTTGGCGGATTTCATTGCGAAACTAAAGACTATCCCACACACGTTTAATAAAAATAATTTAAATAACTGAATAACTAATAGACACGTCCAAAAACTCATATTGGTGCGAAATGTGCAGTTTAGGGGCAAAAACTGGTTGCCGCACTTTGTCAACGCAAAATGGCGCTCAACCATTGCAAACAAAGAATGGTCTGCGGTCTCAAAACAAAATTCGGTTTCACGTCACTAGTGGCGAGTTCACATTCGCCAGCCACCTGCACATGCTCTCCCATTCATTGTTTTTGGTCCAATCATCTCCAAATTGGAGCTAACTTATAACCAATAAATTGAAATGTACCATTTTGTTTTTCAATTTTTCGAATCACTGTTTAAGTCATCCAACCCAAAACAGTCACATAAATCATGACTGCTTTGTTTGAATAGTAATAGTGCAATTTGTTTGGGTAATTTGTGTACAAGTATAATATTTTTTTTCTTTTAAAACTTTTACACGATCTGATTGTAAAAAAATGTACATGGTTTTTATTGGTTACTCGGTATTGATTACTAAATGTCATTGTAAATTTCATGTAATTCAGCTTCTGGTTGCCATACGATTTTTTAGCAATAAACCATCGAAACCATCTACAATTTCTGAGGGCAAAATGATAAATAACGGTTGCAGTGTATTTTCCTGTATAGCAGATTTTAGTTTCTTTTTCGGCACTGACCATGCACAGTTTCGCCTGGCCTCTATACACTCAATTATCCGTGTCTGACATGACAGGCGAATAGCGCAGACAGCTCGTATATGCCGGCAAGTGCCACTTCGCTGTACTAGCAAAATGCAGAAGAAAGACGCGGAAAATTACATGTACCAGAATTTTTCAGTTTTTATATTTATCCTAAACCACGGGGACGAGCAGTGGGCCAATATGTGGATTGAGTTTGTAGTCCCTGTCTGGTTCCGTGGGTTTTCCTCAGAATATTCTTCTTGGGTTTTCCCCCACATCTAAAACTGTAATCTCTTCACATTGTCCTCTCTTAACACTGGTTCCAATGGGAGACCAGTGGATGCCACCGAATCGGCTACCCAGTTAAAATAAAAATTAAATAAAGATTAAAATAGAATATAAACAGTCAATGACATTTAATGAAGTTCATTAGTGACGAGGGTAAAAGAAGCAGTAATAAAGACTTAGTCTGGTCTCAGCTATTTGGCTAAAAAGTGTATTCACTGTATTCCGGGTTCAAGAGCAACAATCTTCTTCCGAATTTGAACATTAATAAATAGGGATAAATCAGTAGAATTTTTTTAAAGAAATTAAACCCGTTTAAAAATTAGTAAACTAAAAAAAGTGTGTGTGTTTTTTTTTTTTTTTTTTTTTTTACAGTTATTGTTATTCTAGAGATAAAACTGTTTAAAATCAAGGCATTTGCAGCATATATTTTGATATATTTACACAAATAATCAGGTAATATATTTACACAAATAATCAAATAACACATTAAACCCAATCGAGGAATTGTAATTGCCAATTTAGCGGGGCGTACCAATTGGTCAAGCCCACGCAAAACAAGGGATATAACCCCCATAGATGACAATTTTATTAAATGTCAACTTTTGCAATTGGTACCAGCAGAAACCATGAGAATCATCCAGGACCCGGATCTGCCATTTATCATACTCTCGTACATATCTGCGTGGAACAAAAGCGATGGTACGCACACTGTTTGCATTATTATTGATATTCTCAATTTGTTTTCTGAATTATTGCGTCAGGCGAGAACGGGAACGACAATACCATGCCCTCAACAAAATATCGTTGTCGTACATCATCATCATCACATTTTGGTCGTCATTGCATCATGCGCAACCCACTCTGAAAAGCTACCAATGAAACCAAGGAATGTATACACGCAATGTGCGATGTGCAGCGTTTTTGTATGCACGGTGTTTGAAGTTATGGGTAGCCTTGCTACGGAAAGCGAGAGCGCCACCACGACGCAAGATCGCCAAACCAAGCTATTCAAATTATAGACGATGTGACATTTTGTTTACCAATTGGATGTTGTGGTCCCCTGATGTATATCTCTTGAAATGTGAATGTTAAAAAGGTGTTGGCAAATCCTGTTGAATGTGGGTGAATAACCGTGCAAAAGATGCTTAAATGTTAGGGTTGCCCGGCGGTTGCCTGTTGGCATGACGTCACGGGGCACATGGTCTATATACATCTGGACACATTTTTTTCTCTCCACTTTTGAAGGTTCAGCTCATATCAGTTCGACTTTAAACAAACAGTTTAAAGTCTGGGACCCCAAAACCTGGATAAGCACTAGCAATGGGAAAATCATACGTTTAGGTGCCTGTTTATTGATCATTCTCGTTTTTGTTTTGGATACTTCTATTGTTTTTAATAGTGATAAGCTCCAGTAAGTCGTTATTTATTAGAGGCTCTCGTTGCAACAAAAAATGGAAGCATCACACAAAAAATGACAATTTATTCGACACAAGTTCATTTACATAGCGTGAAATAATTTCTTATGCAGACTCGAAACCTCTCCGCTTTATTGAATAGCATACTGGCATTACAATGAACCACTAAAAAATTGACGATAGAGTGGCATGATTGACAAGCCCTTGGAACTAGATCTTTAATGGGGCATCAATACTCATTCTCTGTAACTTGGAATCCCCGGAGTTGAGTGATAATGACTAGCATTTACCCTCCCTCCGAACTGATCCTAAACTAGCCGGGCGTTTGATGGGTGCTGCAAGGCGGAAGTCTTGTCCACCGACGAGGCACGATAATCGAAGCCGTGACTCTCCCGGGGCCTGCCGCCGCTCTCCCCCGATGCCGGGGTCTTCTTGCCGTTCCACCTTGGACGTGTGCCCCAAACCTTGCCAAGCTCACGTTCGTTTCTTTCCTTTTCTTTTATCTCTCTCCTCCGGACTCTTTTTTTTCTATATACGTTGGAGATTGCCAACTCCGTCCGCGATAGATAGAGTTGATAGCTTGCCGAGACTCTGGTGATGACGGTGACACGAGATGGGCCGCCTTTGTTGATATGATGTATGGAAAACGATTTCCGCGATGCATTTATGATCCAATCGATAAACTTTTCCCACCACGGGCTAGGGGTTTCTCGTAGCAGGACAGTCAGCGCCAGTCTGCCTGAGGCCATCCCCCCTCTAACTAAATTACCTCACATCCGATACCATCCACCCTTTTCTCTCCCAACAAGAACTCAATGCTCTTCCGCGCTGAAAACAATGCTGGCAGTTTAAACCGTGGAACACTCCGGTAAAGTCCCTGGTTTAATGAATATCGAGCGGTGTCAGTGTGAATTCAGTGTAACCTAGCCCCCACCGCGCGGCGTGCGCGAGACACTATGGCTATCAGCACAATGTGATAAAATCAGCTAGTTTCTCGCCGTATAACAACAAGAAGAATGGCCGGTCATATAATGGATGACTGTATGCTTATATCAGCTATAATTTCATTTGACAAAGGACTGTTGGAATAATGCCGTTGGCCGCTTGCACAAGCCTTTGCAAAATGGAAACTTTGCCTATAATGATACCCCGTACTGATACGCAGCAAAAGCTTTTCATGAAATTTGTCAACGCCATTGTAACTATGAAGTCGAGGTTTATCTCTGGTACAATGGAAACACTCTGGCTCAGGAATAAAAATGGAAAAGGAAGGGGCAAATGTTCATTCCTGGGCTTGACAACGGAATGTAATTGAATTTCGTGAAATTGTCAAATTGAGAAATAAAAAGTAATATTCTTGAACACATCCCTCGAGTTTTCACCTTAAAACTAATATCGAATTTTCTATAGGACAGAAAAAGGCAAGCCATTGCATAGTACATTGGACGTATGTCAGTCTGGAAAATCAATCAGGCACACACTTTCTTTTCAGCACTCTTAAAACGTAGAATGGATATACAACAGTAACGTAATTAGGCACCAGAGCACATCAAAATTATCAATTCGATTCAATAACTTAATCGCAAGGAGAAAAACATTTATCGTGATTGTTTAAAGTAAAATTGAAATAGCTAGTCCACTTTTGCGCAACGCTGCTTGCACGTCATTCGAATTTCGTGCGTGAGATTCGCACTCGTCTTCAAAACATTACGATATAATTATAGAGTAAAGAACTCTCTTTAAAAGATCACACAGTAGTTCTTCAGGTTGGTGTCTACGATGACTTCTCGATGACTAAATTCTCATGATTGAAAGTGCTGCTTCTGCCGATGGCAGTGGTGGTTTTCGAATTTATCAAAAACGTGTTAACTGTCTCTACACTGTAGAAAGGTTGGGTAAAACACTTTTGGGCAATGTTATTTTACCCAACATTGGTATTTTGATAGTTGGAAAATGAGGTAACTTGAAGTTACCTCATTCTCCAACTATTGGGAAGAATTTGCCCAAGAGTGTAGGCAGTTGATGTGTTGACCAACATTGGTCTACATATCAACCCATTTTGCCCAACATTTTTTTTTTACAGCGTACCCACACAGGACCTTTTCTATTAGCTAGATATTAAAATACCCATACAGGACCTATTATATCAGCTAGATGGAATAAGTCTGCCTTTTGATTTTTGTTTAGCCGTTTGTTTATTCGAGTTGGTGCTTTTTTGCTGCTTTAGAACAATAGTTTGGCGGCTGTTTCTAAAACCGGAAACCTGAGCGAACATAAACAAGAGCATGGCTCCTCCAGCCACCGCCCCTTATCCTCCCTTCGCCTGCTCCTGACCCGTCACATTTTCACCTGTACTTTGGCTGTGCTCTGAGCAAACAATTTCTAGGTGCTAATGAACTGATCCAACATCGAATTTCAACTACAGTGAAGCCGGATCGATAATAGCACTGCGAAAATGGGAAATTCAATCAAAGTGATCCAGCGCGAGCTAGCGTGCATCGTACCACCCGGCCACACTATAGGCAGGTTAGATACCCATTGATGAGAGGCGGGTTGGGAAAGAGAGAAAAGAGGAGGGGGGAGGGGGTTGTCAGCGAGTTGACGAGATCAAACTCAAGGGTGAATTGGCCAGGAGAGGGGCGAAGTATTGAGTGGAGAGAGCAGGCCCCAAGGCACCCAGAGCCCGATTTCATTCCTGGTCTGGTCTATAGCTACCGGCTACATATACCACACGTACCTATCTATACACTTGATCAACATACACTCATCGATATCGACAACAGAAGTAAAACAATAAGTGTTACAGATTTCCCAGGCCAAGCGTGGAAATCCAATAGGTGATCAACATCAAAATGCCAGTCACCCTCGGGGCACGCAGTGGCTCCTCTCTGCCTCTCAGACGCACCACTTTTCTTTTCCCACTTTTCTTTAGGGGAAGAGTTTGGTATAATTTACAGCGGCCAAACTTACATCGCAGCTCAATATTGGAGGGCCTCAAGCTTTTTTTTTTTTTTTTAACCACGAGGCGCTAAGTAACTGTCTAGCGCTCCGTGTGTAAGTATTTGCGTAAGGACTCCAGTGACAGCTCGGCTGTGGCTGGCTGGAACACAGTCTACGCGCCTAAGCGGAAACCGTGTTAAGACACGGCCCATCCTAAACTGTCCTTTCCCCCGCTGACTTTGCCGGAGTTCTGGTCTATTCGCACTATAGCTATTGTCGATATCGTATATGCCTTGATGAAAACATTAGTCTAGTTAATATATTTTTAATGGATCTGACGATATTTTATCCTATTTTGCATCGCTTCGACTGACCCTGTTTAAGGTGAAGACATTGAAATTGAATGCATTTTTCCTGGCGTCAAAATAAGTCACTTGGGCTTCATTGACGCGAGCATTGATAAATATCACAGATGTAAAACAAGCGTGTGTACACATTTTAAATTAAAAATCACGTACCTATTTCATTCATTCATTCATTCATCCATTCATTTCACTTTCTTTCCAACTCTGTATGTACAATAGCAAATAAAACACATAATATTACGAAAAAAAGAAACCGAGATGAAGTATATAATGAGCAATAAGTGTCAATACATGTACATGATATTGAGCAATAAGTATTAACTGGAAACAGAGTAAGGGTCACGTTGAAAAAGCCGGGACTTGTGGCGAAGATGCCATAAACAAAAACATTCAGTAGTAATGGAAAGAAGCGATCATACATGAGTATTTCTTTTTATTCCATTGAGGCCTTTCTTCAAACATGCACATGGCTTCAGTTTGATTTTTAATGCTTTGCAATCTACATACATTTCAAAAGTTCTTAAATTTACACATGTATGTCGCAGAGTCAAGTACATTTGTATTTCACAAGGGATCACTTTAATTGTTGCAAGATCACAAGTTGTTGATTTCCTGTGAAGACATTAAAACGGACGTCACAGTTTCATACTTAATTCTCACACGTCTTGCATACCCTGGTATTAAAAAAACAGAACAGTTTGGGCAAAATTGTCAATCAATTATATCAAAGCTCAACTCTATACAATTCCGGACGTTGGGAAAGTTATACGACAGCAATGACGTCGGACCACTGTACCATTAAACATCTACACCCATGCGCAGTTTTGGACTGCCTGTCAGTCAAATGCATGTTATGGCGCTTTGATTCCATCCCTCTTTTCACATCTGGGGAAGAAAGAAAAAATATGTAAAAAAACCACAAACTTTCTCTAGAACCATATACAAAACAGAGTGCACTGTCTTGATAAAAGTAGTTAAGACATAAAACATTATAAAGTAAACATTCCTTTATTCAGGGAACAGATTCAAACGCGTTTTTGCGTTTGAGTCTGTTCAGGCATTTTAGTGCGTGTGCTAAGATTCACTTTTCTTACACAACGCACAAGTCAATGACAGCTAGGCGTTCACTTTAAGGCCAAAAAAAGAGTCTCCGGTTTCTGGTATGCGCGCGCGTCGCCGTAGCCATGCGCGTCGGCAAAATGAAAAAGTTTTCTTTCAATGAAAGATGATGTCTCAAAACCGCCAAACTCACTGGTTGGACTGGAATCCTGCTGCTGCACAATTTTAACGTGTTTTTAGATGAGGTTATGATCGAGAATAAGCTTTATGTGGCCTCTCTGGACTCCCATATATTTGCACTAAGTTTAGTCGGGCACCATTTGCAGTCATCAGCCGACATTTGAAGCAAAAAAGTCAGGTAAAAAAAAAAAACCGCGTCGCCGCACCACTTTTTGGGCAAGCTCCATACCAGAAACCGGAGACTAGTTTTTTTGCCTAAAGTTAGCATATGGTGAAAAGTTAAACAACTGTGACGCTTTGGTAAGCCAAAATGGTAACGGTGAAGTCACAAAGATTTGCGCGTGATTGCTTGTGGTTGTTTTTTTCTCAATACCGGCAGCAAGCCTGAACTCATTGTAGTTTTCGGTGGAAGGATTTACTCGAGATGCAAAAACAAGCCGAAATCGTCTTCGATTCGGGTCATTTTTTTTATTTACATGGTCAGTCCTCTCGTTAGCGAGCCCAGTCCGACAGCTGACGGGCTGGGGCTGAATAGACAAGACAAGACACCGCAATTGATGCTAGCATCTCCCGCAGAGACGGCCCAGGCCAGGAGAGAAGGCACGTCTGGACTGATTGAAGGGAAGGGCCGAGTTGTGGGGGGAAGTTGGCAGCTTGTTAGTGTACCCCCTGCCTCGGCTGGGTCCTTGGTGGAAACAAGCGGTGGTGGAATCCGATCGAGGTAGCATTGTTGCGGGAATCGCGCGCGACGCCCAGATCCATCAGATAGGTAAATGACCTTTGTTGAATAAGAAGAATGAAGCGGATATTTATCTGAGTTCTGACACGATAACATTTGGGAGGAGATTAGGTCCGATCATGGAGCCACTGCTGCAAGTCAGAAACTGTCGTTCATATATATGTATATATTTTTTATTTCAGATGGCGATTCAAAAGACAAAAAAACTTGTGTTATATCAAAGACTTCTTGGCTTCTGCGCGTTGTAAGGGACAGATGCCGAGGTTAGAAACCCACCTTAATATCCTGAGTGGGGAAAAAAGTCCAGGGGCGAAGCTGGCAATCAGTCAATCAGCGTGTGCCAAACCGACAAATAAGCGGGCCCAAATCATTGGGTTCAGCCAATTTGCCGTGTATGTTGCGAGTCAGTGCCGTTAGCTTATTATTGATCTGCAGCATATTGGCCAAATTGTGTCAAGGCAACGGTGGGAAAATATGCACTGCCGTGGCAGTGAGAGTTAAGGAGTTGGTCTCCACCGTGTTTTACTTTTTGTCCTTGTGATTTAGCACTATGTACTGTCTTTCTCACATTTATCTCCTTTACAGTGAAACGTTTGAGAACCCCCCCCCCCCATGATGTCAGAGTTTGCCTGCTACATCTGTGTCCCTTTTTTGTCAGTTTTACGCACGTCGGACAGAAAAATAAGATTGCTTGGGAAGCATATCTTGTCAAAAAGATATCAAACTTGTCGATCAAAGCAACATTCCACGTTTGCTTGTGCCAACAAAGTCGATTTATTTGTCTGAAAATTAAGGGAGATAAGTATGAACAAAGAAGTCTTTGGTATGCGGGGATTTCCAAACATTTCTGTGACGCTGCTTCGAATGCAAAGGTATTGCGGCCGGCTGGTTACCAACACGTTTGAATTGAGTGCCTAATAATTTCTATGGAATATCCCCTTGCACAGAAAGGTTGACGATATGCGAACAGATTCGGCGATTAATTATGCAAAACAAGACTGCGTCTTGACCTCGAGATTCTGACCGTTGAGCATTTTGCTAACAGTTTTGAGAGCCAATGTCGTGTCTAGGTTTTTATTAGATCTCTATACCAGTTGTTGTATTACAAAAACATGGCCTCCAAATTGACCAATCAACAGCTTAATCTAAATTTTTAACCAATCATTTCTGAATGAAATGACGTCACGATAGTAAAGTCGACTCCGATTGGCTTGGGCGCGGGGTCGCATTAATTTGCATGCTTATATCAGACGCTGGACCGTAGACAGAGAGGGCTCTAGCTCCATGGTTGGACAACGGGTGATAGTGATACTCTGACTAGATATGGTGAGGGATACAAGAGACACCAAGTCAAAATCACATCTATCCATACACAAACCATTATGGGGTCATGTGTGTCAAATGGTACGGTACCATGTTGCCATTTCTGCCACCCGTTGACGTCTCTAGCTGCCAAAACCAGTAGCTGTCTTCCTGATGATGCGGTCTTAATTTCATTACCAATGTGATTTGCTCGCAGAGTGTCACAGACGAGACGCGGATAGTATAACCATAACGCAGACGATTGGAAACGCTATACAGAGGGCAACTCAGACCTAATTCTACCTCCATGGTTAAGACAAGTGTCAGTTTGTAGTCTGCGTCGAGTTGCAAGATTAGCCTAAACAACAATCACATCTGCGAGTGCGATGCCCTATACGTTCACTGTAATGGCTAATCCAATCGGACAGCGTACTTTTGGCCACAAGTATTCTTGCGACTCGAAAGTAAGACATTCTTTTAGCAAACAAACAGGAGCCACGCAGACAATAATCACTTCAACAGGTTTTTTAATTTTTGGGTTGAGGACGCCATTTTGTTTCCGCATTCATTGACTGAATAGTATTGTCAGTAGGCCTATAATGGTTTTGCGCCCTTAACCTACTGCATATAAAGAAATCTACGGTGTTCTACGCAGCTTGTTGTGGGCTGCCCGTGGTATTCCTTTTTTGTTTTTGGAAAATGAATTCGTAATAGCTACTGATCAAGTCTTGTTATGTTTGCATTTGGTACAAGCCGCTATTTTCTGTAGTTAATTGCATACCGTTTTGGTCCTCTTATATGCTCTGTTGAGACTACGCTGAACGGATGAAATCTAGGATAGTATACATATTCAAGATCAGGCAATCGGAAAACATGGAGCCTTGTTTTCACAGCATTATTGCCAATTAAAATTGAGCCCGCATAATCACACATCAAACACGTTGACAGTCTCTTTGGAAATGCCACTGGAGAGTCAATGGAAGCGAGTGAACTGCTACCGTGCACTTTTCCCCCACTCCACGTTTTGTTTTTTAAACGGCGCGGTTGTGTGCAAGGGGGCGCGTACGATTTCGTAAAGCCACCCATTCATGCACCCAATTTGCCCGATTCAATTTTCGGCGTGTATCTCACCGACTCTCACTCTCTCTCCCAGACTCTGGTTTTCCAGAGTGTTTTTATTTCAAATCACATCTTCCGCCAACAGCCGCGAGTTTGTTTTTCCACGAGATGAGATGATTTGTGGGAAATACGCATAGGCCTACTTCAACCAAATAGAGTCTTCCTCATATTTTTTCTCTTTTTTTTGTCATGGAAAATAATCTTCACTCTCTCATTTCAATTACTGCGGCTTAAGCCTGCTGGAATTGCACGATATCTGATTTGGTTCACTATCGCGAAAGTTGAATTCAAATTATCTGGATTCTGCATCTTTACCTAAATAAATTAACAAAATCAAATCAATTTACATTTACAGTTTGCTTGACACGACTGACAAAATGGGTTTTTTTCAGATCGAGATACGTTCTGTCTTCAGTTTGATGCATGCTTATGAAGTGAATGTAGCCTTTATGGCGTCGTAATCCACGTGCTTCAGTTTTCATCAAGGAAAAAATGTGATGTTTTGACATCAAGTTTTACTGTACGTTTCGGTTTTCTATCGACAGCTAATCCAAAGCAGTTAGATTTACACCCGATTGGGTAGGGGACTTGGTAGCAATTTGTCCCCATCGGAAACTGTCTGATCATATACGGCAACCTCGTGTACAGCAATTACGGGAAGAAAAAAAAAACTACGGGCAAACATCATCTAAGTTCGCGTGGCTCAGTGTGCCGAGCTAACAAAAATACCACAGTGTTTTGACTTCAAACTCGACCCGGGTTGCAGTGTAGCAGACATATTGATAGTGTGCGGGGCAAGATGATGCTTTATTTCCTCCGAGAGAAGAGATATCGAGAGGCGAAGAAGAAGAAGAGTGAAAAAAAGGGAAAGGAGGGGAGGAAAAAAGCGCATCGGCGTCAGCCAGCTCCCGTCACTTAGTTTAAATAATGTTGACAAGAAAATGACCACGGAGCCACTCATAAAAATTGCATTACAACAAAGTCAACAGTCGGCCTGCTGCCGGGGACCCGGGGCTCTCCAAACACTCGGGCCGGTTGATTCTGCTCGGTAAAGCCGGGCCTCATCGGGCGCCTAGCAACGGCAAACCCGGGGTGGCGGGGCCGCTTTACATGCCAACCGGCCCGGAGAATATTGGGCATTGCTTGACTGGAGATGTGACAGAAAAAGGGAAAAAAATGTCAGCTTCCTTTTTCTGTCCCGCTTTTAGAAATATTATCTGATGGTTACGATCTGATTTATTTTTATGGGGGGGGGGGGGGGCTGCGCTGTTGGATGGGAGGATATGCGATGGCATGCACGGGTAAGAGTGTTCTTGCATCCTAGAAATATTGTCTCTCAGTTACAATAATAATGGGAATTTGGTTTTTCACGGCAAACTGATCATCGGTATATAATAGGGCCAAGTAACGAGACCTCTTGTGCATAATCGTGGAGTTGTATCCTTAGTAAAAAACATATCATTTATGGTTCATGAAATGGAGTTATTTGCAATTAAATGGTTTTTAGCATGGTAATTCCAGATTCCGTGTCCGTTTTGGACTTAGTATAAGTCAAATTATGGATTATGCTTTCGTGATTTTTTTTTTTCAAATTTCTTATACCTCATTGTAGTTCTAGAACATTATTGGTTATTGGTTCTAATAAATCATTCTTTTATGGTGGCACTCTTTTCTACACCTCGATTCCTTTTTGCTGCCATGATGAATGTGAGGACTCAAGGAGCATTTCGCAATGCCTGTTTGTGGCTGTATATTTTTAAGCCTCGTGACAAGCTTCAGTTTTCTTAAAACATGGAGCTTGGAAAAGGGTATTCTTTCGAATGCAAACATCTTATACCTCTATATGTCTCCCTCTTCGGTCATCTTTTTGACTTTTGAAAGCTTCACACTGCATTCGTGTTTGGAATTTCTCTCACCAAATTTTAATATGGGGAAAAACAGATTGAAGTTATTTCTCTGTAATTTTAGCCCTGTCTATTATTAGAAGTACCGGGGTTCTGAAGTGTTAAGAATTGTGTGGTCCTTCGCAGACAGTTGGATGGTGCGACTTTTCTTAAAAACAAGCTGTTTACCACAGTATCACACCTTGCCAACGGAAATGCCTGCGATTTGCATAAGCCGCACCGATTTTTAGAACTGTCATGACCGGACTTAAACCCCGGAAATCGCTCCCGAATCAGCCCTTTAGGAAGTAAACAGGTAAGTAAACAACAATGTACGCATGAAGATGACGCAAATGTTTCATACGGTCATACGGACACAGAAAATAACATACACACACACACACCATAATATAAGGTCATACTTTAAAGTTGCGTTTTCTCGTGCTTGGATACTGAAATTTGTATCCTTGTGGAGACATTTCTTTGTTCTCGTGTACTAAAGTTTTCGAGGTTGAAAGTTCAGTTTCAAACTGCTCTTATTTTAACCAGAATTAATATCCTTGGCTGAAATTCGGACTTAATATCCCTTATCAACATATCTTGGAAATTCCTAGTTTTTGAGTAAAATCCATATATCTACTTTGTGAAAACCTTGTGGAGATGTATTCATATATAGAAATTGCCCTGTGGAGACGTATACAATCTTTTGTTCCCTATTGTGTGCGTGTCTCCAGAGGGCACGGTGTATCAGATCTCCTCAACAAATTCGAGTGTGGTTTTTTTTTTACCATTAATAAAATGTTCAACTTGTTTGTAAATTTTCAACTTGGTTGTAACTGCATGGTTTTCATTTTCCTGTTTTCTGGGTCATTGTGTTTATTCATAATTTGCTTTTCACGACTGCGTTGCTTTAACTTATAGTTTGGAGATTTCTTTTGCATGTTTTGCTGATTTTGCAGTCGAGCTTCTGTGAAGTAACTGAGTCGAGACTTTGCTATTGAGATATTAATTTTAGCATGTGCTCAGTTACTATTTAGATATTTGTTGATTTACTTTATTATTTAGCATACTGGTAATTAATTTGGTTGATTGATTAATTTTGGTAATTAATTTGGTTCATTGATTGATTTTGGTTTAGTTCTTTGTGTTATTAAATAGTTATTGCAATCCATTTGAATTGATTTTTCCTTGTCGATCGTGTCTTTCATCCTGGGGTGGGCTAGCGACACGAAGCCAAAACTTTCGGGTGTTTTTTTTTGGGGGGGGGTGGGGATTTCTGTCGTCGCATTGCAGTTTTATTCCAGCCAAAATCCCCTCCTTTTTTTCTTTTCATGGACGTCTGCAAACTTCTGAAAAGGGGGAACAAACAGATCCGATTTGTGAGCTGACTGTCTCCCGATCCGTACACTATCGATACTGAATGTGAGGCGGGAACCAGCCTACGCCGCGAGAACGGAAATTATTGGCTGGCAGCCAGTAATTCGAAATTGTAAAGTAGGCCCTAAAAATTTAATAACTGATCTATTTTTTTTGTCGATGTCTCATTCAAAAGTCAATGACTTTTGTATTGCTAGAAAAACAGCAATGTAGAAAAGGAATATTTTTTTCGGGATGTCTCTAAAATGAACATATACTAGTAGAAAAATTGTACTGCAAATTCACAAAGTGTTTCATACAGCATACCTTGCTCTATCATGTATACATTAACTTATCGATTTATCCAATATACAAGGGTGGATTAAAAAAAACCCGAAACCGAGATATTATTGCTAATTGTAACAGAAGTAGGGCACATGTGAATCAAAGGGAGATATCCTCTGTTAGGGTTGAATCTTCTCTTTAAAATGACACTCTGATCATATCCTTACATTCACGGTTGACTGAGCAGTAACCAATTTTATGACAGGGTCTATTTAGAGGCTTGCGCCACTTTTCATAGTGAAATCTCTTTTTCCCCCACCTGCCTTGATTGGCAACCATAGCCTTTCACTCTGTGACAGATAACAACACAAAAACCACAATTGAAAAGTGGCGCAAGCCTGTAAATAGATTCTTTCATAAAATTGGTCAATGCTCAGTCAACCGTGAATGTAACGACATGACCAGGGTGTCATTTTAAGGAGGAGATTCAACCCTAACAGAGGATATCTCCCTTTTATTCACATGTGCCCTATACTTCTGTTCCAATTAGCAATAATATCTCGGTTTCGTTTTTTTATTATCAACCCTGTATATAGCTAACAATGCCTACAGATAATTCCAATGCAGCCAAGCTATTCGTTCCCAGATGTAATTCATTTTTTAACTCGTTCTCAAGAGTATACCATGGAAGGGTAACTATCTTCCCATAGTCTAATTCGAATTACTGAAATAACAAATAATGGATTTGTATCGTGTAATATTGGCGATTCTAATCTTCGACATGAATTACGTGTTAGACATTAATTGCCAATAGTACATCTTTGTAACGTGAACAAGTCTTTGTGTCAGCTTATTCAATTGTTTTGGACAAAACCAAAAGGGATTTTATTGTGGGAGGGTGACTTTCTTTACTAAGTTAAAGTTAAGTTTGAGTCAGTACATGGACTCTTGAAAGTACTGCTAGGTTTGCCCTCTGCATGTTTTGCTTGTTGTGGCTTCAAAGCACATAGTACATGCGAGGTAACTATACACTTAAAATGTTCGAACGTTGGTGGCGCTTGCGCGTCACACGGTGTCCGTTCCAGGGGCCAATTTCGCTCGTTCCCACCGAGGGCGGTTGTGACCATTAGGCCTAATCTCTTTCACACACAAAAATTGTGAAGGAAACGCAGGCGTCGCAAAGCACTGTTGGTAAGTAACTTGCCATAAACAATAATTGCCAACGCACAAAACAATTGCATTGCAAAAACGGGTTTAACAGCTATTAATGGGTTGTCTTGGGCTTCTTTTCAATGCTCCATTCACAAAGCAATATTTACTGCTTAGAAATTAGAAGATCACTGAAATTTGAACCATGATGTAGAATCGCAACAGCTGATCTTCTCTAGACACTGAATGGATCACTTCAAACGACAATGCTCCAGTTCATCCATGTTATAACTGGGATATTGAGCTAAACGACAGTCCATTTTGCTATTGCTGAAAACCAGTCACAAACAATATAATCGCATGACATCTTGATTGGTAATCTGTGGCCAGAAGCGTATTAGTTTTGTGCTTTGTAAGCATCTATGTTAAGAAGCTTCTAGAAGCGTCCCAGGTTTTTTCGACACCAATATGACTTTACACAACTACGGATGTCTTGCCCCCCAAAAAATGTCTGCAAAATACCAATTTCATTCTTTCGATCATGCAACTCGGCATAACCAACAGACACGCCATGGATTTTGACAAAAAAGGTGAAATATTATTCATGATACATAATTCGAATGGCAGTCAATGGGAAGGCTTCTCGGCTTGTGCGATTCAAGCGGCTTGGCTGCTTTTGGTGCATCTATACATGCATGCCGACTAACCATATCCGTCTAGACGAGAACCTGCCTTATTTTTACGGTGTTGCTCACTGCGCTGGTATCTGCGTTGTTTTTTTTACCAAAAGAGGTTTTAGTTAATCTGGTGTTCTGAGGCTTTGATGTCAGTCCAACTGACTAGGAATTACATGTAGTTTAATGAATAAAATAATGGAAATTAGAAATGATAAACCCTTTTTATTGTAGTCTGACTTGCTCATTACAATAACTAATTTCGCCTGGTATAAACTGACGAAAGCAATACATGAAATACACAGTTCATAAGAAAGATGCCGCTTTACACGGTCTCACATGATTATCATGCAGCACTTTAATCCTGGGCTGAAAACTACTGTTCGAATCATCATAACTAGGCTAATGGGTTTTCGTGCATAATGGCGGAGGCCGGGCCGCTTCGATTATTGGAGGCGTGTACTGCTCATCATCGCTCGTTGATCCACTCTGGTGTATTCACGTCTCGCACAGGGAAGCTCATGATCTTGTCATTCGCACGGCGCCCCAACGCGCACAAGCGATATGGCCGGTTGTCCCACAGGAGGCGAAATCAACCCAGCCCGTTGGCCGTGGATGGCCCCGGCAAAGTACTCGCTCTGCGCGCCAGTTCAGCCCATGATAGGAAATGCATACACGAGACTCGCGTATAGTCTTTAAAGATATAGATTGGAGGGGCCGGTAGCTTGGCGTTTAACGCTTGTCAATCAGGCCTACAACGCACAGGAAGTAAATCCGTCGATTACTGTTCCATTCTGGGGGGTTTTGGACCCTACCCGAGAGCCAGCCGGCCCGGGCCTTATTCCCTGGACGGGTACCTGGATCCATCCCGATTAGAACGACTTCGTAGCTGCCAAAGCCACAGCAATAACGATTGAAACCTTAGACGATCAGCAAATAGCACGAAATAATATTTGCCCGTACTGCGCCCAGCGCCAGCTCAACGACTCGCTTGCGTGGCCTAATTATTTTGTGCTGCAATAATACAGATTTTTTCCCCTCCCCTCTTTCTCTCCTCTCTCTCTCTCTCTCCTCTAAATGAACATGGCCTGTTGGAGCTCATAAGAAAGACGGGGGGACGACACTTGTTTCCTTCCGTTCCCCGTGTCTACATTTACCGGAGTAATAAAAGCTAAGGGGGTGGATGAAGAGGGGATGTATACCCGGGGACTAGTGTCACTGGCCGAGACCTGACACGAAGGCTAACAAGTACATCGGGCCAGGGGGAGAAGAGGTAGGGAGAGAGATGATCAAAACACAGATAAATCCTGCTTGCCAGTAACTGTTTAATTACAGCGATTGGAATCACCACCGAACATCGTCTACCCTCGCTCTATTAAGAAAACACATCTATTATTGTGGCCCGTTTCAGAAAAAAAAGGCCCGTCGATATGAGTGTGGGGAGAGAATCACTCCAACATAGTACGTTGACACAGTGCTCATGCCAATTACAGATATTGCTGCCGACTTAAAAAAAAAAAAAAAAAGTTGAAGCGATTCATCTTCGTATGTTTTGATTTGACGGATATACATCTTGTAACTGGATATTTATGATAAATGTTTCATGTTGTGTCATCTCATCATTGATTACTACCGGCGATTTAGGGCTGGTGATTGCAAAAGTTAAGATAGAAATCTCCAACATCTGGAAAAACGCTTGAATGTGACCCAAATTGCCACAGCTTGTATCACTTGCGGGAAAACAAAGTTGTGTGCCGTGCTGTGACCGCTCTCAACGGAAACTGTACTTTGTGTATATACCTGCCATTTACGCTTCGTAAGTCTTAGCAAAAAGTTCAACACATAATTAACACTTCCTATCTCAAAATTAACACAACATGTTATATGAAATGTATATAACACGTTTAATAATAATTAGCCTACAAAAAATAGTCATTTAATGACTTTTTTGTGGGCTAATTTTTATTAAACGAGCATTTAGCATTAATTGTGTGTAATTCTCATTTTTTGAATTTTTACTTACATTGAAGCGTACAAGTGGCAGGCAAGAAAATTAAGAAAGCAGCCAGTCTTGACAAGTTATTTAGAGTCATTTAGGTGCGACTGAAAAATAAGTCAAAATAACCATGTTTCTAGTCAGGCTAAATTGGTAAGAAAATCAACGGTGAATGGGAATTGATAGTAGAAAGTTTAAAATATGGGAGACTAGAATTCAGATTAGTTCTCAAGAACTGTAAAGAAACTGGTTAGCATTCGTGACCGTTTTATTTGTGACTAAAAGTGGGTGCATGAGGTTCATTTCAAATCGAAGTTTTCAGTGTATGGTGTGTATTAATTGCATGTAAGAATGTTGAACAAGTAATCATTTTAATTGATATGTGTACCTAAGTAAATTTCAGACTTCTTATTTATCATCACGCGTTAGATTTGTTTGTTACTATAGTTTCCAGCGTGAAAGGGGTCAGAGGGTTGGCAAAACAGTAACGTTTCCTTAAGTCTGAATTACGGCTATAAATTGGTCTGTCATGTGACAACTGAAGAGTTAACAATCAATTACTTTGCAATCACGCCAGAATTTCATCAGATTTGTTAATCAATGACGACATCTTTCGCATCCAACGACATCTTTCGCATCCGGTTAAGCCTCTTAACGGCATGATACAACGTGGACAATATGAATTCCCTTACAAGGTGATGTGTTGAAGACGAAGACGTGAACATGGAAATGATACATGTTTTCATATGTGAAGTTTATCACATTAGGTTTTGCCCTTCACCGACGTTTAAACACTGTATACTCAGTGTGTTACCTCCCAAGTGAAAGATGGAAAAAATCACTCGGGTGGGACTCGAACCCACGACCTCTTGCTTTCTAGTGCAGATGTCTTACCACTCGACCACCAAGCTAACGGGATCGGTTGGCCGGTTCGAATCTGATGTACATAGCAGCGGGTACCGCATAAACTATTATAAGATGGAATTTTGCGTCGGGGTGATATAAATCAAAGTGTGAAGTTTCTTCGAAATTTTTGCAGTACGGTTTGTACTTACATTAAGGCTAATCGGGTATCTGTCTGGCTGGTCGACATGGTCCTCTGCCGTATAAGTGCCGATATCATCCGCTTC
Source organism: Patiria miniata (assembly GCF_015706575.1). Lineage (NCBI taxonomy): Eukaryota > Metazoa > Echinodermata > Asteroidea > Valvatida > Asterinidae > Patiria > Patiria miniata. Next base: position 6,142,075 of record NW_024037051.1, on the reverse strand, counting down.
AGTAAAAATTAGTCTATACTCTGACGAGAGAGACTTTAATAAACAATGTTTTTATTCCGTTCTTTCTTATAAAACAAGGATTTTTATTAGAGGTAAAAGTTATGTTAGACATTTGAAATGTTTTTTTTCTCAGAATGACGACTTCATATTGTTTACAGACACTACGACATAATTAGAGAGTGCTATTTAGGTGAGACGGACATGGATATTGTCGTTTTTTTAAATATGAGGAAAAATTGCCTCTTGTAATTTGTTTTACTGACTCTGTTCTAACCATATGGCTGAAGTTTGGGAAGTGTTTTAATTTTGATTACATCCATCGCAAGTTAGACTTGTACTTCATAACAAGTACTAATTTAGGGGTTTAACAAGAAGGCAACTTACCTTGAGGCGCGAACCGTTCTATGCATTAATTGCTCAAGATTGTATTAATTTTATTTCCAAATCAATCCAGGTTGAAAAGGACCAGCAATCATGCAAATTGGGACGGCGTGCATAAGAAAAGAAAAGTACACCTGATGCTTGTATGGAAACTTAAGTGTGATGCGCGAAAGAGGTCCTTTTTCTTTCTTCCCCTTGGTGACTGTTATAGCCCCAGAGGAGACGATAGCCTAGAGCTGACGATACTTCAGCATACCGTGTGGAGTGATAGTAGAGAGCAAGCTCCTTGTCTGCATTGGCATAGCTGATTTATAAACATCATACGTGCGCTAGTGTCAGCTCTATTGATATTAATTCACTGATTGGAATTGTGCGCTGGCACTTCAGCAACCAATTTCAGGCCGATCAAGATAATCACGATGGGTCTGTTTTCCCCCTATTGCAGGTCTCTCATTCCCCGCTGTAGTGAGTTTTTTTTTATATGGGAAGATTCTCGATATTAATAGAGTTTCATTTCCTTCACCTCCCTGCTTTGGGTTTGCCCAGCCTGGTCTAGTGACTGGTGGCCGGGGAATTACGGCTTCGTGATGAATGCCGACACAGCGGGTTTATCCCACTCAGCCAAAGAGAAGTAGGCGCATTCTGCTCTTTTTCCAAATGATACATCTTCCGACGTCGCCCGTCTCTTGTCCCTGCCTTCCCGAGTCTAATCCAATCGGTTGTGTACATACGGCGAGAGGGATTTGCCCAGCGCTTCACAAAAAGTCGATGGTTATTAGAACGTGAGCCCGACCGCCCAGCGTTCATTTATTTTGGAACCACTTTTGCCGATCATTCGATTTAATGAATATTGTTCTTGGTATGGTGTTGTTGTGGGGAAGGGGGGGGGGTGTTGAGAGTTGAGACGGGTCGCCAGTCTGGTGGCCACGCGTGTGTGCTTGTTGGAACAGGGCTTGTCACGAGCTGGGCGGCTGGTGTTTCTGTATACCCAAAACGACTGGCCCGGCCGTTCGTGGTTTAATCTGCCTTGTCGATGAATGATATAATATAATACCCCGGTCTGCACCTCATTCCAGTATCAAGTCCAACCGGTCATGTATAGTTGGCAGCCCCAATCGAGAGTCCACAAAAGTGCGGCAGATTGAGAGTGAATGGTGTTGGAGGGGAGCGTATTATGCTCAGATTCCTTGGGTAAACACCACAATTCAGCAGCCAGCACGTCCACACTTATCTCAGTTATTACATTACGGGCTTTTCTCGTTTATATTTCTTTCTGTCAATTTTTTTTTGTGTTGGTTGGTTGTCCCCTCTACCTTCTTTCTTCCTAATGTCACACGAGTGCACGGACACTCATGAATTCATAGCGTTCATTTTGACTGAGGGAACCCTGCCTTTTGTAAACTATCGCTGGTGCCGACAGCGGCCAACGCACACTGGCTGAAAGTTAATATCCGGTGTTTTCAACCCAGGCAGTCTTTCCACTGATTGGTCAGTGGATTGAAATCTTCAACCAATCAGGTTTGCTGGATCCAAGAAGCTTGCATTTGTATTGCGATGATGCGTGTTGTATGGGCTCCCCTTGCGAGGGATTGAATTCACAAAGTTCAAGATTTTCGGCGCCTTAGCGACCCCGACACCGGCGCAAGATTGGTGTGATAGCCAGGGGTGTCTGTATGGTCGGTAAGATTTTTCTCCCGCCAAAAGTACTCTCATTGATACGCTTTTCTGGCCGCTGCACGCAGGACACAAACAGGCAGTAAGGGACCATGGATACATGGTCCCAGGCGATTCCTTGTGCCTTGTGTATTTAGCTGGCTGGGCTTGAATCAAAATGGAGTCGGTGCAAAGAAGGCCCCATGTTCGGCTGGGCGCGCTCCCCAGTCAGGATCCTGCCTTGCAACGCTGGATAAATGGCCCCTTCTAGATCCCTTTCAGGCTCAATACTAAGAAAAATATTTGAGCAGCAGTGTCTTTGTTGGCAGGGGACGTATTAGGCCAGATAATTGCGAGGGATGGACTCCCTGCGGCGACGCAACCGCCGTTGCTTTCCCGGTCCTTTCTGGCTCGCCCGTCCATCACTCTCCCTCGCTTTCAACTTGGCCCTTTCAGAATCATAGATTGACGTACTTCTTTGATGGAAACATCGTGTTTTCAAAGATTTATGGATAACAAACCTTGTTTGACATAAGGTTAACATTGTCCCCCGAGGGAACACTGGGAAGAAATGAGCAGTTGAGCGTGGCAGATGGATACCTTTTCAGAGTTTTCTCGCTATTCAAAACGACTCCCCCACAAAAAAAGGGAGAGAGAATAGAAAAAAAATTAACCCACGCTCCACCGAAGGCGAAAAAGTGCACAGTACCAAAACACAGCCACCTCCACAGGCTTGTTTGGAAGCAAAACGCAGCCGGTAATACCGGGATTTCCGACCGCTCACATTATCCTGAGTTAGATGGAGGTGTATATATTAATACGCTGCTTGGGGCTGCAAGTTAGGGGCGGGGCTCCGCCTCTTGAATCACAGTCCTAACCCCAAGAGATCGAAGGGCGAAACTATCCTTATTATGATTATCAAGGTAGAACTTAATGCAGTTCGTTTGCGGATGGCATTTTTTGTTCAGTGGACGAAGTTTTTTTCCCCACCGTACCCAAAATGACCCATCGATTATGCTCGTGTCTGTCCAGTATACAAGTCTACAGGGAGTATATTCGCGTTGTGTGTGAAGTCTAGCTTGCCAGTCACCTATCCTAAATGCACGGACCCAGGAGTCCCCGCTTTGTGTATCGGTTGGAGGTTTTTATTTTTCGTCGGGGGCCCACTGGGGATTGCGGTGACAGTTTATGGAAAAATCTGTCCGCTTGGGGAATCAGAACCGTCTTTCTTTGTTTTGTTGAGGTGAAATTGAACGGAAATTACCCGATGGTGTATATCGGCGGGTTGGGGTCGGCGATCGAGGGGAAGGGGTTGATGACGGACGGGGGGCTGGACTGTTGGTTTTGCATGATTGGATGATTAAACCACGACACAGGCGACTGCATCTCCAAGATTGTCATAAATCCGGGAGAAATCATCGCTCGTTGATGATTTGTAGTGCGGAACTGAAGACGGCAATCATCGAGGGAAGACGCTTGAGATTTGGAGCAGGGGACATTTGAGACAAGCAACAAGGGTGGATTGGGGGCGGGGACATCATACCCAATCAGATGGGGGTGGAACCGGATGGATTTCACATTGAAGCTATACTTGCCTTCCTTTCGCTCCTCTCAGACAGACATTGGATGCCAGAACTGACCTTGCGCGAAGTGGCCAATAGCCTACGCAACTGAACACTCAGATGGACTGACGGATCAACAGAATGGAAGACTACAAAATGAGTGGATACGTAATTTATTTCATGGACATATTACGTTAGCTCTGCCCATACCAGATTTGCTTGACTCGGGAAAATTTATTTTTAAAACCAAAAAAAACCAAATCAATACCCGACGAGAACTACCAAAATTGCCGTACAACGAAAAGTGAAACTGGGCTATCACACACGCACTACATAATCACGCAAGAAAGACGGACATTTCGGCCGCTTGTTCAACCTTAAAAGCCCTGCCTCATTGTGAATGTGAGAAAAGGTTTTTACTTTTCAACTTTCATGCAGTGTTCAAACATCTTTTCCAGAAAATACCTCAAGATGACACGAGAGGGAAATATAAATTGACCAACTGCATGTATATTTGGTGAATGAGAGTCTTATGTGAATGTGACATTTTTTTTATAGATGTCCATCCATGCATGACGTCTCACGATGAAAATTTCAGCACCTGAAAATGCATTTTTGCGCAGAACATAAGAAACGAAATTGGGCCCTAATGGTGTCATTGTCTTACCTCACTAGTCACTCGTTCAGAATCTGTTCCCCATTCATAAATACTGCAATACCGTATAAGCCTACTTGGGAAATAAAAGAATTTACTAAAGAACTTAACAGGCATAATTTGATTTATCATTTCAGTAGATGGCTGTGATTCGGCTATAAACTAAGAATGGAATGAATATTAATTAATAATTTTAAAATTTATAATGCACCTTTTGCATATCAATGATCAAAAGCGCATAAATGATCAAAAGCGCACGAAATCAATGAAATTATTGACAGAATCATCTTACAGTGATTACTGTGATGTTTAAGACTTCGAACGACATCGTACAGTCTTACTTAGTAAGATGTCGAACGACAGCAAATTTCACGTGATTAATTAATTAATGATTTTCAAGTAATTGTTAATTATATTAACCATTTCAGTTTGAGAGACTTCAGTTAAATTTCAAACTTCTCCGTTAAATTACTGATCTGATCTGTTGAGAAAAGGAAAGGGAAACCTAGGCGGTGATGCTGTAAAATATACAGGGTGTCCTCAAAAATGTATTTATGGTAATCTGGCAATGATGCAGTGTACATCGTAAGGTCTACGATGAAAAAAAAATATCTTGAGTGTTTGTCGGTCCTAGAGAGTCAGCCTATATAGTATCATGATAAAACGCCTAGTTAGATTTGACTAGAAATTAGTCAAATTTGAACCCAGCTGACTACGGCTATAGGGTCAGCTGGGTGCATGTTCGACTGTTTCATATTTCTAACTAGAGTGTCTATCTGGTTGGTTGATTGATTGACTGACTGACTGACTGACTGACTGACTGACTGACTGACTGGCGATCGCTTGTATTATAAGACTATCTATCAGCTTTATGAGGCTGTTCTATTCATGTGAACTAACTACATCACAAGTGCTTCGGTCTGTTGCCGCTTATTACCTCCGCCAAGGAGGTTATTTTTTCATCGGATTTTGTTGGTTGGTTGGTTTGTCTTTAACAAGATAACTCAAAAAGTTATGGACGGATTTGCATAATATTTTTTAGATGCGGCCCTTGCTACACGTGCAAATCGATTAGATGTTGGAAGTGATCCGGATCCGGGTCTGGATCCCGGATTTTTTTAAAGGATTCTTCACCATTTATGCGAGTATCATCTTTGGAGTGTACTGAACATAATAATAATAATTAACATTTATATAGCGCTTAATACGCCGTGTTTCTAAGCACTTTACAAAGATAATAACAAACCAATATATAGCACATAAATACTTGAATTAACAAAAACATGAAATGAGTAAACAGCAAATGAAAAGTGGCATCATGTATCTATGGGTTGAACAGATATGTTTTCAATCTAGTTTTGAAAGTGTTCAGAGTTTGAGAATCACGTATGACGATTGGGAGACTGTTCCAAAGTTGGGAGCACAGACGGAGAAGGCTCGATCGCCGTATATATCGAGTATGAGTGCGGGGTCCAGGAGCAAGTTGCAAGTGTGCCGCGGAGGTTTGCGCTCTCCGAGTGCTTTCTAGTTTCATTATACTTTCATGACACATGAGTATATAGGCAGTAAGTCCAATCTTCCTGCAGACGGCGAAAGAGGATATTTTATTTCCATTATGTTATCACCACAATTGATTCTAGCTAAGAACGTTTAAACTAGTCTGAATCAACTTGTCTTGTTTTCCTTGCCTTCTCTTGTTTTTCTTGCAAGTTATAAGAGTATGAGTGCGGTTTGATGAGTACGAGTACGAGTACGTGTACATACGAAAAATAGGGACCAAATTGGTACGCGCACGGGATAGTATAGGCCCTAGTGCGGCTCGGCAAAACGTTGCTTGTTAAATCGCATCATTTTGCGTGGCCATTTCATACGGCACACTATGGGCAATGTGCAATGGACATCAAAATGTTTAGATTTATGTAATATGGGTTTGATGGAATAACCACACCAAACGTCGATATAAGCAGCTAGTTTTCCCAAGCAGCATACGTATCCCGTACCCGTAACATTTCTAATGGTCCAAAATGTACTCGAGTGTGCTAAACGAGTTGGAGTTTATATGAGGACAATACTATATACGAAAGTGAAGATTGGAAGTTAACATCCTGTCAATGCCTCAAGTGTATCCCTGCACTTCTACGGTGAAGTCTTACCCTAAGACATTGAAACATTATTTCTGTTTTGCTGGCGAGGAACCTGACTCAAACGTTAAAAGGTTCATGAGATAAAAAAATTTCTTACGAACACATTCTGTGGAACTTTCTCCTCCTCTTAAATGTTTGAAAACTATTTGACATCCCTTTCTGGATAATTTGATTAAAATGTGCACTTCTTTAAACATTTTTTTTTAAATCCATGCTTTTCCGGAAAACTGAGGGCGCTGTTGCTGTGATGTCATTTCAGGAAGACACTGTTCAGTTTAGTAGTTTTCTGTTCAAATTGTAAATACAAATATTTGCTCATTGAAAACATTTTTTAGCTTTCCGGACAACTAAGGGCGCTGTTGCTGTGATGTCATTTTAGGAAGACACTCGGTTCAGTTTAGTCGTTTTCTGTTCAAATTGTAAACACAAATATTTGTTCATTTGAAAACATTTGTTAGAAAATTTGCTCATTGGTTTACTGCCATGCCTGGCACAACAACGAATCACTTAAGAAAAGGAAATTCACGACAGCAAATCCAAATTTCTGACAACTCTTGGTGCTGAAATAGCCGTAACATTGAGGTTTCTGCCTGAAATGACATCACACTTTTGCTAATGAATATGCAAATCCGCATTGGCATAAAAACCAAAAAGGCACCAAAATACCCTAGAAAATGGCAAAGCGAAAATTGAGAATGAGGTTAAATGGGACACAAAGGTACATTTCAAGGATTGAATTTAAAACAAACTATACACTACATGAGGCCTTTAAAGCATGGAACAATTTGAAGCTTTAGATGCCGATGGAAGCTGCTGAAGCTTTCATTCAAAGGTGAGTCAGCCTACTTCATACCAACCATAAAAAATGCAACCTTTTTATCCAAATAAAAACGAGAAAGTTGATAAGCTAATAATTGGTTTAAATCAACGGGCAGTAGAATCCAGCCGAACGTATACCAACTACAGTAGGGTTATATGGGGGGATCTATTTTACTATCGGACCTATGCAATATTCTGTGTGGAATCACTGAACACCTTGAATGACGGAATGTTTACATCGAATGATTGAACATGTAAATTTGGTCGTTTGGTGAATCCAAACTTCCTATGATGAGCTTTTGTACTGATCAACTATGTGCTGGCATAATGTAAAAGAAAAGGAGTTATACTTTATAGCAATCGTCGAGAACCAAAATGTTGAAGGAAACTCGATTTTAAAATAACATCTCTAAAGCGTTTATTTTGTTAAATCGCCACCTTCAGTAAATATTAGCAATGTAGGATGGAATATTGGAAAACAACTATAGCATCGACTACTTAATGTTTGGTATTCATGTTTTTCTTGATTAGGAACGTTGCTCCACGTCTATGTGTTCAAATCGTGTTACGTTGATATTTATTTTCGGGGTGTGAGTTGTGGCACATTTGTTTTTTTACTTTGCCTAATATAGAGCGCTGCTACCTTCACGACGAGTTCGTGATATTCCAATGGTGTTTCCATGCTGATTGTCAAAAAAATCATCTGTTTGACAGTCGCCAAGTGTGAGTGCTGTGTAAGATAATACAACTCCAGCCAGTGGACTATAGGCCTACATTAGATATTTCTCCCTAAAGTGATATATGATTAAACGCAGTTTAATTTGGTTTATGGACGCGCAAATACCACGAGAATTGATTCTATCAAAGAGTTTTTATGTTGTATTCTGAATTGTTAGCAAGATTATATTTAAGATGTACTTGATAACTTATTAGTTAAAGCCCAAACATCTTGAAGATCACTAAGAAGCATATATCAACATGGTGTTGACTTAAAACATCATGCTTTAAGTTTGGAAAGAACAATATTGCCCTGAAACAATTCAATCTTTCAAAGAACCTTTCGTGAAATTAATTTGCAATAATCTGTATAAAATTGCAAGTTCTAAATCAATTAGGCCTACCAAAATCATATCAAATATTATAAATTGTAAATAAATAATGAAGGCCTCATGAACCCCTGAAGAAGATAAGTTACTTCAGTCAGAAGAGTGTTAACGTTTGAGTTCGTGTGACGCAAGTCCATAAATTAAATTATTAAGCAATCACCAATGTGAACATTTATTATCTTTGTGTGCGCTTTTTAACTCGACCATGGGTCACAGACTCTGTTATGTTCCTGGCGGTTAACAGTGATGTTCTTTATTATGTTGCTCATACATCGAATTGGTTAAGACCTATAGCATGCATTAAAGATTGATGTACAGATTCTAACAAGTTCCGATCATCATGTGTCATCATCCCCGAGATTTATTATATTGCAGTGGAACATTCCTAACAGCCAGATATATTCAGACCACGGGGCACACTGCACTATTTTTCAAGAGTATTATTTATGTCCAGGTGTGTGTCGGGATGATTTTCAATCTGGTCAAAATATTCATTTGCCTTCATGGACACGAGTCTTTCGCATCGATCCCCGCTCTCCCCCTACCCCAAAAGAGCTATATTGTTCCGAGATGCCACTATCAAGCAACCGGCCCAGAACTCCATCTCGGGCTGCATCCTCTTGTCTTGTGTTTCTTTGGGGGGTCCGGGACAGAGAGAGAGTTTTTTAAGAGCGAATTTCCAGCGGCTGCACGCCACTTGAGGGGTCACACAGGCCCACTCCAGCTAACACATGCGGCGCTGGACGATTCCGGGCTCGGAAATACGACGGCAGAGGTACTGAATGACTAATGAAGGTGTGTAAGGCCCCAGTATCCGGCATCTATACGATCCACCAAGCAGAACAGCCCTGGGATGTTGATGCGGCTAGCTAGCTCTCGCCTTTGGATTACACGGGGGAGAAAGTCTCATCTGATTGCACTGCCAGACTTGCGCCCACCACTTCAACAACTCTCGGCCTCCCCAAGTGGTTTTCCCGAGCAGATTAACAGGGGGCACGATGGGGGTAAATTCCCTTCTAAAACCTCCTAAGAAACACTACAACGCATTTATCCGGAAGGAGCCAAACCACGGCCCGAAGTATTTTACAGAATTCCCGGTCGTTCAGAGCCCTCTCAAAGAGCGCGCGGACGGTGTTGGATTTCGTCTCGCGGTATTCCTGGGGCAGGCTATACGCTGCGGTCTTCAGCTTTTTTATTCACCCTGGCGAACTCTCCCCATCTCCCTTTTGCTCTTTCTATCCCAACAGATCCCGCGATCCAAACACCCTCCGTTGTATTTTTCTTCTCGGGTAGTGAGTGTTGTTGGGGTTCGTGCTTCATTTCTCTCGCAGCTCGCAATCTCCCTGGCCAGGTCGTTGCCGTTTCGCCATTGTTTGGCTTTGTCGGGACTTCGCGCCGGGTTTTTTTTGCCTGAACTTCCGCTCAGGACAATGGTGCAGCGATGGGACAAATGCGCCAGACGTGTCGCCTCGAGGCTTAAATTGAGTGGAAAAAAGGTTGACACCATTGGCCTTGAGTCGGTCGCCAGACCAGATGAAATTCTTCACAGTCCGACTGTTTATAAAGCCCCAATTAAAAATCGTGCACTATTTTCCCATGCGTTCGGCAACAATAGCGTTTCCTTTGCATGATAATACACTTGCTGGATTTGGTTCCCAAGTAAACACGGCGCAAATTGATTTGGGAACTGATGGTCTGAACTTGTGCGAAATGTTCACCGATATCAATGGCGACTGATCCATGATGTCGACGAGTGAAAAGCTTGTACACACCTCAGATTAAATCATTATTCCGTATTTCAGGTTACGACGTTACAACTTATTGTTAGACGGACCATGTGGTTGAAACCATCACCAGTGGCAAAAACACAGTTACACGCTTATTTCATGACTTTACATCTTGAATGTGTGTGGCAAAAAGCAACTACCATTTTCATTAAAAACACATTGACGATTCTATATTTCTGGGCTTCCTCTTCAGCGGATCTCCTTTTTGGGCTCAGAGTTCAATGGCTACATATCACAGACCATTCGGCACATTTGGTAGGCCCTCAGTGGCATACACCTGTGTTATCATGGAGGTAGTTAAATCATGTCGAGGAGAATCTGAACGCAGCACTTCGCTTTTAATACAGAATATATAGGTGAACAAGCTCGATCGGATCTCGGAAGCTGCCGGCTAACGAATTCGTGTTCACCTCATTTTGGCCTTTGACCCCATAGCTTAAGTCAGATGAAGAGGTCACCATGGACATTTTTTTAATGTTTGACCAAGACCAACATGTTGAAGTGTTACTTTTGTCATTTGAGCTTATTTGAAATTTGACGCTATTTTGACCTTGTCTAACTGATCATTTACCGTCCTACGAACTGATGAATCCCCATTAAATACGATGAAACATGGACGTTTTCTCACCTCTATGAATGAACGAGAACTTGCAAAGGAAAACCTACAAAAATCGCCATCAATATTTCAGAAAAAAAAGAGTTGACTTGTTCCTCATATTCAAAACACGAAGTCTGACAGTAAAACTAATATTTCAGTCTTGATTTCAATTTCTAAAATCTCATTTGTATTTGAATGCTTGTGTGTAATCTGTAATTCTCACTATTAAGCTCAATAGCTTCCGATGGCGTTCCATGGACAGCTATACAAATGGGTTCTTTTAGTAAAACATGCATAGCTTCTGATGGCATGGATCAATTCAGTAATTCTTTTTTTTCAGATGAGTGGAAGAACATGCTCTTTGAAGACATACTTCATTGGTGTATCAAAGTTGATTGCTTTTTTAGAAAACAAATCTTTACTCCGGGTCACTTTCTTTTTGATAATCACCCTGTATGTTTATGCCAACCAAAAACCTCTTCTTTCCTTATTGGATGTCAGCACCTCTCTAAGAAAAGTTTTTTTTGTTTTGGGCAAAAAACAGATCCGCTTTGCGAGCAGACTGGCTCCCAGTCCGTACATCATCGATAATCATTGTGGGGCGGGAACCAGCCTACCCCGCGAGAGCGGAATTATTGTCTGGCAGCCAATAATTCGAAATTGTAAAGTAATAATATTCAATAACTGCCAGAGACCGATTTTTTCGGTCGATGTCTCATTTTAAAGTGAATTACGTTTGTATTGCTAGAACGATAGCAATTTAGAAAAGGAATCATATTTTTTTATCGGAATGAAACTCGAAAATAGCACGGCAACGCAACTAAACATCCATGTATTTCTTTTAGTTACATAGACCTATATGTAAGCGAAGCCAAAAAGAGAAACGATAACCACTATGACTTGATTGAATAACAGAATAACAGCGCGACATATCAGGTTCAAGTTTATTTGCATTCACATTTTGAATATGTGAGTGTATACACAACATGCTCTCCAAGGCGTAATACAGTGAAAGGCTCTCAATGTACGCTATCGTATAGTGCATTAAACTCGTCATAATTTTCATTGAAAAATATCATATACATGCCAAATATGTTTCGTTTCAATTATTATCGGATACCCAATTAACGACACCAGCGTTTTTGAATGAGATCATATACAGCCATAAAAACACAATCATATGATTCGTTTGAATTTGCCACTTAAGCCGGCGGTTGGGAAGATCATTAAAAAGTGAATTATTTCCAAGTTTTTGTGTCGCCTAATTATCGGGCGGAGCAATTACAGGAGCAAAAACACAATCATGCGATTCGTTTGAATTTGCCACTTAAGCCGGCGGTTGGGAAGATCATTAAAAAGTGAATTATTTTCAAGTTTTTGTGTCGCCTAATTATCGGCCGGAGCAATTACAGGGTAAACAAACATTTGTGCTTATAAACTAATGAGCCATATGTGTTAGTCTTGAATCCAGTCACATTCGAAAACGTAATTGCCTCATTTAATTTCTTTTTGTTGGATATAATTACCTACAGTTGAATGATCATTTAACTGGTGTGCATTTTACAAGGTGCATTGAGTTGAATCATGGACGGGGACCCTGGTGGAGGGATGGGGACAGGGGCATAAATCCGGGAAGGGGATGGGGGTATCCCCCCCCCCTACTTTTTGACCGGGGGTATGGGCTATTGAATCATTCCCCTCCCCCCCCCCATTTGTTTTTGTGATGAGAAAGAAGAAAATGCTGATTTTGAGGTATTTTCTGAACGTCCCAACAACTAAAATGTATTCAATAGCACTGAAAAGTGGAGAAACAAAGTATAAAAGCTTTAAATATGTAAGCGCGATTCGAATTTCCATGGCCGGACAATTTTCGGATTTTGTTCATCCCCCATCCACATCCACTCGCCGGCACAGATTTACGCCACTGGATGGGGACTGTAGGGGTGGGGGAGGTGGCATGTTGTACCCCTATTGTTCTTCGGCGGGCGATGCTAATGGCAATGCCACCTCCAATAATGAAGCCCATTTGGTGTATATTTTAGCCAAAATGCAGACATAAATTGGAAATGTTTTTTGATATTTCAATAAAAACTGTGTAAAAGTACTTGAAGTTCAACGCCCACTGTGTACATGTGTTTCCAGTACGTTTCAACAGCGCCCCCCCCCCCCTAGATTCAAATGGCGTCTCCAGCCAGCCAGCCACCCCCCCCCCCCCCCCCCCCCCCACTTCAAATTTCCCCAGATGAATGTCCCCAGTCCCCAGGTTGCACGTACTAAAGTTGTTTTTTTTTGCGGGTTACTTTGTTGGTGCAGAATTGTAGTTGCATATTTAATCCCCCGTCAGAGTTCTGGTGCGGTGCTTGACATTAAGCTTCAAACCCATTCACCACCCACTGAAACAAAAAGTTCCAACCGGTTAAAAAACAAACTCTTTTTAGGAATAACGATCAAAACTGCGGAAATACAAGTGAATAAGTGGTGCACTCAATGGGGCTAGCACGGCACATGTACCGGTATACGTAAAAATAAAAGTAAATGGGGAAGGGGGAGTTGATAATGACGTACCAGCAGAACATTCGTCCACCGTGAAGCCCTGTTACATTGTCTTTATATGAATGTCAAGTTGGACGCTGTGTCGTAAATCATCTTTTAAAACCTTACAAACAGTTACAACTGTTTGTTTCGAATTTGGTTTAAATAGTTCACTGCTGGCTTTCATGTAAAAAAAAACCCATTCTAAACGTTGTACTCTTTTGAATCAAGCGCAGGTTCATACGATTTCTGAAGGTACCATGATTTCATTTTCAATTTGTCTAATAATTCTGGAATCGGTTCACTGATGGGACGGGCAGGGCGTTGAGCTGCAAGAATAGGGAGGCCGAACTTGGATCCGTAAGAGCACGGGTGCCCCCACCTCCTGCTGCTCGAAGCCACCCCCATACCCCTCCCCCACTCCTTACCAACAAGACAAGGCAAGCCTAGTAAAGCTGGTCCCAGAGTGTACAGATATCTACTCAAACACGGATATTCACTGGAAGTCTGTCTGTGCATCTGCTCTAATCAATGGGCCAGATACAGCCAAATAGCTTTATGGTATACCCTATACAATAGCACTGCCCAGCTCTCGTTACCAGTTTGCAACCGTTCAAAGTCACAAAATGATAGGCCTACTTACTCAGCAGATATGAACAAAGACACTAGAGGCTGGCCCTCTACGACAAGCAAAAATGAGCTTAACATTGCATGCAACTATGTTATGAAACACTAAATTGCCCCTCCGTGAAGGGACCCCCTACAAAGGAACATCAGAATAAGCCAACTGCCCAAATCTCGAATTCTGACATGTCCTTAGGAGCAGGGGCCTCGAAGGTATGTTTGCATCGTATCAAACCAAGGTTTCGCTCAAGTGAGGGCGCTCTACCTAGTACACGGTTAAAATAAACGGCAAGTTATACTTATTAAACTTACACAAAGGGAGGTTGCTAATTGTATCAGGTAAATTTGGGTAAAAATACAAAAAAAATTATCTAAAGAAAACCGAAAGAACATTACAATTTATAGCAATGTATGAAATCTGGAACTGTGTTTTGCTGAACTCCTTCTAGATGAAGCTGGCAAACATTGTGACATCTTTTTTGGTTTACGAAGTGGACCAGTACAGGCCTAATTGGATTTAGTGCGGATTTTCGTCACATCGTGGATACTAGATATACAAATGGAACAAACCACTAAGCAAACTTACATAGAAGCAAACCTTGTTCTGAGTAAAATAAGTCTAAAAACAGAGATGATTAATTGATTAAATACTTGTGTCCAACTGGACATCCTTGCCGTGAAATCAGCCTGACTTCTCACCCCGATGTGTCCATACCTGCTTTTGGTACTCTCCACCGGGGCAACATGCACATCATTCTTTACATTTTAGAAGTGACTTTCGTATCTAATAATGATATATCCCACTCTGGAATAGCTCGTCTTCATCGTGTTGCAGCGCTAGAAACTTTCGTAAAGCAAAGTGTGTGCTTCTTGTTAATTTATGAAAAGAGGAGAAATGACGACGGTGCGGGTGGGCACGTCAAGAATAAATACAACGTCTAATGGTCCTAAAGGATAAAATAGACGTTTTCAATTGTCGTAATTTGCGAAAGAGCTCCTTTCTTCCCCAGATTGTCATCTTTTCTCAGCAAGCCCCATTTCCCAACAATTTGACGACAATCACGAGCGGCAATTTTCGCCTCCATTTCGGTCGAAATTGCCACAGTTTTTTTTCTCTTTGCTTTGTCTAAATTGCACCGTGGGGTTTGGCTCTACCTGCAATCGGCGTCTTGATGCGCGGCATGCAGGGCGATTAATGCGTATAGCTGGGCTGCAGACGCTGGCTCGCGGGGAACATAAACGCCTGCGCGGTAATGACGTTATCCCATTCAACACTGTCGTTAAAATGCAATTATACAACAATCAGTTACTCTTAATTTGGAGCAACCTTGAGTCAGGCTCTTTGCAATTAAGCCCCTCATTCATTTACAATGTAGTTTGGAAAATGGATTCGGAAAAACCTCTCTACGAATGTTTTAAGGGAAATTTCTGCCAGTGTTATTTTTTTTCTATTTTTATGTATTTAGTTCAGGTTTTGAAGGGGAAAATCCATTGTGTTTGGTATTAAATCCAAATCCAAATACTTATTCTTGGGGCGTATTCGAAACCATGTACAGTGTTCTCGGGTTGCCTATTACGAACGCCCAAGTGCGTGTCGAGTACAGCTGGGCGAAAAGTCAAGATGGCAGCCGCCGTATCAAAACGCCGAATGAAAGAAGGGACTTTTAATTGAATTAGTACGTAAATAATTGAAATCCCGAAACAGCTATAAACATTGGCAAAGACAAGGCTGATCAAGCCCATTCTAGTATAACCACGTAATTTTTTTTATCGCTTCTGCTCCTGAACTTGAACGCTTTCAATTGTATACACAAATGTAAACGCAAGTTCCGGTAGGGGCCTAAGTCCGCCATCTTTGTTCTTGACGTTCTTCACGGCATCCACTCCCTAATAAGTGGGGAGTGAGAATCCTGTTCGCGAACACCGTTCGTGTGTTGGTTCCCGTCATTTGGAACCTGTTCTCGTTTTCATTCAACCGAGAACGGGGTTTCGAATACGCCCATGCTGTCAATATATACCTGCAAATTTTCGACCCCAAACTGGATATTGCACATGTACCCCTACCATCAAAAATGTATTGGTGTTTGGGTCTGCTGTTATCACTTCACCTTCTTTTTCAAGTCCGGGTCTTTCTTCTCATAAAAACCCGACATTTTTTCCCCCGAAAATTCTGCAGGTACGAAAAGTTTGCTTTTATACATTACTTTGTTCGTTTTGTTCGCTGGTTTATTGTTTACGACCAAAATGCGTAGGGTTTTTTTCGGTAGAAGGCATCGGGCCTACAGTTGACGAAAAGTTTGGTATTTTACAGAATACGAAAAGTACGGAAAGTTTGGTATTATACATTACTTTGTTCGTTTTGTTCGCTGGTTTTATTGTTTAATGAGTGTTTTTTGGTCTGGAGAAGGCATCGGGCCTACAGTTGATTTATTACATTGCTTAAACACGGCAGCCTTGTGAAAGGGAGAAAAAAATATGATTTTTCGGGACCCCCATGAAACTTCTTATAATAGCTGCGGAACGCTTTGGCCGATCTGAATGAAATTCAGTGTCTTTTCCCTTACTGTTATCGGGTAAATATTAAACACTTTTTGCCCACAAAAGTGGTTATACCGCCCTCCAGCGGTGACCTTTGACGCCAAAATTTGTTTAATTCGATGGATAATGACCAACAACTATTTTATACTAAGCTTGAAGGTTTCCGAATGACAAATGTAGAAATCATGCCAACAATACTGTTTTTGACCAAAGTTGGGCAAAACATGTGCGCACTCTTGTAGTCACCGCAGTGCAACCAAATGGCGTCGATCATCTGTTACATATGACAGATCTTATGTCGTATTACCAGCCAACATTTTTGCAAATATAAGGGAAAATCGGCCGTCGCATACAGAAATTAAGATATGAGGGAAACCACACTCCCCCCCTTCCCGCTCCTGAGAAGACCCACAATGGGCCTTATTCACGAGTCGGCCATATTGGATTGAGAGTGAGGTAAAATCTTGATTTTTGGAACTTGTGTAGAGATGTGAAACCAAGTTAATTTCTAATTAATTCCAGTCTGCTTCAATGAATAATTTAAAATTTGCAATTAAACATTCCCTAATGTTTAAAGGCAGACTTGATATATGATGGCATTAAATAAGGCTGCATTGTGCCTGCATAAATAGTCTGGCGCCATCCCATTCAACAGTCAACAATTAATGAAACACATTCACAGAATACGACAAAAATGACAAACTCGCGAATAAGGCCCGTGCCCCGGCCCTGATAAGGTCAAAAATCATTCACTTTGATCATTTCGATACAAACCAGTGAATTTACGAAAATCTCGGGGGCCTACAAAAATACCGCATCCACACTGGAATTTGTGTCCTTATGTAGACATCTCTTTGTTCAGTGTGCCGTAAAACACCCGCACAAGTTTGTTTATGGTGTAAATCGAGGATTTTCTATTGTTATCTTCCTCTTTCCACGCGCAGAGAATAGTGTCTAAAATGTTTTAGGGTCTCTCTCAGAATGTTCGATTCGATTTCACCAACTGATGCTGTACAGCATAGGAATACATTATTGTATAGGCCCTATCGTATAAAATTAACGTGTAAAATGTGTCGTTCTAAAGCACGGCGCCAACCATGGGCGTCGATCGGACGGGTGGGGGACGTGACGGAGGCACATGTCGTTCCTCCTCCCCCCCCCCCCCGGCCCCGAGTATTTTCGAGCAAAACATTGTAGCCAACATGTGTTTCTAAACTTTCTATGGCTCAGAATAGCTGACACCAAACTCGAAAATGATGTCTTAAATGGTGATCTTTTGCTAAAACAAAATCGGTTAAAGTGGTCAGAAATTGTCTCATATCGCACCACAAAACATCTAAAATACATTTTTGGGGGACCATGGGGCCCTAAAGCGGGCTCCGAACCCTAAGCCTGTTCTATCGATCAGATTTTTATTCAAAGCGAAACATGAATTTAGTATTTGTCCATATTTTGGTGTATCTGTAGTGCTGAAAATCCTTCATCGAGTGTTGGTCCGATCCGCGAATTCGCTGCGCTGTGTCCGTGCGACGGTTTCGCACCCATCTAAAGTCTGGGATGATTTACCGTTTTTTTCCCCAACAATTGGTAATGCTTAGGCTAAATGCAAAGCTTAGTCCTCCAAAACATGATTCGGGGGACATAAGCTATACAAACTTTGCTTTCACACCATTTTGCCGAAGGTTACTTGTAAAGATTTATCGTCACACCATTTTGTCATTTTAATACCAGGCGAGGAAGTAGCTGGGAAATAGGTCTCTTAAATAGCCATTTTGCGGGGGTATTCATAGCGCCCTCAATTATCTTACTACATTGAAGCATGCATGGCCGAAAAAAATGAAGCCGAAGAGGGCGCTGTTCGTGTTTTTCATTGGGAAAAGTGGTTACACCAAAATACAAATATTCATGTCCAAATTGCTTGAGAATAAAGGGCTTGTCGCTCGATAGAAATAAATCGGGGGTTGCAGGGGCAAACTTGAATGTTTATGCATCTTTTTCTGGAAAAAAACCCACTGCTTTTTCTGGAAATAGTGGTTTCTTAAAAATTCGGTGGATTGGATAAATTGAGCTATTCGAGCTTAGCAGTCCAACTCATCTTCAGCTTTATGGAAATTTATAATGAGCTGAATTTATGACTGAGGTTTTTGTTTTGACAAAACCTCCGACTTGTCGGTTCCTCATAAAAATGATTTCCTTCCCAAGGTTGATCCCCACTTCCCTCCATCTAAACGCAGTGCCATTGATAAAATTGCGCTCATCGATTGTAGCTCATCAAAGCAGAGTTCCTCTCTATTTAGTGTCAGGTATGACATTTTCATATTTCTCAATTGTACGATAAGAACATATATTAATCAACTATTTTCACGTGTAAGGATTGGACATGTTACACGCAATACAACATGATATGATTGTTACTCGGTTGGTTAAGGGTTTGCAGACTCACGACAAGATGGTGATGTGGTCGAATCCAACTCGCCATGTGTGGTTAACACTGGCAACCATCTATTGTTAAAGGAAAGATACAACATTTGCAAACATCACAAAACCAAATTATCAAATTATCACCAAATACCTTACTGGATTGTTAGGGAATGACAGTTTAAAGCATTCTGTAAAATCGTGGCTCCTGGTGTGCCGTCATTTTCAAGACAAAATTGAATTTTTCCAACGCTGGTCGGCCGACCATTGTTGGAGAAAACTGTGTTTTTTTCTCTCAAAAACTGCTCCTAATTTTGCATAATTAGTTATTTCGCGTTTTCTTGGCGATTGATTACACACCTGTGAAGGGGTACAAGCCTGCCAGACTGATTCTCTGACCTTACAACTCCCCAAAGTCTATAAATTGCTCCGTTTCATCTTAAGTGGGGTCAGGGAACCAGACTACAAGAACATGATGGTTTTCTTGGTTTTCCAGCATCTACAAGCCCAAATCGTGAAACAAGTCATTTGAACAATATTTGCTATAAAATACTAATCCTCCAAATCCATTTATTTCTGAAAATTGCAGCAAAAGCAAATGTTGTACATTCCCTTTAACAAGTGCCCTTTTTCTCAACAAGTGCCCTTTTAAAAATAAAGTTGTGTCCTTTTTGTACAAGCGGCCCTTACGAGTGCCGTTTTTTTTAATTTCGAACATGTATCGCCCTTAAACGCTCCATATATTGTTCGTTATAGTGTGCATAATCGTCGGTTTTGAACAGCACCCCACAGATGTTACCGCCCCCCCCCCCAAAAAAAAACCCACACACTAGCACGTTTGTTTATGGTGTAAATCGAGGACTTTCTTTTGTTCCTCTTCCCTTTTAATTTGTTTATAATCTAACTTTTTGCAACAGCTCTCATTGGTTTGAACGCGTTTTCTAATCGAGGTCGTCCTCGATTTGGTTCTGTCCTCAATATTTTTCATCATACACCATAAACAAACGCTATTTGCGATTTTACGGAGACCAAGTGTCCGGAGAAAAAAGTCAGCAGGGATATGCAAGTGCCATTTTCAAGAAATGTCCCCCCCCCCAATAAAAATGACCTTGCTACACCCCTGAGCTACCAACAATGCTTTGCAACTCTGCGTTTCCTTCACAAAATTTAAGAAGGAAATGGGCCACCAGTGCCCTTGGATATAAGGCGGTGGGGATGAGGAAGGGCATACACTCGTTCCAAGACAACGTCGCCATTCTCGTCAGGAAAGAAGCTACGGGCATTCACCATTGTCTATTGGCAACAGAGGGCAGTATATCAGTTTGATAGTCGCTAGTTCAACAAATCCCGGCCACTTGTCTACTGTGCATTGCGCCCTCTGTAAAATAGAACTATTATTTGGGTGACTGGGCACAAACCGATCATCGTTTTAGAATTGTTTAAATAAATCTTCTTTATTGGGTGAACAGGCAGCGTTTTAAAATGGTCAAAACTAATCTTTCTTTTGGGTTTTCTTTTGTACGTGTAAATATAGGGTGAGTAAAATATGTCCCTTTCGATAAGTTATCTCCGAAAAAAACTGGAAAGCTTACCAGGTTTTTTTCTCTTCAGCCAACATTCGGTCTGAGTATTGACCACACTCAGTACAAGTTTCACTGATATTCAGCCATGCATGCAAAGGATGTAGGCCTTCCTTCGTGACTATCCGAAAACACTACAGATACCCGGGCCCGGGTTCGAATCCCCTCGGTGTTTTTTGGTTGAGTCATTTATGAGATGTGTTTCGTCGTAAAATACCATCAGTAACTTAGCTTAATCGGTAAGCTCTACAGTTGGGGCTGTCCGCGAAGTCCAGGTTAGCATCTTCGTAAAGGTACTGGGCTCTTTTGGGTGACTCGGCAGTCAATGCTTATAGGGTGCCGCATCGTTTCCTCCCTTCTTAATGTGGTGCTTGACCCTTGCGTTATGGATGGACAGGGTGTTGGGGCCGGGAAACCCGAGAGGCCAGAAGAGTTCTATGTGGAAGTCGATTGGATTGATTGAGTTGAATCATAAGTCGGACTCACGAATGCTTGGTCAATACCACATAACTTTTTGGAGGTATTTTGTCTTCTATTTTTTTTGGCTGATCGGGCACAACCCAATCACCGTTTTGAAATCGTTCATTTTCTTTCTTTCTTTGTTTCTAGGTGGGGAAAGAGAGGGGGCACGTGGGTCTTGGATAAATGCTGGGTCCCTTCAACACGTGAGATATATCGAGGAGTTTGCACAGATGCAGAAGCCCATTCAGCTAAAATTGATACACATGACACACAGGATGGTCAGTAGGAAGAATTAAGACAGAGGAATAATAAGATGTGAACTCACCGCTATTTTTCCCCATTATTTTGCAGACTTAAATACAGCACTAGAAAGATGTGTCAGAATTCAAGGTAACTTATTTTGTTTTTCATTCAAAATCATGTTCTTAGGAGACACATCTGTTAATGTTAATAAAAATGAAGAAGTAGGGTTCTGACATCAAGTTCTTTGTTTTTTAAATTGACTGACTCTGATGCAATGTTTGTGCCAGAAACAGATTCAGATGAAAGTGTGTGCCCTGATTTTGATGAAGAGCCTGCGCCTCTAGACACAGAGAAGAAAGTGCCCAGGTACTTATTTTATAAATAAAATAGGAATAAATGATGAATTCAGTCATGCTTGTTATATTATGAAAACAAAAACAATTTATAAATAAACGGTTGGATTTTGACATGGGTCTTTAATTGCATTTGTAAATTGTCATGTTTGTAGAGGCACTGCATGTCGGAAGACAACGATGCAGCAGTCTATGTCATCCCGGAAACAGATCCAGACGAAACTACATGCCCGACTTGGTGAAGATCTGGAGCAGGAATTAGGAACAGAGGAGAAAGGAGGTGGCCAGGTACTACAATCCTGTCAAGTGTTTCTGCTGAATACATTTCACCGTGCCTTGTTGCTGAAGAATGAGAACATATTTTTATTTTCATCCGCAGACAATTTTTCCCGCGATTCGATACATCGGAGACTCAAATGAGGAGTTGGACATTATTTTATGAAGAGGTCTTACATGTATCTCAGACAAGTACTGTCACCTCAATTGATGCTGTTGAAGCTGAGAGTAAAACACTTCTAATAATCAGACCTAAAGCAAAACAGCATCTCAACATGCTTTTCATTTGAGTGCATGGATGTCTTTCAATTCAGTTATGTTCAATTATTGTTTTTTTCCTAAGTTTCCAAAGGGAACACAAACATGTGTATCAGGTACATCTCTAGAAGAATTACAAGGAGAGATACATATTTTAGAGCAGGTCAATAGAGAACTGCACAGAACTATGTATAATCTCAGGAGATAACTAGCAAGATGTCAAAGTCAATAGTGATTCTGAATGAAGGTGTGATACGCTGTACTAAAGGGGAAACGTTACGTGAGTCACGTCTATGGCTTCAACATCAGAGCCTGCAGACGTGTATTGGGCTATGTTAAAATCACGACTTATAAAAACAGAAAATGAATTGGGAAAATGTAAACCTAGGGTCGTAGGACAAGCAAAATATGAACAGTTCATCTCATCACCCTTTGTATTCCCAAAGTCAGACATTTTACTCCCAACAGAAGGTCACCCTACAACCAGCCATTCACCATCACCCAGTGAGCCTCCACCAACCAGCCCAACTCCTCCAATTACCCAGTTACCATCAACAAGTCCAAGCACACAGACCAGCCAAGTTCAGTCGACAAGGCCTAAATCAGCTATACCCACAACTATCGTGGCACTTTTCACAGAGAAATGCAGTCTCTGAACCCAGCGGCTGACACAAGAAATGATGTAATTTGGGGCTTGCATGATCAAGTAAGAAGGTTTGGGGGGAATATAACAGGCAGGAGAAGTTGGTAAGAAAGTTACAGGCGAAATTAACAACTGCAGAGACATTGCAACGGGCAGACAGAGAATGGTCCAAAAGCAAATCTGTGATTTTAAAGCAGTTCACAGAAAGAGAACGATACAGAATGAAGAAAGACAGAAGACGTGAAGAAGAAATGGAAGTTCAAGAACAAGACGTTGAAGACGATCAAGAAGTTCATGAAAAAAGTCTCAAAGACGAAAATGAAGAACTGAGAAGGGAACTTCAACACAAATTAGACATTACAGGAGGAAGTGGCGTGTAATACATTGGAGTGTTAAAATGAAGAAGACAATCGGTACACACATGAATTACAGAAATGTATTCAGAGTTTGCTGTCTGAGCAAGTCGCTACAGCGTTGCTTCAGTTATTGAAGCTGTACTATAAGTATGGTAGATAAAACACCAAATCGCATGCCTTAATTGTGTCTCAAAAGTGAACAATATGTTCAGCGTCTCATTTTGGCCCTGACACAAATAGCATAAGTTTCTATTGAGAAAAGTACAACTCTCGAAACGGATGAAAGCTCCAAATATCGAAAACAATACGGAGCCTTTGGACTGAGGACAAAGGATCTAGGAAGGGGGCATACCTCTCGGGCCCACAAAATCTCTGCACACAAAATACCTCTCTGCTCACAAAATCTGGGCAAGATACGCTGCCGACACATTCAAACAAATATTGTGGGACGTTGATAAACTGTACTACCATGTATCAAAACCTGCTGTTTCATCTCAGAAGTTACACAATGTCAGACCGTGCGTCAACAGGGCTGATGTACTACCACAAGTGGTTGAAAATTGGCAAGAGCTGTCGGAGGACCAACAGAGTCAGCTAATTTGGCTCAACAATTTCTTTTGTGGACTTCATGGCCTTTAATAGAGGATATTTAATAGTGGACATTAATAGAGGACAAGAGTGTAAACATTCTTTACATGAATGAAAGGTATCTCAAGTTGCACAAATATATGCAGGATGCTGCACAAAACCCAGAAGATTTCTTGTCAGGAGCACTGCAGTTGTATTCTGACATTCCAGTGAAAAGTGATTTCATAATATCAAAGCTTGCTGGAAGAGTCTGAATTTGATGGTGGCTGTGCTGTCATGTCAGTGGCTTTTTCTCACTGCTTTGGGAAAGCTAGTACAAAAAGTCTCCCATGACCATCTACCGGGAGGTAGATGCTCTGAAAGATGCTCTGAAAAAGGGTAGCATCCAGCGTCCCAAAACAAAACAAATTTTGTGAATCAATTTTTGGTTACTGCATGTACGAACTTCTCCTGAAATGCAAGCTGCATGCTGAATCGAACAGCACGTTTATTTTCAATAGAACCCAAGAATGGCTGGAAGCAAAAAAAAAAATCCTCAGGAAGAAAGAAAATGGTTGAAAGACATTATGAGCAAGTCTGACAAGTCCGAGCAAAGTCTAGGAGCGACAACGAATGATCAAAGCGAAACAGGCTGAGAAACTAAAGAAATAACAAGAAGTTCAGAAGAGGAGGAGGAAGAGTTTTGCAAGCAAAACTGGATCAACCTAACAAAATCATGTACTGGGGGCTGTGGCAGACAGCTGAATAAACAGATTCTGCTCTTGCTGATTTGAAATTCAACCACCAAAAAGCTGTAGCTCTGAAGGCCCAATTGCAGTTCCGGGGAAATATTCTAGGCCAAGAACCTTCCTATCAAAAGCTCTTCAACATCTCTCTACAAAGAGAGGGGAAATGGAGACGGGTTTCGACATTGGAGGGCTGACCACTAACGTGAAGACTTTGATCGAAGAGTCAGAGGTGACGGATCCAAAAGCAGAGTCCGGGAGACTACCAAGTGATGACCTTGTTGCTTGTACAGTCAAGCACCTCTTCGAAGATGATAGTGAATCAAAATAGTTCACAGGGAGCATAACCATAAATGTGAGAAAAGCATGTGGGAAAAATTCATCAAATGTTGACTTGCAACCCACGCTTGAACATTGGCATATACAAACCTAATGCTCTGTCAAGTTTTGTTGTAACCTTCAGTATAGGTTTTCCCGGCTATTTTAACACTTGTATCACACGAATTCCCTATATCGATACTTTAATTTCGTCTCCGATCATCGCCAAGCTCACTTCTCAATTTGAATTTCAAAAAGCCACCACTAGATTTCATTAAAGGTTCAGTATAATTCAAATTGTTAGCATTCCGATTCGTCCAAAATCTTTGAAATTCGTCTCGTGAAGCAATCGGCGTTGAATTGACAAAGCAAATTCGTTGTTTTTTTGTCATTCGTTTCCATGTTGTTGTCATTACATTTCGTCCCTGGTGACTTAAATCGTATACGATTAGAAAACCAGTTACAATTCAGCCCTTAGCTGCGAGTCATGATTGATTCAATAAACCATTAAATGAAAGGAATGAAATGAAACATCCAGTATTGGGGGAAGCCATGCAATCGCAACTAAAAAATAAAAAAAAACCAAAAAAGAATTCTGGGTGTTTTTTTTTTTTAGTTCTTTACAGCGTCACTTCATTTCACACGCTGAAATACAGTTAATACAGTGGAAAGCAAGGATTTCAGTACGAACGGATTACTAAACATGTGAGTCTTACCCTGACGTCTTAAAGTTGGTCGAAAAACATCAGAAACGTCAAATAGTTACGTTGTTCCACAAGGAGCCATCTCAGCAAATAGGCCTTGCTTCCGAGCTGCAGGAATCAAGCGTGGAACTGTCTCTGAAAACAATAATTTGTGCAAAACCTACCAAGTGCAATGTATACAAATGTATACAATGTAAGCCACTTCCGGCCGACGGGAGTGTCGTCGAGAAACGTTTTATAATTCAGCACGTGTGGGTCAAAATGTCATATGCAAATACAGTTCAAAGGTTACCTGACTGATACAAATTATGCAAATGATCAGTGAGGAATGACAAACACGGATATCGGCATTATTACTGAATGGGGTTGGTTTTTATGCATTGACACTACAGATCAGAATGTGGGGGAAAACAGTTTGGAATGGTAACATTCTGTCTTTAAAAATGAGAACAATTGTGATTGAGACAACGTGCATTTTACGTCCCCCGCCAAACAACCGACAACATTTTCAGAGACTGTATAAAATATACGTTAAAAAGGGGGGGGGGGATTGCATGTGGATCGTTTGTGCATGGCTAAAAGTTCGGTTCTTCTGTGCTTACCATAACTTTGCAAGGTTTCCTTTCCTTTCATCACTTTTGGTCGTGTGGTCAACATGAGCAACATGCTGGGTCGTGTGAGTGTGCCAACCTGTTCAGCGTATTCCATCACAATGGCGTGCAAGGCCTACACGGACAGTCTCCACAACCAGCTTGCGGTGATATTCGGTGTTTCTGCTGTTATTGTGGAACCTGGCAATTTCTCTGGTAATTGTTGCTTAAAAGGGCCCGTGTAGTGTCATTGTTTTTTTAATGCAGTTGTAAATGCACCTTTGTGTCCCATTTATCCATATTTTTGATTTTCATTTTGCCATTTTTAAGGGCATTTTGGGGCCTTTTTGGTTTTTATGTAAATGCGAATTTGCATATTCATGAGCAAAAGTGTGATGTCATTTCAGGCAGAAACTCAATGTTACAACTATTTTAGCCAAAAAAAAAATTGCCAGAATTTCGGATATTTTGCTGGCGTAAATTTTCTTTCCTTTGGCGATTCGTTGTTGTTTCAGTACAACGACAAGTAAACCTATTCTACCTTTGGTAATCATAATCCTAGTCTTTTGGTCATTTAAGATTTGAATATTTCAATTTCTGTTGGCTTTAGAAAATCTGTGTGTTTTATGACAAGCCTTTTCCTACCTGCTGTACCACAAAAAAAAACTTGAAAGAGAGTGATTATAAGATTATACAATCATTCCCAACTAAACGTACATAATACTCTAAACTTACGGCGACTTGTGCTAATTTTCATAGAACGCGTCACCTCTCGTGCCTGGAAAAAAGGATAGTTGGGTATTCATTGTAATGGCGTGTCTATTTTTTTTTTTTTTACATTGCCATTTCAGGGGTCGGCCATGTTCACAGAATACATGTCCAAAGATCTGGACAATGTCTGGAGCGAAACAACCGAAGAAGTTCGGGAGGTTTACGGCGTAGCGTATTTCGAGGCGACGAGAAATAACATTGTCAGCCCTTCCCATGCCCAAGGCTTCTCACCGGCAAGCTTCGTGCCAGTAGTGGACGCCTGCACGAGCGCCCTCACCGACGACAATCCGCACGAGCGCTACTTTCCCGGAAACGTGACCTATAAAACACTGTTGATGTGTTCTGCTTTCTCTCGGCACCGTACTCCAGTCACTGACCCTTTGCTGAGAATGTACTACATATTTTAAATTTTACCCGTGTAAAAGGGGCGAAGAGAAAAATTATCTCACCGGTATCGATCAATAGATGGCGCTGTTTTGTTTGGTAGAGGAATGTTTTGCTTGCTTCAGCGGAATGGGAAAGAGATGACATGCATCATTCTCTTATGATTCAAATGACTCACTGAAGCCCACATTCTGAAGAGAAAAAAAAGGAAACCCATAGAACTGTTATTTAGTTTTTAAGGTAAATATCCATTTCGAAAGGATTGGCAGTGATCAAATTATGATTTGCAAGCATGAAAAAAAACACCCGGATCCTTTGGAAAAATAACAGGCTGGAATGAGGGATCACTGAAAGCATAATTGCATCGATCCTACAGGGATCTTGAATTATGAAACTTTAGCTTCCAGACCTTAATTGATTAACTTGTTCTAAAGTCTTAGAGTTCAGAAATGAAAGATTTATTAAGCCGAAACAGTAAATTCGCCCAATTCCTGCTGATAAACCACTGAAATGGTTGTCCTTTCAATTTGCCCAGGTTACTTTAGTTTAAGATACCAAAATTAATAAACATCCTAAGCCGCTGATAGTCAGTTCAATTTGTAGTAGATGGAGGTGAGATTCAGTACCTGTCCCAATTTAAAGAAATTCTTCCCACCCACCTTGCATTAAATTATCTATTGTAGTGCTCATTGTTGCGTAACGACGTGTCAAACAAGAGATTGCGGTGTAGAGTTTCCAGACAAAGAAAACGAGTGGGCTCATTATCCATCAAAATACAGTCTCTGTTTTGTCCATAGAGCCGTAAAGCCAAAGCAGATGAATCTAACAATGATCTACGTGTCCCCGCCTATAAAGACACAGTGGGTTGAGGAGAACTTAAGGAAGCCGAATGGCCGAGTGGTTAAGTCCTTGGTCGACAGATCCCGGGGCCCGGGTTCGAATCCCGTCGGTGTCTTTTTGGTTTTCAACGCACGCGGTCAGTCATATACTATAAGAGATTTAAGTTCCCATCGTAAAATACCAACAGTACCTTAGCTTAATCGGTAAGCACTGCTGCTGGTACTGTCCGCGAGTTCCAGGTTGGCGCCTTCGTACAGGTTCAGGGCATGTGGTCCACTCGGAGGATCAGGGCTTAGGGGCCGCCCTGTTCCTCCCTTAGCTCTTTGCTTTTACATGGTGCCTGGCCCTCCGGGGTTATATGGATGGATAGGGAAGGAAGTGTGTATTGGTCGGGGACGCCGAGACCCTGGAAGAGAACTAAGGGATTGGCTGGGGCATTGTTATGGCTCAGACCGATCCCTGAAAGCTTGACTAGCACATAACTTTTAGATTTTTCTCTATTCCCAATTTTTTTTTAATTCACGTCCGCAGGAACGGATCCTTCAGAAAAAGATATTTAGAGAGGGAGACTCAAAACGAGAAGAAAAAAAAGAGAGATAAAATATGGCATTTCACGTCAGACCGTAGCCTGATAGGATTAGTTGCACATAAAACAATGTTATAGGGGATCTGTCATACTTTTACTCAAAATTAAAAGCAACGGGACCAGGAACTGCGACGAGATAGCGCGCGCGCTAAGAGACAGAGGGCGCGCGACGAGACAGAGGGGGAGTAACGAGCGAGAGGAGAATTATGCTGTATGTTGTACATTTCAGGAAAATGCACCTAGACCTCTCTAGCAGGGCGGCCGGGCACGCTGGGCGCCAATCTTTGCATTTTGTTCTGTAAAATGTGCATAGACAAAAACACTGAAATGAATTTCAATTCGCAGTTCAAAGCCCAAGACAGTGACTACATTCATTCATTAGAAATAATTCCTGTGAATTTTAAAATAAATTATAATTGAACGAACGCATTCATTGTCTTTTATTTTCTGATCGCCCGCCATTTTTGACAGAGATGAAAATCACCGCCAAATAGGCCTAAGCGCATGCAGTTTGCAATCAACTCAACCTATGAATATCGAAACTGAGACAGATACTAATCGGTGTAATCAAAGTTGTCATTATGGGCAAAAGAGTCCACCATTAACAAGGCTTCATACTTTCAGACGGTGTCCATACAGTACCGTCTAACTTAAACAGCGCCCCCGATGTCACATTGTGTCAAGCCCCCTCTACCTGATGTTGGTCGGACAGAACTTCCAGAACCGTAACGCTCTAAAAACGGACCTTGCAGTAGAGAGCCTTACACTGTTCTTGAAGTAATCTTATGGCATTTCGTGGTCAACCCACCCCACCCCCAATCTGGCTCCAAGACTTGGTACAAATTACAATGTATGTTATATTACTGCCCTCGCGCTGGGGGGGGGGGGGGGGGGGGGGATAAATGTCTCGTCCATTTTGGCCAGATGAAAGAAACACAATTTCCAAGCAGAAACATTCATGCTTAATTGGGTGGGGGAAGAGGATTTGGATGGGGATGTTCCAAACGGCACCCCCCCATAATTTGCACGAAGGGGTATGGGTCATAATTATTATCACCGGCCGAACAACTGCAATCACGATCATAACGTCGTAACTATAAAAGTAGTTATAATATAAAAATAGACGTCGCCAGGATGTTTTCCAGGTGAGGCAAAGCACATTTTTTGCCAAAAATAGCACACTTTTCTTCTTCATGTTTCCTTACTATAATTCGAGAAATCTCCTTGTGTCAGTCCACCTGTAAAACAAATATGTGCGTTCAACCTGTGAGTGTCAACCTGTGAAAACAGTACCATTGAATCGTGTGCGTTGTTTGCATGAGCAGTTCTCTGCCCCTTCCGATCCGAACAGGCACATTTTCGACGGGCCCTGTACTAGTATTCTCAATTCATAATTTGCCGAGCGTGGGCAGGGGAACATTTGCCCTCTCCCCCCCCCCCATCAACTTAACAGCAATATGGCTTCGCACCTCTTTTCCCTTTTTTTCCCACTCTTTCTTTTTCCCACTTTTTTCTTTTTTTTGGGGGGGGGGGTGCAAGCGCCCCCTTTTGCCCCCCCCCCCCCCCTCGCGACGCCCATGATCGCAACTAAAATTTGATATAGACTATAGCTATCTGGAGTGAACGTCAGGCTGGCAAACATGAGGTTCTTGTATAGATGGCTTGGACACACTGATGTTCAACCTAGTCTGGTTCCCTTACCTGAAGATCACCTGCCGTCTCTTAGCCTGCGATAGAGGGTATAGCCATCACAATCAAAACTGGAAAAGGACTCAGCAAAGCAGTTCCCTCATCCCAGTGCAGTGTAAAGCTATAAAGCACACCCACTGGGCAGTGCGTCAGGATAGGCCAGTACGCATCGCAATCAAATTTAGCAAATGCGAACTTTGATTTCATCAAATCAAAATTTTAATCACCGATAACAGTAATAGCAGACATTTTTGTTAGTCAAAACAAAAACTACGACCGAAAACACCCGAGCCGTCTCTAACATAATTATCCGAATATCAACGAAAACGGGATCGGCAACAAGTTCAGAAACGAAAGATATCCTATACCTGTTTTGCTCAACTGATATTGGCCCTATCATCATCGGAATATTCAGCATGTAAAGGTCTGAGAACCGTCCAGCTCCCCCCCCCCCCCCCCCCACTTGTCCGTCTGAAAAGATTAAGAATATTCGACACAAATCCTCGTGACGCGTGGCATCCTTACAAAGAAAAGTACTTTAAAATGCGAAAAGCATCGGCACAAAGCCCACCAAAATATCATCGGCATTTGCTATAAATCAAAGAAAAAAACCCTGGGCATTTCATTGTTAGAAAGTGTCGAATGATGTTTCTTGGAAGACGAGAGATCAGGCTAAATTACTGTGGCCTCTTTGTACAAAATAAGAAAACGCATTTCATAAGGAGACCTCCTTTTTTTTAAAGATGAGGAATTTATGATTATTATTTGAAATGTATGTGGTTTAAGTTCAGATCTCGAGTCAGTTCGGCAAAGAAAGTGAGTTCGTAGAGTTGATTGGGGCTCAGCATTACCATCTACATGACATGCCCACCGGCATTGTGCAATCAATCGCCCCGTATCAGTTCCGGCCAAAACCTGCCCAAATCTGTTTTTAATTGATGACCTCTCGTTGTATTGGATTTCTCCGTTTGGGGACCTGTATCCGTTTCAAATCAAAACAAATTTGTCTCTTTAAACTAATAATAGCCGTGAAACTCGACACCCGGTCAATTTTCATCTCTCTATACCCGATCCGGCCACTTCAGTCTTGTTCGTTATTTTTTTATGTCGGACAATAATTCCTTGGGTATCGTGAGGACCGTGAAGTGTTGGTCAATTCGGCCTGATGATTACCTCGGAAAGCCAGCAAGCAGGTAATGTTATCCTCTTAGAGCGCTCTGCTTGGAGCTATAAAATCTCCGTCCAATTCAATGGACATCTCGGCTTGATCCTCTTAAGGCTCCTTTAAACTCGTTACCAATAGCACCTCTCGCTTCGATTTCCTCTTGGCGGTTAGACCAATCCTGGTGATTTAATTGCCTTATTTCCTCAATGCCACACGTTCAATGGAGCGATCAATACAAAATGGAGCAAGGCGTTTTGTTTAAGAGCACGTTATCCATCTATCAATTAGTAACATCAGAAACACAATTCTAGGGATCTCCGACTGAATAATATCTTTAGTGTCGTGCTTGTAGGAGGCACAGAATGCAATGGATGAGGGAGAGCCCACACAACACACAAGACTTCCCCGGATTCTTCCCCTTCCTCGTAGTGCCGCTGAGTACTCCTTGATGAGCCACATCCAGTTTAACACTAAAACTTACTTACACTAACCATGGAAACCTTGTCAAGAGTGTAGTTCCATGAAATTTACGGTCCGACATTAGAAAAAGGAGGCGTCCGGAAATTGGGCACAAAATCAAGCAGAGGTTGCCTAAAGTGTCTCACTTGATTTGGTCTTTTTGAACCTGCAGTACATGTAGACATGAGGATGACCATGGTCGTCGCCAGGATTTTTTTCGGGGGGGGGGGGGGGCAAAGCACATTTCCCCAAAATCCTTATATTTTCTTTAGCATATTCTCAATTTATCATTTTTTTCAAGGGCGGGCGGGCGGACATTTGCCCACACCCCACCCCCATTAACATCCCTGCAGACGCCCATTTTGTTAAATGATATTTATAGCAAGTATGACTGAACACCCCCT
>NW_024037051.1:6027230-6109364 GCF_015706575.1 Patiria miniata | reverse complement strand
GCTAATATCTTCATTTTGAATTCACCTAACTTTGACCTTCCGGTAGAACCGAAAGTAAAAGTCAAGCGAGTTCATGACGGAATAAAACTGTTTCATCAATCAATGGTCTATCTGATAACAAGATTGAACATAATTGATCATTTTGTTCATGAGTTATAGATGAAAGAAGATCGTCATTTTTTAAACGAAATCGCTTGTAATTTGACACCCGATGACGTCATAATGACGTCAGAGTAATATGCTTCACTTAAGATGAGGGTCGATATATCTTGAAAGTTACAAGTTCCTATCATAAACCGTTTAGGAGAAAACCTGCGGAAACGTGCTGTACGGGAAAAAAAGAAAGAAAGAACTAGAGCTTCGCGTTTGTTGTTACAAACGCAGAGTGGTCGGGTAGACAACTATTTTATGAAACACTGTCCAGTTAAGTTATGAATATTTTTATATAAGAACAAAGGATCACGAAATTAAATCCTTTCCAAACAATCAATTTTTTTTGTTAAAAAAATGCACCTATAACGGTGTGATCAATTTCAGTAAACATTCTATGTACACATACAAGTTATTTCTTGGTTGATGACGTCATTATTCAAAAACGGAAAGTGATGTTCATTGTGAAGTAAAATAACGTTTGTATTCATAACACCTACATTCCGCTTTGATGACGACACAGTATTTGGAAGCAAAGGTTAACAATGTAATGGATATCTTATTTGGGCTAAGATCGACATGGATCAAAAGATATTAAATTTAAAATTTGATCGTTTCAAATTCTCATAGAAGTAACTTCCGGTCTGATGACGTCATGAATTTGCAACCTTGCCAAGTTATATGTGGTTAATCAAAGAATATCACGGGGCGATTTTTTACAATTTGAACGAATGGTTTTCAAATTAAAGAAAGCTCACACTATTCTATGTGCCGCTAGGGGGAGCTCTTTCAAAAGATGACGTCATCACATTGTTTTATGTGTCTGACATTCCTCACTAAAAACTTTCTTAATTAGTATGTGTGTAGTAAAATGGTTCCGCTTTTAAGTTGTATTCGGTTTTTATTGCACTTCCGGTAACACCGGAAGTAAAGGTCATGCGGTTTTGTGTCCGGGAACAGGAAATTTTTTTTTCACGGCATAGTCTACAACCTCACGAAAAACGAACACGATACTTTATTTAATAGTTCAAAAGACATGACGCAAACTATTTTGTCAAAATTTGCCCTTAAATCGCTGGTAATTTGATATCTGATGACGTCATGATAACGTAACAAAATTTATAACATCCTCGTTACATGGTACAAGTTCACACAAGGTTTTATGATCATACCGTAAACTGTTTGGATTAAATGTTGCTTTGTTTTGATTTCAGGCTAAACTTCTTCGTTTTGAATTGACCTAACTTTGACCTTCCGGTAGACCCAGAAGTACAGGTCAAGCGAGTTTACGTACACAACACAAATGTTCATCAATTAGTGGTCTATCCGATTACAAGGTTGGAACATGATTGATCATTTTGTTCAAGAGTTATAGGTGAAAGTAATTGGTCACTTTTTCAGCTAAAATCGCTTTTAATTTGACTCGATGACGTCATAATTACGTCAGAGTAATATGCACCACTTAGGATGAGGGTCGATATATATTGCAAGTTACAAGTTCATACCATAAACCGTTTAGGAGAAAAAAACCTGCGGAAACGTGCCGTACGGGAAAAAGAAAGAAAGAAAGACTAGAGGTTTGCGTTTGTTGTTACAAACGCAGAGTGGTCGGGTAAACAATTTTATTAGACATTGTCCAGTTAAGTTATGAAAATGTTTATGTCAGAAAAAAAGCGATCAAGAACTTTAACATTTCCATTACCAATTATTTTGTACAAAAAGAATGCGTCTTTTTAGGGTATATTTTAGAAACAGCAAACTTCCGGTTTGATGACGTCATAGTATTTCGAAGCAAAAGGCCAATATTAAGTGTAACATATGTCATTTGGTGCAAAAAACAAAGTCATGAGACAGGGATCAAATGATGGATTTAAATTAAAAATAAAATGATCATTGTTGAATTCTCCCCACAGTAACTTTCGGTCTGATGACGTCATGATTATGAAATCTTGCAAATTCATTTATGATTGCTCACGTGATATATTGGGGCAATTTCATAAAAATTTGATTGAGGGGTTAAAATTTCAAAAGATTAAACTGTATTTGATGTGCCGCTAGAGGGCGCCCTTTTGTGGGATGTTGTCAAAATTATATTTTTGTGTTTGGCATTCCTCACTTAACACTTCCATTATGTATTTGTTTGTAGTAAAATGCTTCCGTTTTAGAGTTAGATTCAATTTCTATTGCAATTCCGGTAACACCGGAAGTGGAGGTCAAGCAGTTTTGTGCTCGGGCATAAGAAATGTTGCTAACGGCATAGTCTACAACCTCACAAAAAATGAACACGATACTCTATTTAGTTCAAGAGATATAGGTCAAACTATTGTGTCAAATCGTGCCATCAAATTGTTTGTAATTTGATACTTGATGACGTCATGATGACGTAACAAATTTATAACATCTTCGTAACATGGTTCAAGTTCACACTAGGTTTTATGATCATACCGTAAACTGTTTTGATTTCAGGCTAATGCCTACATTTTGAATTCACCTAAATTTGACCTTCCGGTAGAAACGGAAGACAAGATCAAGCTAGTTCACGTACACGACATAAAATGTTTATCAATTAATGGTCTTTCTGATTACAAGGTTGGAACATGATTGATCATTTTGTTCGAGAGTTAAAGGTGACAGAAGATCGTCATTTTTTTAACGAAAATCGCTTGTAATTTGACACCCGATGACGTCATAATGACGTCAGAGTAACATGCACCACTTAGGATGAGGGTTGATATTAATTGAAAGTTACAAGTTCATATCATACACTGTGTAGGAGAAAACCCGCGGAAACGTGCTGTACGGAAAAGAAAGAAAGACTAGAGGTTCGCGTTTGTTGTTACAAACGCAAAGTGGTCGGTAGACAACTGTTTTGTGAAACAATATCCAGTTGGGTTGTGAATATTTTTGGGGTAAGAACAAAGGATCAGGAAATTTGAACTTCCGTATACTTCCATTTTCGGTACACGTACAAGTTATTTATGGTTTGATGACGTCAGTCAAAAAAGGGAAGGGAATACTGATTTAGTTCAAGGAGAATACCCGTTAAACATAAAGTAAAGATAACTCATTGAAATATGGACATTCTAAGTGTGTATAATAATAACACCCAACTTCCGGTTAGATGACGTCATAGTATTTGAAGCAAAAGGTCAACTTTAAGTGTAGCAGATGTCATAAATTGGACTAGGAACAAAGTCATGAGACAGGGATCAAATGAAGTGGAAATCAACAAAATGATCATTGTTAAATTCTCCCTACGGTAACTTCCGGTTTGATGACGTCATGATTTTGAAACCTTGCAAATTTATTCGTGGTTGCTAACGGAATATGAAGGGGCCATGTGATAAAATTTTGATTGAAGGTTTTTAAATGTGAAAAGATTAAACTCTTTTTGATGTGCCGCTAAAGGGCCCTTTTGGGGATGACGTCAAAATTATTTTTTTGTGTTTGGCATTCCTCACTTAACACTTCTATAATGTATTTGTCTGTAGTAAAATGCTTCCATTTTAGAGTTATATTTAATTTTTCTTGCCCTTCCGGTAACACCGGAAGTGAAGGGCAAGCGGTTTTGTACTAGGGAATAAGAACTGTTGCCCGATGCATCAGTTACAACCTAACGCAAACGAACACGATACTCTATTTAGTTCTAAAGATATAGCTGAAACTATTTTCACAAATTTGGCCGTTAAATTGCTTGTAATTTGATACATGATGACGTCACGATAACGTCAGATTTGTTTTTAACATCTTCGGACGGGCGTTGAAGTTCATACCAGGTTTTCACGTACACGACAAAATAATGTTAATCAATTAATGGTTTATCTAATTACAAGGTTGGAACATAATTGATCATTTTGTTCAAGAGTAAAAGGCAGAAGAAGACGGTCATATTTTCAACGAAAATCGCTTGTAATTTGACACCGTATGACGTCATCGTGACGTCAGAGTAATATGCACCACTCGGGATGAGGGTCGATATATTTTAAAGTTTTAAGTTCATACCATCAACCGTTTAGGAGAAAACCCGCGGAGAAGTGCCGTACGGAAAGAAAGGAAAGAAAGGAAAGAAAGAAGATTTATGAGAACAATCCTAGACAGTGGTCGGGTTGTGCCTGACCACTCAATTAATCGTAACAACTCCAAAGAGTCGCGTTTGTTGTTACAAATGCAGAGTGGTCGGGTGGACAACCATTTCATTAGACATTGTCCAATTAAGTTATGAATATGTTTATGTCAGAAAAAAAAAACCAAGAACTTCAACATTTCCAGTACCAATTAAGTGTAATCAAGATGATGTCATAGTAGGGCATGTGACGTCAACAAATGCCAAATCCGAAGTGATGTCAACATGATACCATCAACTTATTTCTATACATTATATATCTGATGGCTATACTAGCTCAATATAACTTTTTATGAACTTTGAAACAAAAAATATAATCTACATGACTCCACATTGGCAAAAAAGCATAAAGTCATACAAAACAAAACTAGAGGTTCGCGTTGTTGTTACAAACGCAGAGTGGTCGGGCAGGCAATTTGTTCATTAAACACTGCCGAGTTGAGTTATAAATATGTTTATGTAAGAACAAAGATTCACAAATTAAATCCTTTCCAGTACAATCAATTCTTTGTTTAGAATGCATCTTTACGGTGCGATACATTTTAGTAAACATTCTATGTACACATACAAGTTATTTCTAGCTTTATGACGTCATTATTCAAAAACGGGAAATGAATACTGATGTAATTCGGAGTGGATAAATGTTTGTTGCGAAGTTTAATTAC
Organism: Patiria miniata; assembly: GCF_015706575.1. NCBI lineage: Eukaryota > Metazoa > Echinodermata > Asteroidea > Valvatida > Asterinidae > Patiria > Patiria miniata. The sequence goes on along the minus strand of NW_024037051.1, from coordinate 6,104,426 downwards.
GTATGAAAATATGGAAAATATAACTGAATGTATTCATAACACCTAACTTTCGGTTTGATGACGTCACAGTATTTGGAAGCAAAGGATGAACATTGTGGATATCGTTATTTGGGCTACGAAGATATACGACATGAATCAAATGGATATCGTTATTTGGGCTACGAAGATATACGACATGAATCAAATGATGCAATTAAATTTAAAATATTATCGCTTTCAAATTCTCACAGATGTAACTTCCGGTCTGATGACGTCATGAATTTGAAACCTTGCCAAATTATCTGTTGCTAATCAAAGAATTTCAAGGGGCGATTTTGTAAAATTGTAACGGATGATTTTCAAATTAAAGAAAGCAAACACTATTTAATATGCCGCTAGGGGGGCGCCCTTTTGAAAGATGACGTCATCACACTGTTTTGTGTCTGGCATTCCTCAATAAACACTTTCCTAATATATATGTGTGTAGTAAAATGCTTCCGCTTTTGAGTTATACTCGGGTTTTATTGCTTTTCCGGTAACACCGGAAGTGAAGGTCAAGCGGTTTTGTGTCCGGGGACAAGAAATGTTTCTCACAGCAAAGTATACAGACTCACAAAAACGAACATGATACTATATTTAGTTCAAAAGATATAGCGCAAACTATTTCATCAAAATTTGCCCTTCAGTCACTTGTAATTTGATACATGATGACGTCATGATGACGTAACAAAATATATAGAATCTTCGTAACGTGGTACAAGTTCACACTACGGGCACAACCCGACCACTCGGGCACAACCCGACCACTCTCTATTATGTTACGATTAATTGAGTGGTCGGGCACAACCCGACCACTCTCTATTAATGTTACGATTAATTGAGTGGTCGGGCACAACCCGACCACTCTCTGTTATTGTTCTGGTAAATCTTTCTCTTTTTTTCCCGGACAATACTTCTCCGCGGCTTTTCTCCTAAACGGTTCATGATATGAACTTGTAACTTTCAATATATATATCGACCCTCATCCCTAGTGGTGCATATTACTTTGACGCCATGATGACGTCATTGGGTGTCAAATTACAAGCGTTTCAGCTGAAAAAGTGATCAATTACTTTCACCTATAACTCTTGAACTAAATAATCAATGATGTTTGTATTCCGTTATCGGATAGACCATGAATTGATTAACATTTTTTGCCGTGTACGTGAACTCGCTTAACCTTTACTTCCGGGTCTACCGGAAGGTCAAAGTTAGGTGAATCTAAAATGAAGACTTTAGCCTGAAATCAAAACAAAGCAGAATTTCTTCCAAACGGTTTACGGTATGACCCACAAACCTAATGTGAACTTATACCATGCTACGAAGATATTATAAATTTTGTTACGTCATCATGACGTCACCAGGGATCAAATTACAAGCGATTTTAGGGCAAATTTTGACAAAAAAGGTTGCGCGATATCTTTTGAACTAAAAAGAGTATCGTGTTTGTTTTTGCGTGAGGTTGTAGACTATGCCGTAAGAAACATTTCGTGTCCCCGGACACAAAACCCCATGACCTTCCCTTCCGGTGTTACCGGAAGTGCAATAAAAACCGAACATAACTCAAAAGCGGCAGCATTTTACTACACACATTAAATTAGGAAAGTGTTTAGTGAGGAATGTCAGACAAATAAAACAGTGTGATGACGTCATCTTTCGAAAGGGCGCCCCCCTAGCGGCACATAAGATAGTGTGAGCTTTCTTTAATTTGAAAACCATCCATTCAAGTTTTACCAAATCGCCCCTTGATATTCTTTGATTAACCACATATAACTTGGCAAGGTTTCAAATTCATGACGTCATCAGACCGGAAGTTACTTCTATGAGAATTTGAAAACGATCATATTTTAAATGTAATTCTATCAATTGATTCATGTCGATCTTAGCCCAAAAAAGATATCCATTACAATGTTCACCTTTGCTTCCAAATACTGTGTCGTCATCAAACCGGAAGGTGGTTGTTATGAATACATACGTTATTTTACTTTACAATGAACATCTCCCTTCCGTTTTTGAATAATGACGTTATCAACCAAGAAATAACTTGCATACATGTGTACATAGAATGCTTACTAAAATTGATCACACCGTTAAAGATGTATTTTTTTACTTGCAGATAAAAATAATTGATTTTACTGGAAATGATCTGATTTCGAAATCCTTTGTTCTTAGATAAAAATATTCATAACTTAAAGGAAATATGCAGTGGAAATTCAGCTCATCTTGTTTTCATGCACATTACTATGTGTTGCAACAATACGTACAAGATCTTAATACTTGTTTTCATTGGAAGTGACAAGAAAGTGGTAGTTTTTCAATTATTAGTAAATCCTTTCATCAATATATAAGAGGGCGCTATTTTGCTTTTGTCATACAAGGTACTCCTTGCCAAAGGTGCGTTATGAACAGTACAAAAATTAGTCCTTCAAAATTACCCACAAAACTTTTTTTGGAAGAAATATTTGCCACTACGATTGTCCAAATAAGCTGTTTTACATGATAAACAATAAAAAGTGGAATTTACTCCAAGAAAATAAAGAAAACTTTGACATATATTTGGATACACAAAGCTATGGAGACACTACGGTTCTGCCTTGAATGACATCACGCTTTGGCTCATGAATATGGACATTTTCATTAGCATAAAAGCTGAAATGTTGAAATTTCTTTCTTTTACTGCTACAAAGGAGGTGGCAACTTCATAGTTACATTGCACATGGCAAGAAAGCTGTTTTAAATGTATTTAAGTCATATAAATCCTATTACATGTTCCCGTTAACTGGACAGTGTTTCATAAAATAGTTGTCTACCCGACCACTCTGCGTTTGTAACAACAAACGCGAAACTCTAGTTTTGATTTCAGGTTCAAGTCTTCATTTTGAATTTACATAACTTTAACCTTCCGGTTGACCCGGAAGAAAGAGTTAAGTGAGTTCACAAACGTACACAAAAAGAAATGTTTATCAATTCATGGTCTATCTGATTACAGAATATAAACATCACTGGTTATTTTGTTCAAGAGTTATGGGTGAAAGTAATTGGACCCTTTTTCATGTAAAATCGCTTGTAATTTGACACCCGATGACGTCATCATGACGTCAGAGTAATATGCACCACTTTGGATGAGGGTCGATGTATACTGAAAGTTACAAGTTAATATCATGAACCTTTTTAGGAGAAAACCCGCGGAGAAGTATTGTCCGGAAAAAAAAAAGAACCAAACTAGAGGTTCGCGTTTGTTGTTACAAACGCAGAGTGGTCGGGCAGGCAATTTTTTTCATAAAAAACTGCCGAGTTAAGTTATGAATATGTTTATGCAATAACAAAGGATCACGAAATTAAATCCTTTTCATCACAATGAATTATTTTGCTTAAAAAAATGCATCTTTAACGGTGTGATAAATTTCCGTAGACATTTTATGTACACATACGAGTTATTTCTGGTTTGATGACGTCATTATTAAAAAAAAAGGGAAGTGAAAACTGATTTAGTTCGGAGTGGATAAATGTTTATTGTGAAGATAGTTAACGTACGGAAATATGAAAAATATAATTGTATGTATTTATAACACCTAACTTCCGGTTTGATGACGTCACTAGTATTTGGAAGCAAAAGGTTCACATTTTTATGGATATCGCTATTTGGGCTACGAAGATATACGACATGGATCAAATGATAGCATTCAATTTATAATATGATCGTTTTCAAATTCTCATAGACGTAACTTCCGGTCTGAAGACGTCATGAATTTGAAACCTTGCCAAGTTATCTGTGGTTAATCAAAGAATATCAAGGGGCGATTTGGTAAAATTGGAACCGATGGTCTTCAGATTAAAGAAAATAAACACTATTTTATGTGCCGCAAGTGGCGCCCTTTCGGATGAATGACGTCATCACACTGTTTTTTTATGACTTGCATTTCTCACTAAACACTTGCATAATATATATGTCTGTGGTAAAATGTTTCCGCTTTTGAGTTATATTCAGTTTTTATTGCACTTCCGGTAACACCGGAAGTAAAGGTCAAGCGGTTTTGTGTCCGGGAACAATAAATGTTTCTCACGGCATAGTCTACAACCTCACGAAAAAACGAACATGATACTCTATTTAGTTCAAAAGATATAACGCAAACTTTTTTGTCAAAATTTGCCCTTAAATCGCTTGTAATTTGATATCTGATGACGTCATGATGACGTAACAAAATTTATAACATCTTCGTAACATGGTACAAGTTCACACAAGGTTTTGTGATCATGCCGTGAACCGTTTGGAAGAAATGTTGCTTTGTTTTGATGTCCGGCTAACGTCTTCATTTTGAATTCACCTAACTTTGACCTTCCGGTAGACCCGGAATTAAAGGTCAAGCGAGTTCACGTACACAACAAAAAATGTTAAGCGATTAATGGTCTATCTGATTACAGAATACAAACATCATTGATTGTTTAGTTCAAGAGTTATGGGTGAAAGTAATTGGTCACTTTTTCAGATATAATCACTTGTAGTTTGACACCTGATGACGTAATCATGACGTCAGAGTAATATGCACCACTTCGGATGAGGGTCGATATATATTGAAAGTTACAAGTTCATACCATATACCGTTTAAGAGAAAACCCGCGGAGAAGTATTGTCCGGACAAAAAAAAAAAGAAAGAAAGAAAGAAAGACTAGAGTTTCGCGTTTGTTGAGTTACAAACGCAGAGTGGTCGGGCGGACAGCCTTTTCATTATACACTGCCCAGTTAAAAAAGGATCACGAAAGAAGGATCACGAAATTAAATCCCTTCAAGTACAATCAATGTTTCAAAAAGATATCTTTAACGGTGTGATAAATTCAGTAAACATTCTATGTGCACAAAAAAAAGTTATTTCTGGTTTGATTACGTCATCAGTCAAAAACGGTTAGTGAATACTGATAAAGTTCGGAGAGGATCATTTTTCATTGTAAAGTTAAAATAACGTATGAAAATATGGGAAATATAATTGTTTGTATTAATAATACCTAACTTCCGGTTTGATGACGTATTAATAACACCTAACTTCCGGTTTGATGACGTCCCAGCATTAGAGATCCAAAGGTGAACATTGTAATGGATATCATTATTTGGACTTCGGGATCAAATGATAGAATTAAATTAAAACTATGATCCTTTTCAAATTCTCCTTAAAGTAACTTCCGGTTTGATGATGTCATGTATTTGAAACTTTGCCAAGTTATCTGTGGTTAATCAGAGAATATCAAGGGGTGATTTGGTAAAATTTGGACGGATGGTTTTAAAATTAAAGAAGGGAAACTCTATTATATGTGCCGATAGGGGGCGCCCTTTCGGATGTTGACGTCATCACACTGTTTTTTTGCGTCTTGCATTCCTCACTAAACACTTACATAATATATGTGTCTGTAGTAAAATGCTTCCACTTTTGAGTTATATTCAGTTTTTATTGCACTTCCGGTAACACCGGAAGTAAAGGTCAAGCGGTTTTGCATCCAGTAACATGAAATGTTTCTCACGGCATAGTCTACAGCCTCACGGAAAAACGAACACGATACTCTATTTAGTTCAAAAGATATAACGCAAACTATTTTGTCCAAATTTGCCCTTAAATCACTTGTAATTTGATACCCGATGACGTCATGATGACGTAACAATATTTATAACATCTTCGTAACATGGTACAAGTTCACACAAGGTTTTGTGATCATACCGTGAACCGTTCGGAAAAAATGTTGCTTTGTTTTGATGTCAGGCTGACGTCTTCATTTTGAAATCACCTAACTTTGACCTTCCGGTAGACCCGGAAGTAAAGGTCAAGCGAGTTCACGTACACGACAAAAACTGTTAAGCGTTTAATGGTCTATCTGATTACAGAATACAAACATCATTGAATGTTTAGTTCAAGAGTTATAGGTGAAAGTAATTGGTCACTTTTTCAGATAAAATCACTTGTAATTTGACACCTGATGACGTAATCATGACGTCAGAGTAATATGCACCACTTCGGATGAGGGTCGATATATATTGAAAGTTACAAGTTCATACCATATACCGTTTAAGAGAAAACCCGCGGAGAAGTATTGTCCGGAAAAAAAAAGAAAGAAAGAAAGAAAGAAAGAAAGAAAGACTAGAGTTTCGCGTTTGTTGAGTTACAAACGCAGAGTGGTCGGGCGGACAGCCTTCTCATTATACACTGCCCAGCTAAGTTAGGAATATATGTAGAAAAAAGGATCACGAAATTAAATCCCTTTAAGTACAATCAATGTTTCAAAAAGGTATCTTTAACGGTGTGATAAACTTCAGTAAACATTCCATGTGCACAAAAAGTTATTTCTAGTTTGATGACGTCATCAGTCAAAAATGGTTAGTGAATACTGATAAAGTTCGGAGAGGATAATTTGTCATTTTAAAATTAAATAACGTATGAAAATATGGGAAATATAATTGTTTGTATTAATATCACATAACTTCCGGTTTGACGACGTATTTATAACACCTAACTTCCTGTTTGATGACGTCACAGCATTAGAGATCCAAAGGTGAACATTGTAATGGATATCATTATTTGGACTTCGAAGATATGACAGGGATCAAATGATAGAAATAAATTTAAACTTTGATCATTTTCGAATTCTCCTTAAAGTAAATTCCGGTCTGGTGACGTCATAAATTTGAAACCTTGCCACCTTATCTGTGATAAATCAGAGAATGTCAAGGGGCGATTTGGTAAAATTTGGACGGATGGTTTTACAATTACAGAAGGGAAACTATATTTTATGTGCCGATAGGGGGCGCCCTTTCGGATGATGACGTCATCACACTGTTTTTTGCGTCTTGCATTCCTCACTATACACTTTCATAATATATATGTCTGTAGTGAAATGCTTCCGCTTTTGAGTTATATTCAGTTTTTATTGCACTTCCGGTAACACCGGAAGTAAAGGTCAAGCGGTTTTGCGTTCGGGAACATGAAATGTTTCTCACGGCATAGTCTACAACCTCACGAAAAAACGAACACGATACTCTATTTAGTTCAAAAGATATAACACAAACTATTTTGTCAAAGTTTGCTCTTAAATCGCTTGTAATTTGATACCTGATTACGTCATGATGACGTAACAAAATGTACAACATCTTCGTAACATGGTACAAGTTCACACAAGGTTTTGTGATCATACCGTGAACCGTTCGGAAGAAATGCTGCTTTGTTTTGATGTCAGGCTAACGTCTTCATTTTGAATTCACCTAACTTTGACCTTCCGGTAGACCCGGAAGTAAAGGTCAAGCGAGTTCACGTACACTACAAAAACTGTTAAGCGATTAATGGTCTATCTGATTACAGAACACAAACATCATTGATTGTTTAGTTCAAGAGTTATAGGTGAAAGTAATTGGTAACTTTTTCAGATAAAATCACTTGTAATTTGACACCCGATGACGTAATCATGACGTCAGAGTAATATGCACCACTTCGGATGAGGGTCGATATATATTGAAAGTTACAAGTTCATACCATATACCGTTTAAGAGAAAACCCGCGGAGAAGTATTGTCCGGAAAAAAAAAGAAAGAAAGAAAGAAAGAAAGAAAGAAAGAAAGATTAATCGTAACAGATCCAAAGAGTGGTCGGGTTGTGCCCGACCACTCAATTAATCGTAACAGATCCAAAGAGTGGTCGGGTTGTGCCCGACCACTCAATTAATCGCAACAAATCCAAAGAGTGGTCGGGTTGTGCCCGACCACTCAACAAAGAAGATTTGTGAGAACAATTCTAGACAGTGGTCGGGTTGTGCCTGACCACTCAATAAGCGGAAAAGCCCTATGTTTGCCCATATCATTTGTACACGTTTTTTGTTACCCTCACTTTGGGCACTGAAATCAATTCGATTGACTTTATACTTGGCATACACTTTAGACCAGCAGCTGAAGTTGTGTACCGAACATTGACATCATCGTGACGTCATCATGAGTCACGTGACGTCACATTATATGCGATTTTTCTTTTGTGACTATTTTCTAGCAGAATTCGGCTAGATCTCACAGATTGGGCTATATCTCCAGAACTGCATGTCCGTTTGGAATGAACGTTGATATGTACTGAGACTGGGATGTGTTACAGATAAAAATTTAAGTGACGTCACGATGACTTCATCACGTGACATGAGAGTCATATTAAAAATTGAATATTTTGAAGGCCAATATCTACAGAACTACAGGTCTGATTGTGTTGAAACTTGGTATGCACCTAAACCGGGATGTGTTATGGATGAAAATTTAAGTGACGTCACGATGACGTCATCACGTGATATGTGACGTCATATTAAAAAAATATTTAAAAAAAAATTGTTTTAAAACATTTTGTTTTAAACAAAACCATTGGTTGCACTGGATAGGTTAAATTTTCGTGGTCTTTGTTTTGACAATACCTTAACTGGGCTGTGTCTAATGAAATAGTTGTCGGCCCGACCACGCTGCGTTTGTAACTCAACAAACGCCTTGACCTCTTGTCTTTCATTTGTCTTTATCATTTTCTTTAGGGCATATTTTAATTATTGGCAAGAAACGAATATGTTTAAAACGTGAGCCACAGTCCAAATAAAAAACTTGTTGCAGACACTATACTTTACCTTGCAAAACTTGCGTTATTGTTTTCGTTAAGTTCAAACATATATCAATACAAAGAAACACAGTTTCAGTCCAAGGATAAATGTAGCCTGGACACGTTAGACTTGATGCAATATTAAAATAATACTTCATATGGGCTTCAGCGAATCCATTCTTCATTAGAGATAAACTTCTTCAATATGAACTTCAACTTTAATTTGTTCCATGACTCGCTTCCATGTGAAGCTGTGAGATAACTACATGACTTGTATAGGCTTATTCGTCATAAACCTACCTCATGTACTCCAAAGACCTTGACGTACGTCAGCCTGGGAACCAGCGCAGTTCCTCTCAGAGAACTCAATCGCAAAACATTTTTCACCTTAATTATAAATAAGAATGAGAAAGCAAAGAGGAAAAATCGCTAAGAGAATACTTGTAAATATGCGTCCTTCATCACCAACAATGGTAGGCGCACAATGTGAAGAGCCTTCTCAAAAGGTACCAAAATAAGGCGAAAATGGTGACGACAAAATAATAATAGCAAAAAGATAATGGGGGAGTGGTCGAGCAACACCTTTTTGGTCAACTGACTGCATCTGGCCTTCAAATTCATTTTGATTAGATAATGACGCCAATTAAACGCCGCCAATGGGCGCAGGAAAATAACTCAACAAAGGCCACTATCTGTATCGCAATGTGGTATGAAAGACTAGTATAAGCTCAAGCACATGTAGGCCAATTTTCCCTTATTTCCAACCGACCTTTTTATTTAGGCCTACCTTTTTTCTTCACAACAGTTCCCGCTTTTCAACATTATTTGATGCTTTAGTGACACACTAGGTACACATTGATTAATGGAAAGTGTTTTAAAGGCACGTATAGGGTTTACTGCTTTTGTGCACTTGTTTTCGTTTGAAGCAATAGCTTCAAAGTTTAGGTAGGGTGCATCCTGCTGAAAGTTTTGCTTTATATGAATGCAGGAACAAAACATGTCTGGTAACTGGTATCCGTCGCTCACGCACGTTTAAAGTTGCCCGCGGGCACCCTTTCAAAACATCCGTCAGGTTTAGTTTTCTTCCGAATCATTTCGCAGGGTGTTTGATAACGGTGTTACGCTGGATAATGTAGTAACCAACGGATAACGTATCACCAACCGATAATGTAACATAAATTGACCCATGGTGTGGCAACATTTACTACACCATCGGTCAATGTTTTTTACATTATCGGTTATAGTGCTATAGCATCGGTCAATTTGTGTGAGACATTATCGGTCGGTGATACGCTATGCGTTGGTTACTACATTCTTCTCAGTGGTAACAAACAATCTGATGTTCGCTTTGAGCAAGGTTTCTGTCATTGATATACTGTCATACGAATACTCACCGCGTTGAAGAGGGCGTTAAGGCACGTGGTGGTTGCGCTGGTGCCCCCTTTGCGAACATTTAAGTCTGGATCGGAAATGAATGCCAGCTCCAGATATTTCGTTGCCTTCGTGTCAATCGGCAAGGCTTCTGGCGGCTCGTCAGCAAACACTATATTATAAATTACAATAAAAAGCAACAAACACAAGAGAGAAAGAATACAAGGCACCAGTCTATTACGAAAATCCAAAGACATAAAGTATGCTATATGGTACCCAACCAACAGTTGCTAGCTCACGTCACAGATAAGAAGATGTGAAACCTCGGTCTTATAACTGGTTTGGCTTCGGGTCTAGATTTTGTTGTTCGCTGATCCCTGACAACGTCAAAACCAACAAATTGCATTATACAAAACTGTTTCTGATTATTTAAAGGTTGGCCCGTCCGTATCCATTTTGTTTTGTGAAATCGGGAAATAAATTTAGCCAGCGTTCCACCAAGAGCTTAATAAGAAATCGCCCGAAACCAATGATAAAACCACGGATTGAGAAATGCGTTTTAAGTCTGGTTTCGGGTTTAGCATTACATGCTACAGGTATAGAACCACAAGGTGGGAGTCCGCGACACGGTGTATGTTTGTTGTATCACTATGGAGGAAGGAAAACAGACGGCCGCTGTATATGAGCGTACATTATTCGCGAACATAATGTGACGTGAACAAAAACTGGCAACGCGAACGGCGCGGCGTAAGTCATTGCAAATATTTTTCGCAAATAAGGTTTGCTTTTATTTTGGGACTCGAGTCGTATTAGCCTTCCTCGAGTCGAGTTAAGTCATTGTGATGAGGGACTCGAGTCGAGTCGAGTCATTTGCTCCCGTGACTCGAGTCGAGTCGAGTCATTTACCCGTCGGGACTCGAGTCGAGTCGAGTCGCCAAAAAAATGTGACTCGAGTCGGACTCGAGTCGAGTCATTGACTCGAGTCATTACAACTTTAGTTGAGCATTCCAGTTTTCAGCTTCAGAATGAATGATCTGCGTCAGAAATGTGAGTTCTTTATTGTTTTGACTTACATGCGGAATTTGTTTTAAAAGTGTGATCAATAAAAACAAAATCAAATAAATTATATTACGTTCTGTCTCGCAGAATGCCCCTCTTTCCACTGGTCTGTTCCTATAGGCAACGTGCGGGTGACCGCGACCAACATCTCGCTTGACGGCATCCTCGTCATCTAGTGGCTCGATGTAAAGCTCACCACGGCCATGGTTGCGAAATATGACCGCCATCTTGCAAAAAAGACACCATTCAGAAAATAAAACAACCGAATAAAAGGCATGCAAACAGACCTTTGGTGTCGGCTCCAGACAAGGTTTACTTTTGAAATAATTCCTTTCATTATTTATTTGGGAAATATCATAACTTATTCCAATCAATGATACTATATACCCTTCTTCAAACATTTTGGTGGCAGCTATGGGATTCACCGAAGCACTAGGCCTATGACTTACCAAGCCGTCACAAACGGTTACGGATGCAAGAGAGTCCTTTTCACCGGCTACCTTCCCTGTGTAGACGCAGTCAGTCCGAAGTGGCACTTTCTGGATGCCTTCATCTGTGTAGATCTCAACCTTGAGTCCAGGGGCATAATTACTGTCGTCGTGGTCTACGATGAGGTTAAGCGTCTCTCCAAAGGCTTCGACTTCCAGTTCTAAGAATGAGGCGGCAGTGGCTCCCTTGCCAACACTCCTCTTGCCTTCAGCTTCGACTACGAGTGGGTACACAATCTCATATTCCGGGGCTACAAAGAAAGGAAATTTAATTGTTATCTTCTTCAGTGCTATGACCTTCTTAGGTGACTTCTCTCAACAATACCCCTTTCAAACTTATTGCAACATGTAATGAGCGTGCACAAAGAAATGCATTGTGGTCATGCGTTGTGGAATACTTAGTTTAATAGCTACAATCCCGCCAAAGTGGTTGGGACACTTCCTTGGCCTTTCCCCCGCTCCCCGGTCAATGTTGTTCTCTCCAGCTATTGGAGCACACGCCGCGCAATGAGAGACAACATTGAGCGGGGGCAAGGGGGTTGGGGCCCTAAATGGTGATGCTGAAACGAAATAGTTTTGCAAACGACGCAAAAGTTTGCGACAACCTTCAATAGTTTTGCAAATAAACCCAATACATGTATTATACTTCGTATAAGCAAATTTTTTGTGGCAATAATTATATTTTCTATGTTTCGAGAGACAATCATGATTTTTTCATATTCGGTTCCAAGGCACCAAAATAAAACGATGTTTTAGCGCGGTTGCCCACATCAATTGTGCCACAATACCTTTTTCGTGGCTTTCAACACCGAAGTAGCGAAAAAGCTCCTCCGTTGCAAATTCAAGATCTTTGTTACGAACCTATACAGCGAAAAAAAATAAGAAATATGAGTGTTTTTCATGTATATTTAATACACCCAAAACCACACCTTTTTATACTTCTTTGGAAATCATTTATAATTGGGTGGTGTCTTTTACACATTTGTAAATAAATTAAATAACTCTTAATGAAATGTATGGATGACTGGTCATTCTATTTATAGTGCATCACATCCGCACGGGAGTTGTGAGCTGTACATGGCACTTAAAAAAGAATCACAGGGAACAAAGCAGAAAGCTGAATCCCATTTAGTACGTGGTTACATAATCATGAAAATGCAAATCATACAGGGTGTCCTGAAAATGATGGCGCATGTAAACCCCGCCATTTTCGCCAATTTACAACCGGAATTTACTGCAAATCGTGTAAGCACACGATCGTGTAAGCACACGATCTTCAAGGTTACAGATTTAGCTTGAGAAAACCGTTTGCTTAATTAAGATTGCTTTTGAAAATCCAGAGAAATGTTTGAATAACCGCAAAGCCCAAAACACCATTCTCTGCCACTTTTAGGAAGCGAGTGCTTCAAAGGTCAGACAATGCCAGCATGGCTCTTTTTATAAGATTATCCCTATGGGTGTAAGACAAACATTCCATTCACACGACAATATAGGGTTTTGTTCTTATGTTGAAACGATTTAATAGTACAGACAGGTTCACTTTTTAAAACTTCAATGAAAGAGTTCAATTAAATATAAATAAATATTGCACACTCTGCTTAAAAATGTTAAACTCACTAACAGTAAAATGATTTGGTTTTAGATTGGGACTATACTGATTTTAACTGCTTCACAGAAAGTAGCTTCTTGGCTTTGCCGTTATTCAAACATATCTTTGGATTTTCAAAAGCTATCTCAATGAAACAAACGATCTTCTCAAGCTTAATCTATTATCTTGACGATGGTGTAAACATCTGTAGAAAATGTTTGTTGTAAACAGCGGCGGCGGAACGGGTTTGAAACGGGGGAGGGGGAGCACCCAAAAGGGGCACTTGCAAACCCGTGCTGAAATGGGGGGGGGGGGGGGGGGGGGGGGGGGGGGTACCATCTTTCAACATAGGGGGCGCTCTTCAAAACCAATGATTATATGCTAAACATACATTATGTGCCAATTTTCAGGGCGTCTTGTATGGATTATAGGACTTGGTTTTCATATTCCTCGTTTATATCAAAAAATTCTCTAACATTATTTGGAAAAGGTTACTTCTAAGAAATAGTAAGATACTTTAAGGGCATTTTTTATTTATCTCGAGGGGACACTTTAATGATCGAGGGGGCACATTTATGGCCTTAAAAGGGGCACTTGGGAAAATCTGGGGGGGGGCAAACGTACCCCCAGCCCAGCCCCCCCCCCCCCCCGGTTCCGCCGCCCCTGGTTGTAAATTAGCAAAAATGGAGGGGTTTACATGCACCATTTTTTTCAGGACGCCCTGTAAGTAAACGGAAAAAGCACTGAAGCCTGTACAACCAAGATGTAAAGGGAGACATGTGAAGCTTAAGTATGTGCCAGCAACAAGACAGCAGCCATTTTCTGCTTGACATATTCAAATTTTCACAAGATATTCATGCATGGCCGACTTGTAGTTGCACAAGAACATTGTACAGTGGGTATGTGGGTATCGAGGGGCTTAACCAATTCCCTACTCTATCAGGTAATGACCCTTGATTGCAAGGTTAATCTTGATATTGTAAGCACGGGTGAAAGATTGGATAGCCAAAACGCACGTAGAATCATTCAGCAAGAACGGGATAATCCGTTTCAGCTAATTGACACACGAAAGACTGAACAAAACAGGGTGCAGAAGGGGGAAAGGCTGGCTTCTCTCACCCAAGACAACCTACAACACGGATAAAATAAACTTAGCCGTTGGAAAGGTATGCCAAGGGTTGCAGTTAGTATACAAATACATATAATATTCAGAAGATACGGTGTCTGAAACGTAGACTCAGCACTTGACACCCGCGACACGAGTTGTTATCGAAAAACTCAAAGTTGAAAGGCCAAATAGTAGAAAGACGCCTCCTTTAGTAGAGTAAGCTAACACAATTCATAACAACTATTGTATTAATTACCAAAACCACCGGAAACACTGAGCAAGTGCACTGGGTGCACCTATACTAAGGCTTAATTTGAAATAACTTACGCAGTGCTTTCACACGGACTTATAGTAGGCAATTAATCAAGGTCCACAAAACAAACCAGTACATCAAACCCCGGTTAGTTTTACATGGGTAAAAGGTGGCTGGATCAAGTTTAGCTAACAAACATAATTCATCCTGTACAACATAAATGATTCAAGCAAAAATTGAAAGTTCTTGACAAATTGATTACAGATAGTAAGTCAGAGTATAACCAAGTCAATTTTACTAATCCTGTTCAGGTAATGTTAGAAAAAATAGTATTACGGAAATTAAGTCATTGTATCAATGAAAGTCAGGTAATGTTATTAAATAACCATCAAAGTAACTTTAATGATGGTAAGAGATTATGGGAAAGTAATCCCGAATATACGACATGACATGTTGCCCTTAAAAGGCCAAGAAAGAATGAAAAGAACAAAATAACCGGAAATAAATATTGGTGAATTTAGAAATAGTTCGAAAAAAAGTAAAAAAAAAAAATAATAATAATAAATAAATATAAAAATCAAAAAATAAAGTCAAGATTATAGAGCATGGTAATCAAGGAATATTGCAAAAAGAGTTGTAAACAACAGGTACCACAGTAAAGATAAGGTCTCAATTTTTTGAAAAAAAGAAAATGATATTCTGGAAGCAACGCCAGCGTTAGCAAGATTACTAAAAGTTCGTGATAGATAAGGGAATATAAGGCAACTGTTTGAAAAGCGACCTTTAAATTGAAGAAGGTCAACAGGTTATTGGAAGGCTAAATATTCATATTCATATTCATATTTTATTAGACCAATTTGCAGCCGGACGCTGAATTGCATGGTTATTACAAGAAAATAAAAAACCACTAGAAAATTCAACAAGAAAATTCAACAAGAAAAATTTGAATTTAAAATGAATAAGAATTACAGAACTTCATGTATCTACAGTTTAAATATAAATCTAAAAACACACAAAAGGGGACATAACATTATTATTGTTATTATTGCTGCTAAGGAATTCTGGTTCAGGAGTTTTGTCAGAGAGGGAATTGCACTATTGCCATACCTATTTGTTTTGTGATGTGGAATCTGGTAAATGTTGGATTGTCTCAGAGTCATTTTGTGGGTGCTATTGTTAGGAGGAAAACATTCTGCATATCTAACTGATTTTGTACATTTACTAGCAAATGGGGAACAGAGATGGAGTCTTTCTGTCCTCCAGAGTTTGAAGGCCTAACCGATCACAAGCGATTGAGTATGACTCATAGTCAGCTCCAAGAATAATACGACACGCACGCTTTTGAATGCGTTCAAGTTGATATGTCTGATTATTTCTGATGTTACCATGCCAAACTGGGGCTGCATGCTCACAAATTGGACGGACATAACAAGTATACACAGAGACCAAGTCGTCGATAGGCAAACCAAACTCTTTCAGGCGGCCAAGCACGTATAACCTACGACTACTTTTTGAGACCATATCATAACCTGAGATTGCCAGCCAAGATTAGATTGGACTATCAGGCCCAAAAGCCTAGTCTCGGACACCACCCCAAGCTCAATCCCACCAATTTTAAGACAAGGTGGTGTTGGAGGGTCTTTTTTGAAGCAAACTTGCATAACTTTGCATTTGGTAGGATTGAGCCTGAGGTGGCTGTCCTTCGTCCACGCATCCAGGCCTTCAAGATCAAATCCAATCTGGCTAGATTTATTAGCATGACGGACCTCTGCAAGTGTCAGATCGTCTACATATTTAAAGCTTAAAGCTCAACTTAACTAGAGATGAACGTTCCAAAATATTGGAAATAAAGGAATGTTACGAGAAAGGTTGGTAGTTAGTGGCGCAAAGATTACAATTTAGCACTAGGATATTATCAGAACCAGAACTTAATAAAGCCATGAGTCAGAACAATTGAAGCAATTAATAAATAAGTTCAAAACACGCCGATCTACGGAGTTATAAACTTGGTTGCCACTTGTGGAGCCGGATTGGGAATTTCCCCGTGTTTTTTTCCTCAAAAAGTTTTTTTACGGGGTTTTCGCCCATCCCGTCAATCTGCAGGATAAATATTTTACTCAATAATATGAATGAGCCGTATTGGTTTAAAGCACAAAATCTAGAGAAAACTTGATGGCCTACAACCAGACATTACACAGGCAATAGGTAAAACATTAATGCAACACACTTTTCTGTGATTGTAAAGATATAATGACAAAGACAATACAGCAGGAAAACATCGGAAATTTTAAACAAGGTAATAGGTGCCCCTTTTACCCTTGTTTTCAATCTCAAGGTTGTTCTGCCATATCAAGAAACTCCAAATGTAAGGGCACAAGTGTGATGCCATCTCAAACACATACCTTAATGTCACAAATAGTTCAGCACAATGCGGGACCAGAATCCTGGACATTTGGCTGTTTTAGCGGTATTGCTATTTAATAGTTTGTTGTTATGATACAGGTATATGGTACGGAGCTTTTAAAGGGACATAGGTGAAAAAAAAAAATTGAAAAAATCATCGTAAGAATGAAAAAAATCTGCGTTCGAACGAAAAAAAATCTGCGTTCGAACGAAAAAAATCTGCGTTCGAACGAAAAAAATCTGCGTTCGAACGAAAAAAATCTGCGTTCGAACGAAAAAAATCTGCGTTCGAAAGAAAAAAATCTGCGTTCGAACGAAAAAAATCTGCGTTCGAACGAAAAAAAATCTGCGTTCGAACGAAAAAAATCTGCGTTCGAACGAAAAAAATCTGCGTTCGAACGAAACAAATCTGCGTTCGAACGAAAAAAAATCTGCGTTCGAACGAAAAAAATCTGCGTTCGAACGAAAAAAAATCTGCGTTCGAACGAAAAAAATCTGCGTTCGAACGAAAAAGCTGTTTGCTGTTTGCTGTAAGCTGTTTGCCCTCCCTGTGCTGCCCCACCACTTATGTGGGTGATTTGGTCATGTTTTTTCAGGTCCTACATGCATGACATATGTGCCTAATGTAGGTCCGTGGCCCAAGTACAGGAATTTCAATAACTGGTCTTAAAGCAGTCTATGAGCTTTCAAACGGTCTTACTAGGGCTTGCTGTTAGTTGGTCATGAAGTTTAACCATTGCAATGAAGATCTAGCTAATTGTCCTTCTTTTTTTAAGAGTCCCTATCCTGTTACAATACTAGCTACAACACAACCCCCCCCCCCCCCACTCCATCAGTCCCACCCATTATGCTATGCTGAGGCAACACACTTATGAGACATTTTTAAAAGTAATTTGCCTTTTTGGTTTCTTTTTATAAAGTGAGGCAAGTTTTTAAAAAATAATTAAAAAAGGCTATATAATTATCTTTCAAATTTTTCAGGTAAAAAAATATAACTGGTCGTCATTGTGATTTTCAGAAATTTGTCTATCCACAAATCCTTTACAGTATAAATTTTCATTCCTAACCCTTGTAATAGTTCCAAACTTTAGAAGCGACTGACATGTATATATTGTTTGATCATTTCTGGCTTTCAATAAGCCTATTTTACTAGTCTAACACTTGTACATGTACATGTACTTTCTGCTTCCTAACTTTCAGATACGGGATTCACTAATTAGCTGATTCCTACTCATACTCATAGCAATCGACAAACATGTCGGGCTATTCTGATAGCCATGGCTAGCCCGACATGTTTTTTGGTGGCCCATGGATAACCAGTTAAATGTGGAGAAACTGTTGCACTTACAAGAGCATGATATGAGTCACATCATGACTGATACGTTTTACATGTTTGGTACAACAGTTTTCAGGGCAAAGAATGTTTTGACCCACAAAAATCACCCACATAAGTGGTGGGGCAGCACAGGGAGGGCAAACAGCTTACAGCAAACAGCAAACAGCTTTTTCGTTCGAACGCAGATTTTTTTCGTTCGAACGCGAACGCAGATTTTTTTCGTTCGAACGCAGATTTTTTTCGTTCGAACGCAGATTTTTTTCGTTCGAACGCAGATTTGTTTCGTTCGAACGCAGATTTTTTTCGTTCGAACGCAGATTTTTTTCGTTCGAACGCAGATTTTTTCGTTCGAACGCAGATTTTTTTCGTTCGAACGCAGATTTTTTTCGTTCGAACGCAGATTTTTTCGTTCGAACGCAGATTTTTTTCGTTCGAACGCAGATTTTTTTCGTTCGAACGCAGATTTTTTTCGTTCGAACGCAGATTTTTTTCGTTCGAACGCAGATTTTTTTCGTTCGAACGCAGATTTTTTTTCGTTCGAACGCAGATTTTTTTCGTTCGAACGCAGATTTGTTTCGTTCGAACGCAGATTTTTTTTCGTTCGAACGCAGATTTTTTTCGTTCGAACGCAGATTTTTTTCGTTCGAACGCAGATTTTTTTCGTTCGAACGCAGATTTTTTTCGTTCGAACGCAGATTTTTTTCGTTCGAACGCAGATTTTTTTCGTTCGAACGCAGATTTTTTTCGTTCGAACGCAGATTTTTTTCGTTCGAACGCAGATTTTTTTCGTTCGAACGCAGATTTTTTTCGTTCGAACGCAGATTTTTTTCGTTCGAACGCAGATTTTTTTTCGTTCGAACGCAGATTTTTTTTCTTTCTAACGAAGATGTTTTCAATTTTTTTTTTCATCTATGTCCCTTTAAAAGCTCCGTAATATGGCAATATGCTAGGCAGAAAAGGGTCAGGAAGCACATCATGAAGTGTGGTTCATAAATAGTACAGAAAATCTTAATTACTACAGTGCCTTCATGAAATAACATCACAGCAACAACGCGCGAAATTGTCATGAGAAAAAGAAAAACTGGCAAATGCCAAATAGTTCCGAAAGTGCACGTTACATAATAACATTAACCCGAAAGGGAGGTCAGATGTAAGGTTTACATTTAGCAGGAGTAGCAAGTGCAGAATATATTTTAGAGTAAAATCTATGTCACGATCCCCTAAAAGATAATGAATGTTTTCTAATGTTTAGATGTAAATATTATTTCACGGCCGGCCAAGTGTTCCCTGCAATAGAAGGGAAGTGAGTCCAAGCGACACTGAGCTTTTATTAGGGGAGCCGCCCCGCACAAAAACAACAGCAATGCGCGGGTCGATTAGTGGCAAAATGCCCCGCAAAGCACAGCTCAGTGTTAGTTGCAAAGGATAAACAGGGATGAATTATAACGAAGTGGATGAGTATGCACAGGAATGACAGATAAAGGTTAACTGAAATATCATGAATAAAGCTAACGACAATAATTAGGGTGTGTGGGTGTGCGTGTGAAAACACCGGCAATCGTGGACGTAGGACAAAAGAGTTGGGGCACAAACAATACGTCCACACAAAACCAATGAGAGCTGTTGCTAAAAAGTTAGATAACAAACAAAGGAAAGAGGATTAGGAACAATGGGACGTCCACGATTGCCGGTGTTTACGTGTGTGGCACAAGGGCGGATCCGGGGGGGGGGGCAAAAGGGGGCCATGCCTCCCCCCCCCCCAAACGAAACCAATTTTTGTTTTGTATGTGACATCGCAATAAAGGCAGGCAATGAGTACACCACCATCTTTTCCTCAAAAAAAACCCACGCCGTAATTTTTTTGACCCACTTTTTGGGGGGAGCAAATTTTTTTGGGCCCCCCCCCCCCAAATTGTGTTCTGGATCCGCCCTTGGTGTGGCAGAGGAGACAACACAGTGTTTCCCCATTTTAGGAAAACAGGTTTATAGAGGCATTTTTGGGTTAGGTTTACAGGTGGCAAAATGAAGAGAAACACTAAAGGGGATCATAGGGGGGGAAATGGGTTGAGTTTTCACAGTTTGAGAAAAATGAGTTTTTTTTGACTGCATGGTTTTTCTTAACTACGAAACCAAGGGAATGTCCACACTTGGTATGTAACGTAAACATGCGTGGACTAAGCTGCTGATTGGTCTATTTGGATGTACAGGGAGAGCAATCTTAACATTATTCAGGTTGGTACAGGTTTTTGAAAACCATTTGTCTGACAGGATAACATTCAGCTGTAATTTAAAAAGTTGTGCAAAAAGCTGTATCCAAAAAAAGACATAATAAACGAGGTATTATGAAGTAACCTGGATGTTAGTAAAATAAATATCGACACAATAATCGGCAATGTTCGAAAATTATCTTGCAAAGATGCACTGAATGAAGAGTCTATACGTACCCCTGGCTTGGAGTAAGCCGTGTAGGCCAGCACGGCAAGCACGACAATCTTCAGCATCATTCTGCAGCTGTTGAGTCGTAGGAATGACGAATTTGGGTCATTTTGTGGGCGATTTATAGACTGCGTTTGGGCTTGTCCATGCGCCCAAACCCCCGTTTTTTGTACAACGGGAGACAAACAGAAGCCCTCACACCGTCTCATGCAGCCCCAGAAAGCGCTTCTTGGTGCCCAATGCAAACGTCCTTGTTACCCTACCAGCATCAATAAACACTTCAGAATTATGGGCTTCACAATTACATTCGAATACTTCAAACGTTATAAGTTAATAAACGTGAAGAGACCACTTAATCGTAAAACTATACTTATAGGTACACTTGTACTGTTTCTTTTAATTAAATAATGAATAGGCCTAGGGGCTAATGGGGCTTCAAATTGATTGCATCCGTAGGCCAATGCTGAAATGCATTTAGAGCTGATGATGAAAAATCAACAAAGTAGACCCAGACGAATTTTGTGTTACTCTGAACGGTAAGGTAAGGCAGTAATATTTCCAGTGTTGAAGTCGAGGCCACAACCCGAGGCCAAGGCCGAGGCCACAACCTCCGAGGCCAAGGCCGAGGCCGAGGCCGAGGCCACAACCGCGAGGCCAAGGCCGAGGCCACCACCTCCGAGGCCAAGGCCGAGGCCGAGGCCAGCTATCAAAACACGTAATAAAATATATATCACTAAAACAAGGCTAAGATTATGTTGGAGTTTTAAAATCTTTTTAGTTGAATTCACTGAGTTTTGGAGTGCCTGGCTTACAAATTTACAGCTTGCAATGGGTTTCCTCTTGTAGGGAGTCCGGCGAATTTTATTTTTTAAAGAAAGAAATCTCAAGTTTTGTATCACTGAAAGCAAATTACACAACAAAATCAATGGCGTTTGAATCAGGCTCATAGGTGTTTGCCTTTTGGAGATACAACAATTTAAATGGCCAAATTTTGAGTTTCTATTCTATAAGATTTACATCATTTACTTTTAGCATGTTTTATAAATCATTTTCAAAACCTATCAAAATGCTTAATATCATAGGAATCCCCATTAAATAAACAACAACTTGAATTTTTGAATCAGGTTTTTACCACTCATAACCAAAAAGTTACGACCCCCCCCCCAACCTTCGCACTGTCCAGGCGCGCGCCGAACAAACACCGCGATGCGACCAGACAATGCCAGACGGCCTGTCGTTACGCACGGGCAAAGCATAGTTCCAATCCCGCTCCACACAACGGGATAAGTGTCCACGCATTATCACTGTTAATACCGCGGCCAATCCCGCTCCAAACAACACGGCAACATGGAAAATGCGTGCATGATATCACTCAGTTCATCAAAATGACCAATTCTCGGATCATCCGATTTGAATCCAATGGCTTTGAAGAATTTTAAGATCATGGCAAGAGGTAGGGAGTCCAGAGGTTTTGGCCATATATCTGCAACCACGCAAAATTAGGCAATTTCAAACCGTGCTTATACATGTAAGAAGTATCAACATATGGCTCTAAAAATACAAAAAGTAACCTGGTACCACGAGGAATACTGACTCCTATTATTAAAACATTCATTCAGAACTTTGCATTCATTTGGATGGAAAAACGAATTCTGAAATCGCGCTTTCCATATCGACCATTTGCGCCAAACATTACCGTGTGAGCCGGAACTTTCATTTAAATCACCGTGTAAAAATAAAATCTACTTGATAAATCGTAATTGTTTTTATCATATCTTTATGGGGGAAAATGGTACGGACTAGTACACTCGATCGTACCCAGAAAGTTCAGACTTTTACTGAAACAGGGCCTATAAAAAGAAATGATAAAGCTTGCCGCACCTTGCCGCAAATCATTTTTAAAGGTCGGGGTACAGAGGCGAAACGAGAAAATTGTGTACAACACTGCAACCAGACTAGTCTACTACCACATGTTATTGTACGCAAATGGGATCGGTGCCAGACTTATGTAGTCTGGCACGCGGTAACAGTTATAACGCTTGCACGCACGTGGAAAGCTGAAGCGCAGGCTAGGCGAAGATGCTACGTACGTGAGTACGTTCAATGCAACCATTTCCAGTTCATTCGTGCGTACATAATATGCGTTCGTTTCACGGAACCCACTGCGGCAGAATCTCGAGGGTTTGATACGGTAAAAAATTACAAATAAATTAGAATAGAAAACACATCAAAATGGGCCGAATCGACCGATTCGCCGAGGCCGGAAGGCTCCGAGGCCAAGGCCAAGGCCGAGGCCTTGCACCTCCGAGGCCAAGGCCGAGGCCGAGGCCATGAAAATCGGCCTCGAGGCCGGCCTCGAGGCCGAGGCCGGCCTCGAGGCCGAGGCCGGCCTCGAGACCTCCAACACTGAATATTCCCCATGAAGTCTCCGCTGGTCATTTCCCCCAAATGTATAGAAAAAGTGGCTCTCATCCCGAAGGTTTTCGGGGGGACCTGACTGGACAAAGATCGGGAAAATGTTATTTTGACCCTGAAAAGTACCAGGTGAAATGTGACCCGCCGTCCGGCTCAAATCTGACCTGCTGGCAGGGTTTTTTAAAGTGCACAGTACCGATAGGCGTTATATAAAAATGAACAACGGTCGGTCTCACGCTTCGCTTTCGAGAGATGTGCGTAGGAACGGCCTGAATTCTAGAGTTACTACAATGTGTCTTCGGTTCCTCCTCAACCGTGTCAACGAAGCTGAAAAACAAATAAACACACCAACAAACAAACAAACAAACAAACACTGCCAGCACTTAGCCCCCAAAAAAATCAATCCCATCCTTCACCCAAGGTTCGTACTTTGACGTTCATTTTGTTGAAGGAGTTCGCTAAGTTCAAGAGCTTTTCGAGCCTTTTCCCCACAAATTCATTAAACTCGAGTTAATGGATTTTTGAAGGTTGCCCCAAAACAATATCCGTAGTATCCGTATATAGTTTCATCAGCAATTTGAGTGAAACTTTTTTGCTGGTACGTAGCCCTAGAGGAAAAGTGACAATCTCGTGAGTTTTGACGTCACAGATATATACCTGAGTCAAGTGCAAAGAACAACTGACGCAAGCACAACCTCGTCCCCAGGGCTTACCTTATTTTCAACATCGTTTCCAATAGTAAGCCCTGAATGGGAAACTTTCTTCCTGTACCCTGATTCGATACCGCAATTAGCATGTAATGGGTTTATATCGTGTACTTGGTGTTGGTATTTCCAGCGTGCAATGGCGAGGTCGATTCACAGCTACCACAAAATCTGCTTCAAAAGTAACTGTACGAGTGCAGTGAAGGAGGAAGTTTTGGACAGAGTGACCAAAGTGGTTCGAGAGTGCCATCGGTCTTCACCCAGCCATGTCCATCCTCTGGTTTTGGGAGCTAGGTCGTAAATTTGGACGTGGTACCGCTTCAATTGATACACCCTGTAGCTTACTCGGTTGATTATGAGGGATGAGAGAGTCTTTGCAGGGTAGACAGAATTGCTGTTCAGGTTCTCCTCATCCCGAACCATCTTCTTGAGCATCACTGTCCTCGCCTCATCTCGTCATCATGAGTGAGGCGAGCATGACTGTAGCAAGCAGGTGAATTCCTCCAACAACTCATAAATCTCCTGCCTCATCAGCTTCCACTCCACAAACTCCCTGATGCCTAAAAGCATCTTGATATTTGGGGAATTTCTGCGGTATGGGACGACTTTCAGTCCTCCCCGTGAAAGGTAGATGATCATCAGTGCAGGACAGTAGTTCTACACCAGTGACATCGACCACCCTCCTCTTCTCGCCCACACAAGTCATGTGGGGACAGAAGGAATTGTGGAAAGAAGAGATCGGTCATTGTGTGGCATGAATTCACGATTGAGTGGCCCAGTTTCGTAGAGTGAAAAGGTGTTTTTTTCTCTGAATATATTTTGATTAGTTGCTGTAGATAATGTAAACTGTGGATGAAGACAATGTTTGTGTCTGGTGTATGAACATCGGCATTCCAGCCTCAACCGCGTATCGATCAGGTAAAGGATGACACGAGTATCCGTTTTCTCCTGCTTTGACATGAGGCTGTGGATCACAGACAAGTCATCAACTTCATCAGTTGATGTAGCCTCCTTTGTACTGCTCCAACGGTTCTCATCGTGTAGGACGAGGCACACCATCCATCTGCATCAAATTATGAAGTTGATGTGTGGTGAGACCCAAAGCCTCGTGTCCAAGCAGCAGGGAACGGATACTAATCAAATTATATCCAGAGAAGAAAAAAAAACACCTTTTCACTCTACGAAACTGGACCACTCGTACGTGAATGCATGCCACACATTGACCGATCTCTTTTCCCCCCACAATTCCTTTTGCCCTCACATGACTTGTGTAGCACTGCCGCTGGAACAAACTTTTGCCAGGGGGTGCTGGTCGGACGTTTCACGCCCTCGTCTACTAGAGCGTTCTTCAGACGACCACCAATCCCAATGATACCATCAGCAGACAACACTGGGTCAAGCTTGTAAAGAGGACTTGTCTTCTTGATGTAGTCCTTTGACCTTTTGGAATCTACCTTGTCCTTCTGGAGGAACTTCAATTCTTCACAAAAGGACTGTCTCTGGATATATAATATGATATCATCCTCTGCTCTCGTCATCTCATCTACGGTCAGGAGCATCGGCATGTCTACTGTTGTTCTTTGCCTTGGCTCGCAAGTAGTTTTTCACCCGCAACAATCATGCCACAACAGGAATGCCTCTTCAACAACCTGTCTACCACATCGTCTACAACACATACAGTAACCACCTCCTTGTCTGGCTTTATCTCTGGATCTTCATCTGCAAGATCTCTCAGGCTTGGTGATTTTGGCTATTCACTATCTTCCAGGCAAAGGAAGTCGGGTCCATTGAGCCATCGCTCAGCAAGCAGCTCCTTAGCTGTTTGTCCTCTTGTAACATCATCGGCAGGATTAAGCCTAGATTCAACATGATACCGTTGACTTGGTGATGACCCGCTGTGGATAACTGCAACTCTATTTGCCACGAATGTAAGAAACCGTCGCTCCTCATTCTTCACATACTGCAGTACTATGGTGCTGTCCGTCCAAAATACCGAATCCTCTAATGGCACATCTAACTCTCTACGAACCACAGCATCAAGTTTGACGGAGAGTGTCGCACCCATCAATTCCAGCCTGGGTATGGTCATCTTTTTCAGAGGGGTTAGATGTGACTTGGCCAAAAGAAGGCAAGACTGCTTGTCGCCTTCCGAGTTTGTCATATGCAAATAGGTTGTCGCTCCGTAAGCCACTTCAGTTCTGAATCATCCGAGAAATGGTGCAGTTGATATTTACCTGCCTCTCCAAAACCATAAGGCTTTATACTTCTGTTCACCCTGAACTGTTTTATCTCTGGTAGTGCTTGTTTCCACTGTTGCCAACTGTTGAGGTGCTCAGATGGAAGCGACTCATCCCATGTTAGCTTTCTGCGGCATAACCTTGGCTCTCAGAGTGAACAGACTCACAAACCCATGTGGATCATAGATAGAACTGCAGACACTAAGTATTCCTCTTCTTGTCAATGGCTTGTCACTGGGACTGATTTTATAGCCAAAACAGTCGAGTTCAACGTCCCACTGCATTCCGAGCGCTCTCTCGGTCGGCAATGCCTCGTAGTTCAGATCGAGCTCCTTGACATCCTTCGCTCTCTCTTCCATGGGGAAGGACGCAAGAACTTGTGGGCTGCTGTTTACCCACTTTGTCAACCTAAAACCTCCTCTAGCTAGAAGACTTTCTCTTCACTGGCGACAGATTTCAAACAGTCGTCTACGTAAAATTTACGCATGACTGTGTCGACTGTGTCGGGTTGGATGTCCGCTCAATTATCCTCAGCGGTACGTTGCAGAGCGAAGGTGCAACAGCTTGGACTCCATGTATACCACCGTAGGAGTGTACAGTTATCCTATACACACTCGGCTGTCGAGAGCTGTCACCATCAGACCACCACGGATATCTCAAGACATCTCGCTCTTCATGAGTGACTTTGACCTGATGGAACATGGCTTGGACATCAGCCATAAGTGCCACTGTCTCTTGCCGAAACCTCAAGAGTACCCCCAACAGCTTGGTCAAATCTGGTCCACCAAGCACCTCGTCGTTGAGTGATGTTCCGCAATGCTTAGACGCACAGTCAAATACTATGCGAACCTTGTCCGGCTTCTTCGGATGGTATAACCGTAATATGTTGTTGTAGTATGTTCATGCCTTCCGTGTACTTAGCGTGCAGTAGTGTGTCTCTCTTTGCAGCCGCTTGCTCAACGAAATAAGACTCTTAAATGGGATCGCTATCTCGTAGTGCCCATCGGTGAGACGAACACCTTCCTCCCATATCGCAATAGCCTGCTTGTCGTTCACCGATATCCCCTTGGTGTCATCATGAAAGGATCAGTCCTGTCCAACTTCCAGAACATCATTAGTTGTCTCTCTAAACTGTCGTCGGCTGCAATGAAGTTGGATGTAGCTGATGTGTGTTTGTTTGCCATTCCCAGTGGTCCATTCAGCGACCATATGAGCTGTGTTCTTGTCGCATATGGGGCGTTCTTCTCACCCTTCTTGACATCAACGTTCATGTGGCATCAACGCTTCTGGTGCATCTTGACCAATCAATAGCTGTACTCGACCTTTGTCAACTTGTGGCAGCTTGATACCTTGCAGGTGAGGCCATCTTTCAATGTCCTCTTGCTTGGCGAAGTAAGCATCGTGGATAGGGAGCTCACGTCTTGTATACACCAACGGAAGTTCCACTGGGGTTTCGCAGTCGATACCGCTAACTATCAGACTGATGACAGTTGTCGCTGTTTGCACGTTTGCCCCTGCCAATGTTGTGAGAGACTTTGCACTGATGCCACTGCTTCTGCTGGTGCCGTCGTGACCTCAGTTCTCGGGGTATACTGACCTACGGGGACGGATGGTTTTAATCTGGTGCAAGAACTTAGTATGCTTTTTCCCACACCCTGCAACAGGGCAAACTCGGTTTAATGTACATGAATTTGACATACAATGTATGCCCAGGTCTCAAACAGTTATAGCACAGTTTTGTTGCCCTAGCAAATTCAAATCTATCTTCTTGTTTCTTACTCTTAAATTCTGAACACCCAAACAAGGTGTGACTACCGTAACACAGTACACCTGTTATGTTACCATATTACGGTTTGGCATTTGTCATCATGGTGTAACTACCTTTGCTATAACAACTTACAGAGGACTTTGGAACATTCTTGTTTGTTACAACATGTCTGTCCTTTGGCTTACTCAATGCACCATATACAGGATCATTAGCTTCTTTAGCTGCGTCTTCTACAAATTCTACCATATCCCCTATTTGGGGTGACCTGTCATTTTTCTTTCTGATTACCCTAATCTGCTTGATCCATCGGTTACGGAGATAACTTGGCATTTTTTCAATCATAGTAACCAACACTTTCTGAGTATTTACTTCCTGAATGTAACCCATGGCATTAAGGGTCTCCCTACAGGTTTTCAGATCATCTGCATACTCTCTTAGTGATTTCTTGTCACGTGAGCCAATACTACTACCCTCAGTAACCTTATTCACCCAAGCTTCAGCAATTGTATACTTGTTACCAACCTTTCCTTAAGCAAGGCCTTAGCCTTCTTATACCCTTCATGTGGCTGCATTACAGAACAACGCTGTATCACTTTCTTTGCCTT
Source organism: Patiria miniata (assembly GCF_015706575.1). Lineage (NCBI taxonomy): Eukaryota > Metazoa > Echinodermata > Asteroidea > Valvatida > Asterinidae > Patiria > Patiria miniata. The sequence continues at coordinate 6,076,044 of NW_024037051.1, read as the reverse complement.
ACCAGTACAGTACTGTAACAACCGAATCAACTTAGCACTGTCCTCCAAATTGGAGCTGTCCACACTTTCTCAATGGATCGTATGAATGCCCAATACGATCTCCATCGTATGTCAAAAGTTCTGCTTTCGGCAGCTGTATCACCTAAAGCAGGACCTGCTTTTGACCATGCTGCACCAGCTCCAGAACCGTTGTTTCACTGTTCTTGTGCGCCCTGTCGGGTTCCGCTGTCTTGACTGGATCCGCTGTCTTGACGTGATCGATTGTCTTGTCCGGTTCTGGTGTCTTGTTTGGATACAATGTCGTCTCAGCCTCTGGCTTTGTAACTGGTTCCTTCGTTCCGTCGGACTCCAACTTCGTTGTTTGACATACATGCTGGAAATGTATCCACTACTTCAGGTGTACTCTTCGGGGGTGTCGCAATCAGCACTTCACTCTCGTTTGATGCCTGTGCTGAGAAGGTATCGCAATGTTCATTGCTGTCGTTAAGTGCATACACAGCCTCCTCTTTATAAATAAATATGCATTTAGTTCATGACTTTTTAAGGCGTGCGGGGCGGCTGGCCATACAAACACGAGGTCATGAACTGATCAATATGCATATTCATAATCTTGCTCAATAATAATAATAATAATAACGGAGCCTTATATAGCGCACGTATCTACCAACAATTAGGTACTCAAGGCGCTGGAAATTATGTCAATTATTAAAGAAAGGTAAATAAAGTTTATGAGAAATATGAGACCCATTATGTAGCACCTTATAATGGTTTACAAGGTACTGCGGCGCATATTGCAGCCACTGCCAGAAACACCGGGGCAAACCCCTTCTCTTAGCGATAAGTGTTACTGGGTTCTTTAACGTGCATTACACAACACACGGGACCTACGGCTTTACGTCCCATCCGAAGGACGAAGCAATAATGGTAAAGTGCCTTGCTCAAGAGCACAAGTACCATGTTCCCACGGTCAGGAGTCGAACCCATGCACCACGGCACACGAGTCGAACACCGTAACCATTGGACCACAGCGCCCGCATAATGCATACATTACAACGCGGCCGCCATTTTGAAATCGCATGGAGGAAAATTTTTGGGACGATATTCGTGGGAGATGGTGACTGGAAGTCGTCTTTTGGCCAGATGGATGAACATTTTTAGATAAAAGAACGGGGTTTTTTTGAAAAGGTATGAGTTCCTCTACGACTAGGAACCTTAACTTTGGAAATTTCTGTCCTGGATGAGAAGATAATCTTGATCAAAATTGATAGCAAATTCGCTACATCAGAGTTTAGCGTTTAGGGGAGCATTGGCTGTCTGGCCGTACTACAGAGCTTGCAATAGAACTGTACGGCCAAAGGCAGTCGGGCTACTGGTGGGTGTTCACCTCAAGATCTGCTGATCCGCTTCCACCTTGGGGTGGCTTCCTTGACTTTTCCTGACCCTTGACTTCTCCCAGCCACCCCACGGGTCCCTGAGACGGCTGCATGTCGTTTCCAGACACCCTTGATCTCGTTACCTTCGGCTTCTTGCAGTTTCATGCAAAATGTCCTTAGCACCTTCAATATTGTGGCACTTCTTCATTGTTTGCCTTCCTGCAGCGTCCGAAAGCTCGTATCGTCTCCTTTGGCACGTTCTCCCCTACACGGGAAATTATCTGCTGGACAGCTCGATCTACAACTTCCTGATTAATCGGAACCTCTCCCGTAGCCTCGACCTCCACGATTGGTTCTGTCTGCACCATTCTTACATACTTCTTTGTTTTGTCTGCAGCTCTCTGCTCCTCCACCTTGTGGTAGCTCTCAGCAGCCAGATATGCCTTAATCGAGTCATCCAGGGATGTTGGTTTGGCCCGAAAATCGCTTCTCTAATCGCCCTTTTTCCAACTTAATCCATGAAAATCCTCTCGCTAGTCGGTACGCCCCTCCCTTCATCTGAGAATTCGGGATACGCCAACGCAGAGAGTTCCCTGATACTCTGCCCTGACTCCAGTTATGTCTCTTTGTCTCCCTGACGACGATGTCGCAGCTCCATTAAATTGTACTCCGCCTGTTGACCTGGGCCGAACCTCTGGTCTAACAATAAGAGTGGATGAAATCCCTGCAGGAATATTTCCTACCCTCCGGCTGCCAGCCCAACACACTTAAAGCTGGTCCCTGGAGGGACAGGAAGAAACACATTTGCTTGCTCGTCGTTCCACACATTGGCCACACGACCGGCCATGAAGTGTACCTTATAGTCCTTTCAATGCACCTTCCCGTTAAATCTATCCAGACAAAATAAAATGTTCGGTTTCTTCAACTTTCTCCATCTATGATTCATCCAAAACGTCTCTCAGAAGAACCGGTGTCACAATCTTCCAGCAGGGGGCCCTCGCCAGCAACGGGCTCCATACTGATGTGCATGTACTGCGGGTTTCATACTACGTATCGGGGTTTCTCCGTGTGTGTACAGGGCCGGGGGCCAGAGCTGGGTAAGCTAGCTGTTGCCCTGGCAGTGATACGCGCCCGCTGATACAGCACAGCCTTGAAATTAAGGCTAGTGCTGTAGAGTTATTGTCGTAAGAGCTGACAGGGTAAAAATGTCGTGCCTGACGTACAAATTAAACTTATTTTTTCGTTACTGAGATGTGGAAATCGTAAGTTTTCGTTTCCTTCTTCGTGCTCTAATCTTTCGGCCACTTGCGTTTCTATCTTTTTTTTTTACGTCATTTTGATTTCTATCAGTTTCTTCTTATACCGTACAACTTTCGCAGTTCGCTGTTTATCATCCGACCTAGCCTATCGCCATCGTCTTTACCTTGAGAAATAAGATTTGATGTATTTTGTATTCCACCAAAACTCTTGTCTCGTCTTCTTTTTTAGCTTTATACCTAAACTTTTTGCTGAAAGTACGCTTATATCTAGACAAGCTGGTTTACCCGATCATAGATCGGGTAGGGCGTAGTGTTGGGGATGAAAATGTGGGGAGTTAAATGTAAATGGGGGATATAGTTTGGGAGACATGCAGTTAAAGAATAGCAATGTCTGTGGTGTGATCTGAGGCAATTTCTGATCACTAAAACTAATTTGAGCAAAAGATCATCTGTGAAAGGTTTGAGTTTTGAGTAATTGAATCAGCTACATGTATTCTGAGCAATAGAATCATTATTGTAGGCTACAATATTTTTATTCGGGGAAGAAAAAGTGTGTGTGGGGGGGGGGGGGGGGGGAGACCAAACAATGTCCCCCCTCAAAATGTGTGTGTGTGTGTGGGGGGGGTCCCCCTGTCCCCCGTCGATTTACGCACATGATAATTATGTACCATGGCAACTGTCTGTAAATGTTGCCGTTGGTCTGTTAAATTGGCTTTTTGTGAGGCAGTCGCATTTGGAAAACGTAGTGAAAAGGTTACTGTAGTACACAGGCGAAGGCTGGTTGTACAGTTTGACAATAAATCATAATGCAATAAAACGTGAAGGTGTCATTTAAAATGAAAATGTTGAGTGTTACCAAAAAATTACAAACGGTCTGAATCATGGAGGAAGGTCATAATTAAGTTTCAGTATTGGACTCTTCAACAAACGTAAACTTGAACTTCTTACAATTTGCGAGACCGTCTGCGATTAAACTTTTATTCAAGTTGGTTCAACCATCTATATTTAAGAGCAAGTTTTACTTGGCCTCCGAGAAATGTTTGCTTCTGAAAGGATCCGAGACCGCGGCTTCACGTCCGTGGAAAAATGTGGGTGTCTTCTTCCGGGTCGGACACTTTTTCGTCGATTTTTTGTGACTTCGTTTTAAGATCGCGATATTTGAAGCAATTAATGCATCGATCCTTCGTTGACCCCAAACAGGCCCCCGAAATTATAACGCGACACTGAATTATACGTGGCGGGCAGCGAACTCACAACGCTCAGCCCTGGTGGTGGAAGCATGGAGCTGTAAACACATTATGGAAGCAACAGCACTCTATCACGCGACGTCACATGCTTGCGCTTCAAATAGCGAGCACCGTAGAGCCAACCTCGTTTCCAGGGTGTGGAGCAGGCTGCAGTACGCGTTGCCATCGACAGTTTTGCATAGCCCGGAAATACTACGCAGTGTAGACTTTCGATTGGTCAGACCGCGCGAGGCATACTTAATGTGTAGTCCTTCTGAGTATTCGTTGCACTCGGCGCAGGGGCGGCAAGCGAAGCATACGAAAGAATAGGGGCACTTGGTGGCCACGCACCATGGAGAAAAAATATTTTACCAAGGTCACACCAACTACAATTTGGTGAACGCTTTTGCAGAAGGGCCGAGTAGAACACGTAAACGGAACCCCTACGTCGAAGCCGCTGACCTCGCACAGTCTAGACACGCAGAAAAGCCAGCACAGGGGGCGGCCAGGCAGTCAACGTGAAAGCGCACACGACGGCAAATTCCTGCGCAAAATGCAGTCACGAAAAATAGACGAAAAGGATCGCCGGTCCGTACGGGAAAATCAGGACGACCCGAAGTGTCCGACCCGGCGGAAGACACCCTCCGCATTTTTCCACGGACATTGAGCGATTCTGGCGCCGCGGGAGCCCGCGGTCTCGGATCCTTTCATGAGCAAACATCGTCTCGGAGGCCGAGTTAAACTCTCTCTTATATATATAGATAGCGCCCTTCAGCCACGACTCACCAAACACCAGATCTTACCAAAGTGAACTGATGTGAACTCTGTTTTTTGCATATATTCATGTTATTTGTGCTTTCATATTCTTTTCACGTATTCCAGTTATCCTTCTACAGCAAAACCAACAGGCGCTCTATAATATTCGACTTTACTTGTGTAGTGATTAGAAATAACGTGTTTATAATAAGAATTGTAAAGTTGCCCATTTACAGCCGATTGAAGGCGCTGTTTCAGTTTACGGGTCGACCTTCCGTGGATTTTCTTGGGGGTTATATGAATAAAAAGTAGTGCGTGCATAATTAAGGGGTCCTTTTGAGGATATAAGTGAAATAAAAGGGGGTCCATCCATTTTTATAAGGTCGAGAAGTACTAATTAAGGGTAAATTTCCAATAAGTAATGGAAAGACTATGATTATCCATTGGTGATTTTTATTGTTAACTGTGTGCGGCTTAATAGTAAACATAAGTTTACGTGAACGGGTTTTGCGAGCATTCTCACAGTTGACGAGTTGCTGAGCTCGCTGGAGTCTCGTTAAAGTACATTTTACTCAATTTTATGGCCATAGAAGGGCCATATTGTTTGCAGTTAGGGACCCGAATGAGGGAAGGAGAGGCAACCCAGGGACCCAAGGCACTGGCTGGTATGGTGAAGATTTTTACACTGTTTTGTTCGTTGTGCATATGACAATATTGCATAGTTTTATGGCGCTGACAAGGTCAAAGGTCACCCGTGCATCCAAGGGTCTTTCTACTTTAGCATACAACATACATATACATGTCTATGATATACTTTCTAGGTTTTATTTATTAAGTTTATTTTGATTAATGGAAGACACATGTACATGTAGCATTTACGAACGTTTATATCGTTTAATTTTGATTTGATTATAGTAATAGGTTTTTTTTTAATATATAATTTTATATATTGATGATGAAATAAAGACGACTCGATCAGTACTAACTACACCCCTGAACCTGACACCACAGTTTCACTACATACACTCGTAAAAACAATACCTATTTTCAGTATTGCAGTCGAGTCACTTTAGTCGAGTCCGGGTCAGAGTCTCGAGTCATTTCAAGTTGGGTCGAAAACGAGTCCTAGTCCGGTCATGGCTGTTCGAAAATTGACGTGCAAATCACAGTGCAGTGATGATCATGTATTATGTACACGGGAAGCCTATGCATAATACGAAACGCTTTACCATGTCAGCAAGGTGGGCAACACCCCCATAAAATACCCAAAATGTTTAAGCGCCCCTAACGGTGACCCTTTGCGCTGAAACTAATATGATTCAACGACTAACTACGCCAAATACGACGGCGTTTGAATGAAGATAAATAGATTTGTAAAACAAAAATATGTTTTCCAAAAAAATAGGCCCGCAAAAATGGTAAAGCGCCCTCCTGTGGTCACTACAGGGTAAATAAATGATGTCATAATAATATAGCCTAATGAGATTTCTCTCAAAATTCAGGAACGTTCGGCTGAAAATACATCTTACGATGGTGGGCACCAAAAGATTTTTTGACACTGTTCAATACATATCGTCACCGACACCACGAAGTAACTCTCTACCGTGTTTAACCATATTTTTTTCGATTTCTATTTTTTTGGATTTTTAAACATTGTTCATCAAGGCCTACCATTGCACGAAGTTTCAAAGCTTCAAGAGCTTTACTTTAATAATTACGCTAAGTATCCATGGCAACTTTTGCGCAAAAGTGAAGAAGTAACATTCAAGTTCTATTTACCATTGCAATGCATGGCGCGCACTCTGCTCAAATGCGAGCAAAAACGTTTTCACGAAGTAACACTCTTGTTGTTTGAGTGCACGCGCGCTGACCTCCGTTTCCACGAAGTAACACTCTTCTAGTGTTGTAATACATTGAAGCGTGCTACTTCGTGAAAACGAAATTTTACAGTTTCGCAGCTTTTTTGGTTTCACGAACGAGCACTCATCTTTTTTCTCTTATTTCTGTTGTTTTAATTAACAAACGAGTCAAAAACAGCAAATTTAATAACATCAATACATCAAGTGTCTACAACGAGAAACTCAACTGAAAATACTCTGTTTAGTTTTGACGCAAAGTGTTGTTCTAGAAGGCGTTCAACTTTAGATGTCGTTTTCTCCGATTGCTAATTTTTACCGGTATGTACATGAGTGTTACTTCGTGGTGTCGGTGACGATATAATTACCACCCTGAAAATCGATTTCAAAATCCTCTCAATACTTTCTTAAGTAACAGAAACAGAACAATTTTGATGCTTCAATGCTTCAAATCAAATTTATTCAAATTTATTCCCTTCACCTCAAAATGAAAACAAAAACTGTATCAAGTTTATACAACCGCAGCAAATATTTACATAAAACATTGTTTGGGAACAGTACAAGACTTGCAATTAATGACTGATCATAAGTGTAAACATAATCTGGGTGAACAATACAGGTGAAGAGGCTCAATTTGGGAGACTGTTTTGGAAATTTCACAATGATATCTGGTGGCTTTCATCAAGTCCTTTTTAATGTTAAAATCCGCCAGAAATGTGGTATCTTCAAATTAACAGTCTGTTTCAAACCAAAAGTGTTGCCTGACAGCGGTCTGCAGCTAAGCGTTTAGTTAATTTTGAAACTTCAGTCACTAGTTTCGTCGTACGCCTTATTGTTATCCCGGGGTAAAGATTAATGTGAATACTGAATAGCACGTTTTGTGAAAAGAAAACGTTTTAACTCGAACACTTTCAAGACAGAATTAACACATTTTACATGATTGTCACACTATTGTGTCCTCCTGTACTAATATAATTATACATACAGGGTTCTATACGCGTAGAGTGTTATCGGTATTGGTATAAGAGCTGAACAGTGGAAACAGTCCTTCACGAATGAAAACAATACTTTCAAGTGACCTATTTTTAATGCATTTTAAAAACTTTAAATCGAAAGAAAAAAACCAATGTCGATCATTTTCCCGCTTTGTCCTGAAAATACAAACAAACAAAATACAAATAAATATCTTTCGTTAAGGATCCCATGGTTTAGAAATTAGGCGGCTTTTGAAAGCAAAGTCTGTGCTTGTCTGATATTGTTCCTATCAAGACGTCTTTCTTATTTTGTTTCATTTTGAACACAGCATTGCATATACTAAACTTAGTCGATCTACTCCCTCAAATTCAACCCCCCCCCAACAAAAATCACTTAAAGGACCCTCAGTTTATTGATTAAGGACCATAAAATCAAAGTGATAACATTGAACCCAGTCTATGATGGTCCAGAGAGGCAAACAATAAAAAAAGGGAAATTACTGCTAATAATTGAACGTGACGCAAATTATATGTACTTACGATTTGAATCACATCCTGGTAAAAATTCAAGCATCGTTGTAGCATGTCGTCTGACTGTTAATGAAAAATCAAGATCAATATGGTATTTAAGGAAAATAGTTCCAGCCCTTCAAAAATCAGGTATTATAGTGGAAAATTATCACATCTGTTAATAGATCTCAATCCGGGTATTATAATTTTATAGTTGTTTTTGTTTGTTTGTTTGTTTATTTGTTTGCTGGGGTGTTTGTTTGTTTGTTTGTTTGTTTGTTGGGGGGTTGTTGGGGTGTCTGTTTGTTTGTTTGTTTGGGTGTTGGGTTGTAGGGGTGTTGGGGTGTTTGTTTGTTTGTTTGTTTGTTTGTTTGTTTGTTTGTTTGTTTGTTTGTTTGTTTGTTTTGAAGGTGGTGTGATATTGGGCTCTCGTAAAACGTAAGTTTTTCACTGTTTTAAGACCAAGGTTGGTCTAAAATTGTATACCGTTGTAATTGTAGGCTGTTGTAGACTCTATTGGTCCTACTTTGGTGGTTTTACGTTCTACCATTTTCAGATATTTTGAGTTTATTTCTTTCGTACCTTCGGGTACTCTTTAACGTTAGATAGCTGGGCTGGCCACCATGGCTAGTCGGGCTGTTGCACGTTCCAGTGTTCGGGTTCAGTCGAGCGATCAGTTGGCTGGCCCTTCAAAAACCATACCTACCGTGGGTAACGCCGATCCTTTCAGGAACATAACTCGAAACAATGGAATAGCTTTTAAAGCCGAAGACAATGTCTCAGTCCAGTCATATGTAAATGCTCTATCCGTCTCAGGTATGGACCCCAATGAAATAGTCTCAGCCTCTCGCATATCGAATGGGCGTGTGGCCGTCTATCTGAAGTCCAGAGGGGCGGTCGACGACGCTGTTTCGTTTGGGTTAGAATATAAGGACTCATTTATCCCAGTCACTCCTTTGGTTCAACCAACAGAGAGATTGGTGCTATCTAATGTGTACCCAGAACTGCCTAACGCAATCCTTGTCAAAAATTTGTCAAGTTTCTGTAAATTAGTATCACCGATCAAACCGATACCCCTAGGGATAAAAGACAAAGATCTGTCTCATGTAATGTCTTTTAGACGCCAAGTTCATGCCATCATTGAAACCAATGTCACTATCCCAGATCACATGAACATCACCTACTCGGGAGTCAACTACAGGGTTTTCATTTCCAACGACTCTGTTAAATGTTTCAACTGCGGAGAAAATGGTCATATAAGTAAACACTGTAAGAAAACCAAAACATCTGAAGTGCCTGCACCAGCAACTACTACTGAGCACTCCAACCCTTTAAACCCGCCTCCAGTATTCATGCATGGAAAGAAATCTGATCTAAAACATCTACATAAAAACAATAGACATGCTACAAATGATACAGGTGTCCAAAGCAAATCATCAGTCACCACAGATGAGCCGACCGAGACGGAAGCTTCACAGAAGTCACCTGTATTTGCAGCTCGACCTTCAATGAAACATCCAGAACGATCTGAGAACAAAAAAGATAATCTAGCAGATACACCCAAACATAACACAACTCCAAAACATTCTAAGCAAAGTACATCCTCTCCTCCACACGTCACCAACAATCAAAATGACTCCCTAATCTGGGGCTCACCCCCAGCACCAACTAGGGAAACTTCCCCTCTCTTTGCTGAGGTGGTGGCAAAAAGAAAACACAAAACACCTAAAGCAAAGGAGGATATCTCAATCTCTCTCGTGACACTCAAATCTCCCTCTCCACAACGAAAAATGAGAAAACAAAGAAATATAGTTCAAATGGAAACAGAGGAAAACATTACCCAAGTTCTAGATAACACTCAACTATCTGTAGAGACATCACCAATTCTACACAGCACTCAAATGTCTGTAGAGTCACCACAAATAAACCCATCTCAACAGGATACAGAGAGTGACCAGGAATCTGTATCTTCTGGTTTGAGTCAACTTGCCCAAGATGAAGATGGCCCAGGGGACCTGCACTTGTCAAAAGGGCCATTAAACAATGCAGAGGTAGTCGCCTTTCTCAAATGTGTCAAATCACGCCGAAAACCACTTGAGGTTGCCAGAAAATTCACTCATAACATCCCCGGTCTCATCAAACAACTGAAACCGCTTCGCAACAGCCCTTTGTTAAAGAAGAACATGCAGCAGAGGGTTCGTAAGCTGATCAGGAATCTTGACCCAACCGATCCTATTCATCTTCTTCCGTGATGATTCTATCTCATCTTCACTTTATCTGCATGACACTCTCCCTAGCAACGCTAAATACAGGAGGGTGTTCGATGCCCATCAAAAATAATTCTATTCGTGTGTATCTAGACAGCACCCTTGGAAACCCAGATATTGTTCTTTTACAGGAAATAAATGATCTCAGAGAGGAAGATTTATGTTGGCAAACTTGGCCTTATAAAGTCTCTTGCTCCACTGGAATTACCCGTGGGTCTGGTGTCGCTACTCTCATTAAGAAAAATCCAATTTTCAACATCTTACAATCTTGCACGATATCTGCTGGTTACGTTCATTATGTCAAACTTGATATTCGCTCAACCACTTATCATATTTACAATATTTTGATTTCTCAAGACGATGGTGTTGCTATGAACTGTCTGAAAGCAATTGAGGACCATTGTTCCTCACAAGATAATGGAGTAGTCATCTTTGGTGGCGACTTCAATTGTACTCATAACCCTCTTTTAGACCGTTTTTCACAAAATATTGAAAGGAGACACAAACTTGCCTCCGCTCTGGAAGATGTCATTAACACTTTTTCCTTGTGCGATGTTTGGCGTAGAAATAATCCCAACTTGTCGAAATTTACTTGGTTTAGATATAACACTGGTCAAGTAAGAAATATCTCTAAAGCTAGACTCGACCGAATATATTTTCCTGTTCATCTTTTGTCTTCTGTTGTCTCCTGTGACATTCAACCTTGTTCCCTCTCTGATCATAGTGCTGTTGTTTTCAAAATAACATCTCCTGAACTCAGAAAAAAAGGGAGTGTCTATTGGCACTTCAACAATTCCTTGCTTCAGGATGAATTGTACAAAGCTATTTTCAAGCAATTTTGGAAAAATTGGCAAACTGAAAAAACGAACTTTTCCAACATCAGCACTTGGTGGGATGTAGGGAAGACCCACATTAAAACTATTTCTCAAATGTATGGTGTTAAGGTTGCCCGTGAAAAACGAGACAAAATTAGCTCTCTACAAAAATGTATTGATGATTTACAGTCTTCGCCTGATCTCACCCCGGATACTCAAAGAATTCTTCGTGAACAAAGAGATGCCCTGAATGAGTGTTACAAACATGAAGCCAAAGGTGCTCTTATTAGATCACGATTTCAACTTACGACCGAGATCGATACATGTTCCACCTTCTTTTTTAACTTAGAGAAGTCTAATTCCACTGCCAAAATAATCTCTAAAATTCGCCTCTCCTCTGGCAACGTTTCCGATAATCCCAGTGAAATAAAATCCCACATTAGGAATTTTTATAAAAACCTGTATTGTGAGGCTGAGACTGATCCGAATAGTTTAGAACCCTTGGTTAAGAATTTGCCCACACTCAGTGAAAGTGACGCTGACGAGTGTGATAATCCCATAACAATAGATGAGATGGATAATGCAGTGAAACAGTTGAACAACAATAAGTCGCCTGGCTTGGACGGGTTGACCGCTGAGTTCTATCAGACCTTTTGGAATATTATTAAAGACGACCTTATGTCAGTTCTTAATGAATCTGTCTCTACTGGGCGTCTACCAATCTCCTGCCGAAGGGGAGTTATTACCCTTCTTCCCAAAACAGGCGATTTGTTAGAAATTGCAAATTGGCGTCCTGTTTCTTTACTTACCACAGATTATAAAATCTTTGCTAAAATCATGGCAAATCGACTTAAAAATGTCATTAATGATATCGTTCATCCTGATCAAAGTTATACTGTTCCGGGTCGCTCCATTTATGACAATGTTATATTGATTAAAGATATTCTTATGTACGCCAATTCTCACGATGTTCCTCTTGCGGTGTTAAACTTGGATCAAAAAAAGGCATTTGATAATGTGGATCATAATTATCTGTTTAAAGTTATGAAAGCCATGGGCTTTGGAGAAAAGTTCATTTCTTATGTTAAGTTATTATATAACGATTCGCAAAGTCTTCTGAAAGTGTGTGGCTCCCTGACCGCTCCATTCCCTTTTAAAAAGGGAATCAGGCAAGGATGTCCACTCTCTGGTTTACTGTATTCCTTAGCCATAGAACCATTTCTTCACACGATTAGATGTAATTCTAGTCAATTTGGTTTTAAAATACCAGATAGTGAAACTACCGTAATTACTTCAGCTTACGCTGATGATGTCTCAATTTTTGTCACTTGTGATAAAGCGTTCAATATTATTAGAGATATTTATAAATGTTACAGTCGCTCTTCTGCTGCAAGTTTGAATCAAACAAAATCCCAAGGTTTGTGGGTTGGTTCATGGGTACATAGAACCGACAGACCTCTGGACTTTAAGTGGAATAATAAAGGCCTCAAGTTCCTCGGAGTTCACATGGGAAACTCGCACAGTTGTTTTCAACAAAACTGGCAAATTTGTCGTGACAAATTACAGAAAGTCCTCGCCCGTTGGAAAGGCTTATCGAGGCTGCTTTCGTTCCGGGGCAGAGCCCTAGTAGCAAATCAGCTTGCGACTTCCAAACTACTTCATGTTCTTGCTGTTCTCTCCCCACCTCAAGATATTCTCAGTGAACTCCAGAGGAACTTGGTTAATTTTATTTGGTCTGATGGACGACATTGGCTAAAGGAGACAATTTTGTACCAATCCCCTGAAAAAGGTGGTTTGGGCCTAACCTGTCTTCAGTCACGAATACTCACCTTTCGTTACACCTTCTTACAAAGATTTTTCAAGAATTCGCCTCATCCTGCTTTCTCGTTAATGAGCTATTTCCTACGCCAATATTGTAAGCTGAATTTTGACGCTCAGATTTTTCTCATTAATCTCGATGCCAAGTTTTTCGTCCATCTACCCACATTTTACAGTAACGTTTTGCAAGCCTGGAATCTTTCGAGAGCCCAAATTATCATACCACCTGATTATATTCAGTTTGTGTTGAATTTACCATTAAACTCTGTTTATTTAGTTAAATTTGCCGGTATTGATAACCAGCTCCTTTGGCCTCGTCTTCGCGTGCGTGGAATTCGCACAGTCGCGGACCTACTAGACCTCTCATCCGGGAAGTGGAAAGGACTGGAAGCTCTCCATTCCGACAACTCTATACGAAGGTACTCAAGCAGAACTCTTCATTCGGAACTCATGGATGCGAGAGAACTCCTCATACGTGTCTTTCCGAAATTCTTCAACCGCTCCGGATACCGTCTCTCCACACGTAACCTACAGAACATTCCAGCCTTCTTGGAACTTCCTCTCGCTATCCATTTCCCTCCAGACGTTGATGCTTCAAGTGCATCCTCAAAATTCATCTATAAAACTCTCAACGCAGAACTCAACTCTTTGAAGAATCCAATTCAAACTTACTGGCACAAACATAACATCATTCCGGAGAATCGAAGGATTCAATGGAAGGAGATATATCATCTTCCATCTTCGAAGAAGGAGGGCGATATTCAATTTCGACTACTACACAACATTTTACCCAGTTTACCGGTTCTCCAACATATAAATCCGGACATTTCGCCGCTTTGTCAGTGGTGCGGTGAAAGAGGAACAATTCTACACTTATTCATCCAATGTCGCGCTATCCAGCAAGCACTCAACTTTCTCAACTGCCTTCTGAGCCGTCTGTTCCCGGACCTCATCCAAGATTTTGATCTCTACTGGTGTCTGCTTCCTCACGGGAGAGGACGGCCAAAGGAGATGGTCAATCTGGCAAATTACTTCATTATCAGCATGAAAGCTACCATATACTACCTCTACTTACGTTCGTCCTCTACCGATCTCCTCACTGTGTGGAAACATCGAATGAAAAGTAAAATATTGATCGATTTTCACTATTTCTCAGCCAAAAACAACACTAGCTTGTTTCAATACAAATGGGATCACAACAACGCATTGTTCACTATGATTAACCAAAAATTAATCTGGCTGATATGAAGCTTTTTTGATACTGATTTTTTTTTCTTTTGAAACATGGTGATTTCCACTACTTCCCTGCGGGGATGAAAGTGGTTAACAAACAGCTTTTGATTTTCGGGTTTCTTTTGTTTTGTATGATTTTTTTTTGATTGTTTGTTCTGTTAATTCAACAATATTTGTTCAATGAAGTTTGCATTCATCCATGAATGCTGTGAATTACTACGTTCCAATTTTTTTTAGTTTATTCTTTGTATATACATACTTTGTTTAATCCTTTTGAACCATGTTTAATTTTAAGTGGACTTGGTTTGTGATTTGATTTGAATTAAAGGTTCAATTGGAAAAGTGAAAAAAAAGTGTTTGTTTGTTTGTTTGTTTGTTTGTTTGTTTGTTTGTTTGTTGGGGGTGTTTGAGTGTTTGTTTGTTTGTTTGTTTGTTTGTTTGTTTGTTTGTTTGTTTGTTTGTTTGTTTGTTTGTTTGTTTGTTTGTTTGTTTGTTGGGGTGTTTGTTTGTTTGTTTGTTTGTTTGTTTGTTTGTTTGTTTGTTTGTTTGTTTGTTTGTTTGTTTGTTTGTTGGGGTGTTTGTTTGTTGGGGTGTTTGTTTGTTTGTTTGTTTGTTTGTTTGTTTGTTTGTTTGTTTGTTTGTTTGTTTGTTTGTTTGTTTGTTTGTTTGTTTGTTTGTTTGTTTGTTTGTTTGTTTGTTTGTTTGTTTGTTTGTTTGTTTGTTTGTTTGTTTGTTTGTTTGTTTGTTTGTTTGTTTGTTTGTTTGTTTGTTTGTTTGTTTGTTTGTTTGTTTGTTTGTTGGGGTGTTTGTTTGTTTGTTTGTTTCTTTGATTGATGCGATCCAGGCTATGTTGCACGGTGAACTAGAAGCACTCACTTGAAGCATTCACCACGCGCGTCAGTGTTATAACACCCGTGGGCCGGGACCGGCGCCTGCACCGAGCGAGATGGGTAAATCATATAAATATTCATATCCTCCTGATTCTTGATTCTTAGCAAATCAGAGTGCTCCGTCCAATTTTGGTAGCAAGCTTGATATGTTTGATTAAAAGTCTAGTTTTGTACCCTTTTTTTGGGGGGGCAACTCACGTGATACGGGTATCGTAGTAGCTCCGGCTACATGACGACCAGCCGAGATCTAAGCGAGGATTCTCTTTGTATTGAGCCATCACGTAACCGCTTGACGAGCAGCCGTTATTAGGACCACCCGTTGGACCTGAAGCATCATGCCACATGCCCAAGCTGTAATCGTTGCAAAAAAAAATGTAAAAATCAAGATGGCGTTGAAGGTTTCAATAACATCTTACCACAGATACGCCATTAACCAACCTGGTTCCCAGGGTGTCGAGCAGTACGCTCCCACCACTATATACCTTCTCCCTCACCCTGGTATTAGATCATTTGCATATCCAATTTTTTTTGGATACGTATATATGCAAATGAGAATATTCTGGTGCTGTCCTGTGTTTTACACCAGTGTTTGTTTTTGTATGTGGTGTCTGGGATAAAAACAGAATCAATTCGTCGCAGCGTGAGTTACGAAAACACGATTTGTTTCAAGATAAAATGTTAATACAATCTTATCCAGCCAATATGCAGTATCACACTGCATATTAATGTGAGCAAATTGGAAAGGAAAGGATTATTTTTCAGAAGTTGTGGACGAAAGAATAACAGAATAAACGTGAAAAAAACGTAATACACGTTGAAAATAACAACACCAAGTACACGATATAAATCCATTACCTGCTAATTGCAAGATACAGGAAGCAAGTTCCCATTTCAGGGCTTACTATTGGAAATGAGGTTGGAAATAAAGAAAGCTCTGGGCACGAGGTTGGTCATTAACCCCTTTCTCGTATATTCATTCCGCATCACTATTTTTCTTAAGTATTATTATTATTGGTTTATTTTTACTTGCTTGCAACCGGAAGGTTTAATAATATTTATCGTACAACCATAAA
Organism: Patiria miniata; assembly: GCF_015706575.1. Taxonomy (NCBI): domain Eukaryota; kingdom Metazoa; phylum Echinodermata; class Asteroidea; order Valvatida; family Asterinidae; genus Patiria; species Patiria miniata. The sequence continues at coordinate 6,059,994 of NW_024037051.1, read as the reverse complement.
ACGTCTAATAAATACAAAAGCGTTTACACATTTTAATTCCTTTTAACGTTTGGATAAAAACACATCAGGTAAACTTTTCAATTTTTTTGAGAGAGAATAAAATACACAAAGATCTAACCATCACAACATAAATAATCCTGACATTAGTGAAAGGGCAGTACAAACTTGAAACAACAATTATTAATCGAATGGAAGTCAGATCATTACGCCAAGTGTATCATTAAAATAAGTCACAGGCATCTTAAACTTGACTGCAGCTCATGGGAATAAACTGACCAGGGATGCGTTCTAAACAGGGTTGGTTGATTTAAATCACAATGATTTTAATCACTGATATAAATTGCGATTTAAATCAAATGATCTTTTTTAATATCAATGATTTAAATCACTTTTTTGTAGAAATCTTATTTTTGGCGAAATAAATTGATTGAGGGCCATTTTAATCATTTAAATCAACTGATTCCACCTAATTACAAAGTGTAAGATGTTCTTTACACTTTCAAACACGCCTACGTGGACTTCATCAGTATCGAATCAACTTACATGTAGGTTTTGCATAATTACCTGAATCATTGATTAAAGTCAAGATCTGAATTTAAAAGTTTTTCTTTGAATTTGAGTTTTAATGACAGCACACTCACTTTTGCTTTAACCATTCATTGATCTGTTTAGTAATATTGTGAATCAGCTGTGCTGGTGTAGGCTTACCTGAATCATCTAAAGGTGCATTAAAGTCCCAATTGATAGTCTTATTCCCGTTTCTCCATAAAAAAATGTAGATTGGGATTAATGGAATGCCTTTTAGAGGTGCAAGGCCTGATTTCTGTTTTCCACCTCGTATGAAGGACCATCATCAAACACTATATTTTGATATGTTATCTTTGTAACCATGTGCAATTCAGCCGTAATGCTGCAAGACATTGGATTTTTAATAAACCAGAATAATAATGATATTAATAATTATTTAAAAACTATAAGTTCACAATATACATTCACATTATAATAACTATAAGTTCACAAGGATCAGTGCTGTCATTTTGAAATTTTTATGAAATAAACATTCCCATGGATAACTGTACTCGTTTTGTGTACATACCATGTACACATAAAATAAGTCAGGTTTTTCATTCATATCTGCACACAATGTATCTGAGCTGTACCAATCAAGCCATAAAGTGTCTTCAGTTTTAATAATGTTCCATTGAACCAATGAGGTAGACTACATGTATTGAACCAATGCAAATGGATCGAGAGCTCTATGTCTGTTTGAAAACAGAACATAGGGCGTATGACTTTCTGCTTTTTTGCCAATGTGGAGTCATGTAGTTTATATTTTGTGGTTCAAAGTTCATAAAAAGTTATATTGAGCTAGTATAGCCAACAGATATAAAATGTAATTAGTTGATGGCGTCATGTTGACACCACTTTGGATTTGGCATTTGATGACGTCACATGCCCTACTGTGACATCATCTTGATTACACTTTCCAATGCACATTTTTGCATTGTGGTCTTGGTTTGCACTAAGCTTAAAGTCAATCCAATGAAAGGATTTTTTTAATTTTAGAAGCGCAATGAAATTGTAAATATGAAAAAAAATTCATAAAAAAATCAACCGTAAACGTCATAGTGACGTCTTTTCGGAATTTGCATACTGGTACCACTACTTAGCTATCCTCCAAGTTTCATGACAATCGGACCTTCCCTTATATGTGTATTCAAAAATCGCATTTTTGATGACGTTATGATGATGTCACACATTTTTCAAAATTTTGTGCATATACCTTATACCTCACAAACATAATACGAAAAGAATTTGGAATTTTGCATGTTGCATTCGTGAGATAGTGCTTAAAGGTCCAAAATTCCACAATTTCATATAAAATCACACAGAGTAACATGCACTACTAGGGATGAGGTCCGATATATGTTGAAAGTCATTATACCGTTTAGGAGAAAACCCTCGGTCTGATGACGTCATAATTTTTTTTTTCGCACACAGGTGTTGTTTGCATTAAGGTCATTATATACCCTCATTTTGAAGCGATTACCACAAACTTCGCCACAGACATCAACTCAAAATTCATTTTAAACATTTTTCAACCTGCTGCTGGAGGGCGCTCTAAAATTTATGACTTCACCCGTAATTTTGTGTGAACTACAACTACAACCACAGACTAACAGCGTTGAAAGCAAGTTCACTTTTTTTTTCCAGTTTTAAATTATAAGCTACTTCCGGTTTGGACCGGAAGGAAGGGTCACGTGACTTTACGCACACGAGATAAAATAAAGACCCTGGATTATTATATCAATTCCCGCAAAAATCAAGTTCAGGTCTTTCACGGTTTATTTTATATTAATTTTCAAAGATTAAATCTATAAATATTTAAAGTGACGTCGAGTGACCCATGATGACGTCACCATGACGTCACTCTTCGGGACACAACTTGACAATAGGGGCTATGCCTGTGGTAACTTTGAATGATGTATGACAAAGATTAATGCCAAACGTGTATAAAGTCTATGGGATTTAGGCGACAAAAAGAAGAAATAAAAAAAAGAGAACAAAAACAAAGGCTTTTACGCACTATGCGGAAAAGCCAAAAATCAGAAAAAAAGAAAGGCTTTTCCCAAATTTTGCGAAAAAGCCAAAAAAATTCAGAACAAAAAGAAAGGCTTTTTCGCAAACTTGCGAAAAAGCCCAAAATTAGAACTAAAACAATGCTTTCCGGCTTTCATAGGTCTGACAAAATCTCATCTCCCAGCCAAATAAAGGCCTATAAGTCCGACGCCTCATAGGTCCGACGCCCATAGGTCCGACGCCTCGTAAGTCCGGCGCCACATGTCCGAAACATCGTTTGTTCGTTGTCCCAATTATGAGGTGTCGGACTTATGAGGCGTCAGAGCAATTTGGCCGAATCCCTTAGTTTGATGTCTCATAAATCGGACGCCTCATAATTCCGGAAATGTCGTACTCAAGATATGAGGCGTCGGACTTACGATACGGCCCCGTTTGCGGGCGTTTTTAATACACTCAACCAAAAAAGAAAGTCCCCCCTTAATACTTTTTTGTCTAACTCAAAAACTACTGGGCACATCTTGCTCATTTTACGACTGATCAGTACAGAAATTCCTTAGCAATCTAGACATACTCTTTGTATGGCCGAAAACAGTGATAATGTGTACAAAATGATTTTTGCACTTTTGTATACGTGCAAGGTGAGTGTGAACCGCAACTTGCACGTATACAAAAGTGCAACTGTTTTCGGTATCATTTGTCATAAATTGTATAAATTCGTACACATAATTACCGTTCTGGGCCAAATAAAGAGTATGGCTGGATTGCTAAGGAATTTCTGTACAGATTTGTCGTTATTTGAGCGCGAGGTGCTCAGTAGTTTTTGAGTTAGACAAAAAAGTATTGGAAGGGGGGCTTTCTTTTTTTGGTTGAGTGTAGCTATGGGTCCTGAGAAGGCGCCAAACCAGCATGCCAAGATAACGATAGCATCACTGTTGTGATAGCACGTAGCTTTTAATGTCCTCGAAATATTATATGCGAATGGAAGCACGGGCGGATGTAGCTTTCGGGAAGTGTGGGGCTTGTGGGGCTTGTACAAAACTTTCTCTTGCATTCTAATGAAGTTTGAGAATACATCTAGGAACTTAAGCATTCTATTTATTAATTTTCCCCCAAATTTACGAGGATCAGAACATTAATCAGCAGCTGAAAGGGTATTTGGGGGATTGCAACCCTCCTCTAGATCCGCCACTGGGAAGTAGCTTACACGGGAATGTAGAAAACGAAAATTGTCATCCCTACAGGATCAATAGTATAGGCTCCTTGTGTGTGGCGGCCATTTGTGGAAAACATTGCAAAAAGGTTATAATTATGTTTGTCATAATAGCTGCTAAACTCACTTGTGTCCGATCTCGTGTGCGGTAGTGCTAGTGGCATCCAATCCACGGAATTCACTGAGTGATGTACCCCACCGGCCACACTGCCTTACGTAGGCTATGCCCTGTAAATTGTTACCAGCCGCCGAACTTGAAAGGTCTTGCCTGTTTGGGACGAAAGGAAAACACAAAGCGCAAAGGGCGTGGAGTAGTTTTAGCATTTCATGTAGGTATTTGGAGTCCAAAACTAAAGTCTAATATTGAAACATCAGACCAAATTAAGGAACCTGCATGGTTGTTTGCTTGGTTTGTGTTTTTTTTTCAAAACAAGGGCCGAAATCCTTGAGTTTCACGCTCTCCACCCCACGTATTACACATATCAAGTTTCGTTTTTAGTTCTTTTCTTACTTTGAGTATTTAGAATTTTTACCTTTTTTTGTTGTTTTCTCCGTCCTGCTCTTCGAGATTCAACCCCGAGAGTGAATCTGCTTTTTTATTGCTATTTCTAGCAAGAAATTTGTTTCCACTTTTAAATACGATATCGACCAAAAAATAGTTGTGATATTCTAATTTTACTTTAGAAATCGATTTCGAATTATTTGCGGCCCGACAATAATCCCGGCGCCCCACTCGCAGACACAGATTTACGCCACTGTTGCACACGAATACTCACCCTGTAAAGAATGCAGCGTTGTCCCAATGCTCACTGCTTGAGGACGATTTCTTATTACTATCTTGCCAGCTCGCGCAGGTTGAAAGGTAGTTGCTACCATCAGAAACCGTATTCAATCCACTCTAAATAAACCAAGACAAAACTAGAGGTTCGCGTTTGTTGTTACAAACGCAGAGTGGTCGGGTAGACAACTATTTCATTAGACATTGTCCAGTTAAGTTATGAATATGTTTTTTTCAGAAAAAAGGATCAATAACTTTCACATTTCCAGTACCATTTTTTTTGTAGAAAAAGAATGCGTTTTTTATTGGGAATGATACATTTCAGTAAACATTTAGGTACACGTACAAGTTATTTTCGGTTTGATGACGTCATCAGTCAACAAAGGGAAGGGAATACTGATTCAATTCAAAGAGGACACTTGTTGATCATTAAGTAAAAATAACGCGGTAATGTGGAAATTAAGTGTATGTAATAATAGCACCCAACTTCCGGTTTGATGACGTCAAAGTATTTGGAAGCAAAAGGTCAATATAAAGTGTATCAGATGTCATTTTTGGGGGGCAAGGAACTAAGTCATAAGTTATTTAAAAAATAAAATGATCATTGTTATATTCTCCGCACAATAACTTCCGGTTCGATGACGTCATGATTATGAAATCTTGCAAATTCATTTGTGGTTGCTCGCGGGATATATAGGGGCAATTTGATAAATATGTGATTGAGGGTTTTAAAATTTCAAAAGATCAAACTGTTTTCGATGTGTCGCTACAGGGCGCCCTTGCGTGGGATGACGTCAAAATTAAGTTTTTTGTGATAGGAATTCCTCAACACTTCCATAATGTATTTGTCTGTTGTAAAATGCTTCCGTTTAGAGCTAGATTTAATTTCTATTGCACTTCCGGTTACACCGGAAGTAAAGCACCGGAAGTAAAGGTTAAGCAGTTTTGTGCCCGGGAATAAGAAATGTTGCTCAAGGCACGGTCTACAACCTACAACCTACAATGTAACAACATTTATAACATCTTCGTAACATGGTAAAAGTTCGCTTAAGGTGTTATGATCATACCGTAAACTGTTCGGAAGAAATTGTGCTTTCAGGCTAATATCGATTTCAGCCAAGGGCTAATATCTTCATTTTGAATTCACCTAACTTTGACCTTCCGGTAGAACCGGAAGTAAAGATCAAGCGAGTTCACGTACACAATAAAAAAATTTCATCAATTAATGGTCTTTCTGATGACAAGATTGGAACATAATTGATCATTTTGTTCATGAGTTATAGATGAAAGAAGATCGTCATTTTTTAAACGAAAATCGCTTGTAATTTGACACCCGATGACGTCATAATGACGTCAGAGTAATATGCTTCACTTAAGATGAGGGTCGATATATATTGAATGTTTCTATCATAAGCCGTTTAGGAGAAAACCTGCGGAAAAGTGCTGTACGGGAAAAAAAGAAAGAAAGAACTAGAGGTTCGCGTTTGTTGTTACAAACGCAGAGAGGTCGGGTACACAACTATTTTATGAACACTGTCCATGAAGTAATGAATATTTTATGTAAGAACAAAGGATCACGAAATTAAATCCTTTTCAGGACAATCAATTATTTTGTTTAAAAACATGCATCTTTAACGCTGTGATAAATTTCAGTAAACATTCACTTTTTTGCACACATACAAGTTATTTCTGGCTTGATAACGGGCTTTAATAGTCAAAAACGGGAAGTAAAAACGGGAGGTGAATACTGATTTAGTTCGGAGTGGATGTTCATTGTGAAGTTATTGAACGTTTGAACATTTGGAAAATATAAGTGTATGTATTCATAACACTAAACTTCCGGTTTGATGACGTCACAGTATTTGGAAGCAAAAGGTGAACATTGTAATGGTATCATTATTTGGGCTAAGATATACGACGTGGATCAAATGATAAAATTAAATTTTTACAATATGATCGTTGGCAAATTCTCACAGAAGTAACATCCGGTCCGATGACGTCATGAATTTGAAACCTTGCCAAGTTATCCGTGGTTAATCAACGAATATCAAGGGGCGATTTTGAGTCTATTGTTTTTAAATGAAAGAAAAGAAACACAATTTTATATGACCCTAGGGGGAGCCCTTTCGGATGATGACGTCATCACACTGGGTTTTTTGTGTGTCCGGCATTCCTCACTAAACACTATCATAATTTATATGTGTATAGTAAAATGCTTCCGCTTTTGAATTACATTCGGTTTTCATTGCACTTCCGGTAATACCGGAAGTAAAGGTCAAGCGGTTTTGTGTCCCGGAACAAGAAATGTTCTCACGGCATAGTCTACAACCTCACGAAAAAACGAACACGATACTCTAATTAGTGTAAAAGATATAGCCCAAACTAGTTGTCAAAATTTGCCCTGAAATCGCTTGGTATTTAATCCCTGATGACGTCGTGGTGACGTAACCAAATTTATAACATCTTCGTAGCATGGTACAAGTTCACATTAGGTTTCCGGGTCATACCGTATACCGTTTGGAAGAAAATCTGCTTTGTTTCGATTTCAGGCTAAAGTCTTCAATTTAAATTCACCTAACTTTGACCTTCCGGTAGACCCGGAAGTAAAGGTCAAGCGAGTTAATCAATTCATGGTCTATCTGATTACGGAATACAAACATCATTGATTATTTTGTTCAAGAGTTATAGGTGAAAGTAATTGATCACTTTTTCAGCTTAAATCGCTTGTAATTTGACACCCGATGACGTCATAATGACGTCATAGTAATATGCACCACTAGGGATGAGGGTCGATATTAGTTGAAAGTTACAAGTTCATACCATGTACCGTTTAGGAGAAAACCCGCGGAGAATTATTGTCCGGAAAAAAAATAAGATTAATCGTGACAATAACAGAGAGTGGTCGGGTTGTGCCCGACCACTCAAAGAAAGATTCGCGTTTGTTGTTACAAACGCAGAGTGGTCGGGCAGGCAATTTGTTCATTAAACATAAATTTATGTAAGAACACAGGATCACGAAAAGTGACGTTGACATGAAAAGTTTGACGTTATCAAAACGTTTTGACCCAGCTGACTTGTTTTACAATGGTGCGCAATAGCGCCCTCTTTTGACGAAGAATACAGATACACAAAAAGTTTACCTAATTAGGATATTACAAAAACGAAGCATTCTGACCCTTACACCCATTGGTCGGCAACAGGTAATACATTTCCAGGATTCCTTCGACTTCCAGTTGTGCAAAAACAATACAAACTGCTCTCACTGACTTTCCAACCTGGACCTCTACTCAGGCGCTCCTCATAGTTTTAATGAAGGTACCGTCTGCACCATGTATCCCAATTCCTTCAGTTTTCAGTGTAGGCCTTCTTTCTGGTGACATATTTTAGTACGTCGATGCAGAAAGTACAGTGGATGTAGCTCAAGTATCAATCAACATGTTAACCGTCACTCCCCTAACCGCATACAGCAGGTACGAAACTGAAACACTCCCTGTGTCTCCCTTAACGTTGGTACTTCGGAGGAGAGCACATTTCCTTCCCCACAACTCAAAGGGTATTTCCTAAGGGTTAGCTCCCCTGCAAGTTGTTTATCTCTCCTAGGCGGTACCTGGTGGGTTAACCCGACTGCATTTGGCCGTACAGTACTATCGCAAGCTATGCCGTACGGCCAGACAGCCAATGCTCCCCTAAACGCTGAACTCTGATGTAGCGATTTTGCTACCAATTTTGATCGAGATTATCTTCTCTTCCAGGACAGATATTTCCAAAGTTATGGTTCCTAGTCGTAGAGGAACTCATACCTTTTTGGAAAAAACGTTCTTTTATCTAAAAATGTTCATCCATCTGGCCAAAAGACGACTTTCAGTCATCATCTCCCACGAATATCGTCCTGAAAATGTTCCTCCATGCGATTTCAAAATGGCGGCCGCGTTGCAATGTATGCATTTTGCGGGCGCACTTGGGCAAGATTATGAATATGCATTTAGTTCATGACGTTTTTCAGGCGTGCAGGGCGGCTGGCCATACAAACACGAGGTCATGAACTGATCAATGCATATTCATAATCTTGCTCAAGCGCACCCGCATAATGCCGATGTCATGAATGATTAATGTGTTTATCAGAGGACGAGTCTTTCACGAATGAGATGGGGAACAAAGAATATTGATGTTCGTTTGTGCCTAATTAACCATAAAAGAAAGATAATACTAAACTATGCCTGTACTTGCTCCCTCCCCCCTGCTAATAGTTCATCATCGTTAAAAGAAATTCAGAACCCAGTAGTTTTTCGCACGCATGCAATCATTCATTACAACGCGGCCGCCATTTTGAAATCGCATAGAGGAACATTTTTGGGACGATATTCGTGGGAGATGGTGACTTGAAGTCGTCTTTCGGCCAGATGGATGAACATTTTTGATAAAAGAACGGGTTTTTTTCTCGAAAAGGTATGAGTTCCTCTACGACTAGGAACCTTAACTTTGGAAATTTCTGCCCTGGATGAGAAGATAATCTTGATCAAAATTGATAGCAAAATCGCTACATCAGAGTTTAGCGTTTAGGGGAGCATTGGCTGTCTGGCCGTACTACAGAGCTTGCAATAGTACTGTACGGCCAAATGCAGTCGGGCTACTGGTGGGTGTTCACCTCAAGATCTGCTGATCCGCTTCCACCTTGGGGTGGCTTCCTTTGACTTTTCCTGACCCTTGACTTCTCCTAGCCACCCCACGGGTCCCTGAGACGGCTGCATGTCGTTTCCAGACAGTGACACCCTTGATCTCGTTACCTTCGGCTTCTTGCAGTTTCATGCAAAATGTCCTGAGCACCTTCAATTGTGGCACATCTTCATTGTTTGCCTTCCTGCGTCCGAAAGCTCGTATCGTCTCCTTTGGAACGTTCTCTCCTAGACGGGAAATTATCTGCTGGACAGCTCGATCTACAACTACCTGATTAATCGGAACCTCTCCCGTAGCCTCGACCTCGACCTCCACGATTGGTTCTGTCTGCACCATTCTTACATACTTCTTTGTTTTGTCTGCAGCTCTCTGCTCCTCCACCTTGTGGTAGCTCTCAGCAGCCAGATATGCCTTAATCGAGTCATCCAGGGATGTTGGTTTGGCCCTGAAAATCGCTTCTCTAATCGCCCTTTTTCCAACTTAATCCATGAAAATCCTCTCGCTAGTCGGTACGCCCCTTCCTTCATCTGAGAATTCGGGATACGCCAACGCAGAGAGTTCCCTGATACTCTGCCCTGACTCCAGTTATGTCTCTTTGTCTCAGCTCCCTGACGACGATGTCGCAGCTCCATTAAATTGTACTCCGCCTGTTGACCTGGGCCGAACCTCTGCAGGAATATTTCCTACCCTCCGGCCGCCAGCCCAACACACTTAAAGCTGGTCCCTGGAGGGACAGGAAGAAACAAATTTGCTTGCTCGTCGTTCCACGCATTGGCCATACGACCGGCCATGAAGTGTACTTTATAGTCCTTTCAATGTACCTTCCCGTTAGATCTATCCGGACAAAATAAAATGTTCGGTTTCTTCAACTTTCTCTATCTCTGATTCATCCAAAACGTCTCTCCGAAGAACCGATGTCACAATCTTCCAGCAGGGGGCCCTCGCCAGAAACGGGCTCCATACTGATGTGCATGTACTGCGGGTTTCATACTACGTATCGGGGTTTCTCCGTGTGTGTACAGGGCCGGGGGCCAGAGCTGGGTAAGCTAGCTGATTGCCCTGGCAGTGATACGCGCCCGCTGATACAGCACAGCCTTGAAATTAAGGCTAGTGCTGTAGAGTTATTGTCGTAAGAGCTGACAGGGTAAAAATGTCGTGCCTGACGTACAAATTAAACTTATTTTTTCGTTACTGAGATGTGGAAATCGTAAGTTTTCGTTAGGAGCCTTTTTCGTGCTCTAATCTTTCGGCCACTTGCATTTCTATCTTCTTCTTTTTTTACGTCATTTTGATTTCTATCAGTTTCTTCTTATACCGTGCAACTTTCGCAGTTCGATGTTTATCATCCGACCTAGCCTATCGCCATCGTCTTTACCTTGAGAAATAAGATTTGATGTATTTTGTGTTCCACCCAAAACTCTTATCTCGTCTTCTTTTTTAGCTATATACCTAAACTTTTTGCTGAAAGTACGCTTATATCTAGATAGCGCCCTTCAGCCACGACTCACCAAACACCAAATCCAGTACCAAAGTGAACTGATGTGAACTCTGTTTTTTTTTCATATATTCATGTTATTTGTGCTTTCATACTTTTTCAAGCGTGTTTCCAGTAATCATTTTACAGCAAAACCAACAGGCGCTCTATAATAAACGACTTTACTTGTGTAGTGATTAGAAATAATGTTTCTATAATAAGAATTGTAAAGTTCATTTACAGCCGATTGACGGCGCTGTTTCAGTTTACGGGTCGACCTTCCGTGGATTTGCTTGGGGGTTATATGAATAAAAAGTAGTGCGTGCATAATTAAGGGGTCCTTTTGAGGATATAAGTGAAATAAAAGGGGTTCCATCCATTTTTATAAGGTCGAGTGGTACTGAGGGTAAACTTCCAATAAGTAATGGAAAGTCTATGAGTATCCATTGGTGATTTTTATTCTTAACTGTGTGCGGCTTAATAGTAAACATAAGTTTACGTGAACGGGTTAGTTGCGGGCATTCTCACAGATGACGAGTTGCTGAGCTCGCTGGAGTCTCGTTAAAGTACATTTTACTCATTTTTATGGCCATAGAAGGGCCATATTGTTTGCAGTTAGGGACCCGAACGAGGGAAGGAGAGGCAACCCAGGGACCCAAGGCACTGGCTTGTATGGTGAAGATTTTCACACTATTTTCTTCGTTGTGTATATGACAATGTTGTGTAGTTTTATGGCGCTGACAAGGTCAAAGGTCACCCGTGCATGCAAGGGTCGTTCTACTTTAGCACACAACATACATATACATGTATATGATATACTTTCCAGGTTTAATTTATTAAGTTTATTTTGATTAATGGAAGACACATGTACATGTAGCATTTACGAATGTTTATATCGTTTAATTTTGATTTGATTTTATTAATAGGTTTTTTTTAATATATAATTTTATATATTGATGATGAAATAAAGACGACTCGATCAGTACTAACTACACCCCTGAACCTGACACCACAGTTTCACTACATACACTCGTAAAAACAATACCTATTTTCAGTATTGCAGTCGAGTCACTTTAGTCGAGTCCGGGTCAGAGTCTCGAGTCATTTCAAGTTGGGTCGAAAACGAGTCCTAGTCCGGTCATGGCTGTTCGAAAATTGACGTGCAAATCACAGTGCAGTGATGATCATGTATTATGTAAACGGGAAGCCTATGCATAATACGAAACGCTTTACCATGTCAGCAAGGTGGGAAACACCCCCATAAAATACCCAAAATGTTTAAGCGCCCCTAACGGTGACCCTTTGCGCTGAAAACTAATATGATTCAACGACTAACTACGCCAAATACGACGGCGTTTGAATGAAGATAAATAGATTTGTAAAACAAAAATATGTTTTCCAAAAAAATAAGCCCGCAAAAATGGTAAAGCGCCCTCCTGTGGTCACCACAGCGTAAATAAATGATGTCATAATAATATAGCCTATTAGATTTCTCTCAAAATTCAGGAACGTTCGGCTGAAAATACATCTTACGATGGTGGGCACCAAAAGATTTTTTGACACTGTTCAATAAATATCGTCACCGACACCACGAATTAACACTCTACCGTGTTTAACCATATTTTTTTCGATTTCCATTTTTTTGGATTTTTAAACATTATTCATCAAGGCCTACCATTGCACGAAGTTTCAATGCTTCAAGAGCTTTACTTTAATAATTACGCTAAGTATCCATGGCAACTATTGCGCAAAAGTGAAGAAGTAACATTCAAGTTCTATTTACCATTGCAATGCATGACGGGCACTCTGCTCAAATGCGAGCAAAAACGTTTTCACGAAGTAACAATCTTGTTGTTTGAATGCACGCGCGCTGACCTCCGTTTCCACGAAGTAACACTCTTCTAGTGTTGTAATACATTGAAGCGTGCTACTTCGTGAAAACGAAATTTTACAGTTTCGCAGCTTTTTTGGTTTCACGAACTAGCACTCATCTTTTTTCTCTTATTTCTGTTGTTTTAATTAACAAACGAGTCAAAAACAGCAAATTTAATAACATCAATACGTCAAGTGCCTACAACGAGAAACTCAACTGAAAATACTCTGTTTAGTTTTGACGCAAAGTGTTGTTCTAGAAGGCGTTCAACTTTAGATGCCGTTTTCTCCGATTGCTAATTTTTACCGGTATGTACATGAGTGTTACTTCGTGGTGTCGGTGACGATATAATTACCACCCTGAAAATCGAATCCAAAATCCTCTCAATACTTTCTTGAGTAACAGAAACAGAACAATTTTGATGCTTCAATGCTTCAAATCAAATTTATTCAAATGTATTCCCTTCACCTCAAAATGAAAACAAAAACTGTATCACGTTTATACAACCGCAGCAAATATTTACATAGAACATTGTTTGGGAACAGTACAAGACTTGCAATTAATGACTGATCATAAGTGTAAACATAATCTGGGTGAACAATACAGGTGAAGAGGCTCAATTTGGGAGACTGTTTTGGAAATTTCACAATGATATCTGGTGGCTTTCATCAAGTCCTTTTTAATGTTAAAATCCGCCAGAAATGTGGTCTCTTCAAATTAACAGTCTGTTTCAAACCAAAAATGTTGCCTGACAGTGGTCTGCAGCTAAGCGTTTTGTTAATTTTGAAACTTCAGTCACTAATTTCGTCGTACGCCTTATTGTTATCCCGGGGTAAAGAGATTAATGTGAATACCTAATAGCACGTTTTGTGAAAAGAAAACAGGGTTCTATACGTGTAGAGTGTTATCGGTATTGGTATAAGAGCTGAACAGTGGAAACAGTCCTTCACGAATGAAAACAATACTTTCAAGTGACCTATTTGTAATGCATTTTAAAGTCTTTAAATCGAAAGAAGAAAAACAATGTCGATCATTTTCCCGCTTTGTCCTGAAAATACAAACAAACAAAATACAAATAAATATCTTTCGGTAAAGATCCCATGGTTTAGAAAGTAGGTGGCTTTTGAAAGCAAAGACTCTGCTTGTCTGATATTGTTCCTATCAAGACGTCTTTCTTATTTTGTTTCATTTTGAACACAGCATTGCATATACTTAACTTAGTTAATCTACTCCCTCAAATTCAACCCCCCCCCCCAAAAAAAAAAAATCACTTTAAGGACCCTCAGTTTATTGATTAAGGACCATAAAATCAAAGTGATAAAATTGAACCCAGTCTATGATGGTCCAGAGAGGCAAACAATAAAAAAAGGGAAATTACTGCTAATAATTGAACGTGACGCAAATTATATGTACTTACGATTTGAATCACATCCTGGTAAAAATTCAAGCATCGTTGTAGCATGTCGTCTGACTGTTAATGAAGAATCAAGATCAATATGGTATTTAAGGAAAATAGTTCTAGCCCTTCAAAAATCAGGTATTATAGTGGAAAATTATCACATCTGTTAATAGATCTCAATCCGGGTATTATAATTTTATAGTTGTTTTTGTTTGTTTGTTTATTTGTTTGCTGAGGTGTTTGTTTGTTTGTTTGTTTGTTTGTTTGTTGGGGGTGTTGGGGTGTTTGTTTGTTTGTTTGTTTGTTTGTTGGGGTGTTGGGGTGTTTGTTTGTTTGTTTTTGGGGGGGGGTTGTTGGGGTGTTTGTTTGTTTGTTTGTTGGGCTGTTTGTTTCTTTGTTTGTTGGGCTGTTTGTTTCTTTGATCGATGTGATCCAGGTTATGTTGCACGGTGAACTAGAAGCACTCACTGGAAGCATTCACCACGCGCGTCAGTGTAATAACACCCGTGGGCCGGGACCGGCGCCTGCACCGAGTGAGATGGGTAAATCATATAAATATTCATATCCTCCTGATTCTTGATTCTTAGCAAATCAGAGTGCTCCGTCCAATTTTGGTAGCAAGCTTGATATGTTTGATTTAAAGTCTAGTTTTGTACCCTTTTTTTGGGGGGGGGGGGGCAACTCACGTGATACGGGTATCGTAGTAGCTCCGGCTACATGACGACCAGCCGAGATCTAAGCGAGGATTCGCTTTGTATTGAGCCATCAAGTAACCCTTTGACGAGCAGCCGTTTCTAGGACCACCCGATGGACCTGAAGCATCATGCCACATGCCCAAGCTGTAATCGTTGCAAAAAAAAATGTAAAAATCAAGATGGCGTTGAAGGTTTCAATAACATCTTACCACAGATACGCCATTAACCAACCTGGTTCCCAGGGTGTCGAGCAATACGCTCCCACCACTATATACCTTCTCCCTCACCCTGGTATTAGATCATTTGCATATCCAATTTTGTTTGGATACGTATATATGCAAATGAGAATATTCTGGTGCTGTCCTGTGTTTTACACCAGTGTTTGTTTTTGTATGTGGTGTCTGGGATAAAAACAGAATCAATTCGTCGCAGCGTGAGTTACGAAAACACGATTTGTTTCAAGATAAAATGTTAATACAATCTTATCCAGCCAATATGCAGTATCACACTGCATATTAATGTTGGAAAGGAAAGGGTTATTTTTCAGAAGTTGTGGACGAAAGAATAACAGAATAAACGTGAAAAAAACGTAATACACGTTGAAAATAACAACACCAAGTACACCAAGTACACGATATAAATCCATTACCTGCTAATTGCAGGATACAGGAAGCAAGTTCCCATTTCAGGGCTTACTATTGGAAATGAGGTTGGAAATAAAGAAAGCTCTGGGGACGAGGTTGGTCATTAACCCCTTTCTCGTATATTCATTCCGCATCACTATTTCTCTTAAGTATTATTATTATTGGTTTATTTATACTTGCTTGCAACCCGAAGGTTGAAAAGTATTTTGGTACAACCTTAAAACGTCTAAAATAATACAAAAGCGTTTACATATTTTAATTCCTCTTAACGTTTGGATAAAAACACATCGGGTAAACTTTTCAATTTTTTTTCAGAGAGAATAAAAGGATCTAACCATCACAAAATAAATAATCCTGACATTAGTGAACGGGCAGTACAAACAATTATTAATCGAATGGAAGTCAGATCATTACGCCAAGTGTATCATTAGAATAAGTCATAGGCATCTTGAAATTGACTAAGCTCATGGGAATAAACTGACCAGGGATGCGTTCTAACAGGGTTGGTTGATTTAAATCACGTTGATTGAAATCACTGATATAAATTGCGATTTAAATCGAATGATCTTTTTTTAATATCAATGATTTAAAATCACTTCTTTGTAGAAATCTTATTTTTAGCGAAATAAATTGATTGCGGGTCATTTTAATCATTTAAATCAACTGATTCCACCTAGTTACAAAGTGTAAGATGTTCTTTACACTCTCAAACACCCCTACGTGGACTTCATCAGCATCGAATCAACTTACATGTAGGTTTTGCATAATTACCTGAATCATTGATTAAAGTCAAGATCTGAGTTTAAAAGTTTTTCTTTGAATTTGAATTTTAATGACAACACACTCACTTTTGCTTTAATCATTCATTGATCTGTTTAGTAATATTGTGAATCAGCTGTGCTGGTGTAGGCTTACCTGAATCATCTAAAGGTGTATTAAAGTCCCAATTGATAGTCTTATTCCTGTTTCACCATAAAAAAATGTAGATTGAGATTAATGGAATGCCTTTTAGAGGTGCAAGGCCTGATTTCTATTCTTCACCTCGTATGAAGGACCATCATCAAACACTATATTTTAATATTTTAAGTTCACAATATACATTCACATTATAATAACTATAAGTTTACAAGGATCAGTGCTGTCATTTTGAAAGTTTTATGAAATAAACATTCCCATGGATGACTGTACTCGTTTTGTGTACATACCATTACACATAACATAAATCACGTTTTTCATTCATATCTGCACACAATGTATCTGAGCTGTACCAATCAAGCCATAAAGTGTCTTC
This sequence comes from Patiria miniata, assembly GCF_015706575.1. Taxonomy (NCBI): domain Eukaryota; kingdom Metazoa; phylum Echinodermata; class Asteroidea; order Valvatida; family Asterinidae; genus Patiria; species Patiria miniata. The sequence goes on along the minus strand of NW_024037051.1, from coordinate 6,043,376 downwards.
AGTTTTAATAATGTACCATTGGACCAATGAGGTAGACTACATGTATTGAACCAATGCAGATGAAATAAAGTGATTTACGTGATGGGTATAAGGGTGCAAGGGGAGATTTAGACACGTTTGTAGACATGAACATTTTGAAAATTGAATAAATAAAAAAATCCGAATTTTTTTTTTAAATCACGCAAAGGTGTTTTCGGGGGGGGGGGGGTGGTCCGCGCATAAGTCGGACGCCTCGTAGGTCCGACGCTTCACAAGTCTGACAAAATCTCATCTCCCAACCAAATAAAGACCCATAAGTCCGACGCCTCATAGGTCCGACGCCCATAGGTCCGACGCCTCATAAGTCCGACGCCTCAAGTCCGAAACATCGTTTGTCGATTGTCGGAATTATGAGGTGTCGGACTTATGAGGTGTCAGAGCAATGTGGCCGAATCCATAAGTTCGATGTCTCATAAATCGGACGCCTCATAATTCCGGAAATGTCGGACTTATGAGGCGTCGGACTTATGATACGGCCCCGTTTGCGGGCGTTTTTAATAGCTATGGGTCCTGCGAAGGCGCCAAACCAGCATGCCAAATTAACGATATCACCATTGTGATAGCACGTAGCTTTGAAAGTCCTCGAAAAATTATATGCGAATGGAAGCACGGGCGGATGTAGCTTTCAGGAAATGTGGGGCTTGAGGGAAGGCGTGCCTAAGGCACACCCTGCCAAGGGCATCCCCCCCCCACCCTAAAATGTTGAATTGTACAAAACATTCTCCTGCATTCTAATGCAGTTTGAGAATACATCTAGGAACTTAAGCATTCCATTTATTAATTTTTCCCCAATTTACGAGGACCAGAACATTAATCAGCGGCCGAAAGGGTGTTTAGGGGGTTGCAACCCTCCTCTAGATCCGCCACTGGGAAGTAGCTTACACGGGAATGTAGAAAACGAAAATTGTCATCCCTACAGGATCAATATTATAGGCTCCTTGTGTGTGGCGGCCATTTTTGGTGAACATAGCAAAAAGATTATAATTATGTTTGCCATAATAGCTACTAAACTCACTTGTGTCCGATCTCGTGTGCGGTAGTGCCAGTGGCATCCAATCCACGGAATTCACTGAGTGATGCACCCCACTGGCCACACTGCCCAACGTAGGCTATGCCCAGTAAACCGTCACCAGCCGTTGAACTTGAAATGTCTACTCTGTTTGGGACGAAAGGAAAACACAAAGCGCAAAGGGTGTGGAGTAGTTTTATCATTTCATGTAGGTATTTGGAGTCCAAAACTAAAGTCTATTATTGAAACATCTGATCAAAATTATGGAACCTGCATTGTTTGTTTGTTTATTTTTCAAAACAAGGCTCAAAATCCGTCGAGTTTCACGCTCTCCACCCCACGTATTACACATGTCAAGTTTCGTTTTTAGTTCTTTTCTTACTTTGAGTATTTAGAATTTTTACTCTTTTTTAGTTGTTTTCTCCGTCCTGCTCTTCGAGATTCAACCACGAGAGTAAATCTGTTTTTTAATTGCTATTTCTAGCAAGACATTGTTTCCACTTCTAAATACGATATCGACAAAAAAATAGTTGTGATATTCCAATTTTGCTCTAGAAATCGATTTCGAATTATTTGCGGCCCGACAATAATCCGCCCCACTCGCAGACACAGATTTACGCCAATGTTGCGCACGAATACTCACCCTGTCAAGAATGCAGCGTTGTCCCAATGCTCAATGCTTGAGGACGATTTCCTATTATTATGTTGCCATTGCGCAGCGCCTTCAAGGTAGTCGTCAGCATCAACATGCATTACCAATCCAGGCTAAATAAACCCAGACAAAAACTATGTGATGATGGCAAGCAAATGGTCTTCGTCGAACAGTTCAACCTTGCTAAACTGTATAGCTATTGTTAAGGTAATACTGTGAAGAACGATTAAAACGCCTACACGTATTTTAATAGGGTAACAATGCATTGGAAACTGACATTTTCTTTCATGTGTCTTTATCATTTTCTTTAGGGCATATTTAAATTTTTGGCAAGAAGGGAATATGTTTAAAACGTGAGCCACAGTCCAAATAATCAAATTGTTGCAGACACTATTCTGTACCTTGCAAAACTTCCGTTATTGTTTTCGTTAAGTTAAAAAATATATCAATACAAAGAAAGACAGTTTCAGTCAAAGGATAGATGTAGCCTGGACACGTTAGACTTGATGCAATATTAAAAAAAAAAATACTTCATATGGGCTTCAGCGAATCCAGTCTTCATTAGAGATAGACTGCTTTAATTTGAACTTCAACTTTTGTTCCATGACTCTCTTCCATATGCTGTTTCACCATAAACCTACCTCCATTGATCCAAAGACCTTGACATACGTCAGCTTGGGAACCAGCGCAGTTCCTCTCAGAGAAACCAATTGCAAAACATTTTTCACCTTAATTATATATAAGAATGAGAAAGCAAAGAGGAAAAATCGCTGAAGAATACTTGTAAATATGCGTCTTTCATCACCAACAATGGTAGGCGCACAATGTGAAGAACCGCTCCCGCTATACCAACACCAAAGGTTACATCACCCGAAGTGCACGCCTGGACATCCACAAGTTCTAATTTTTCCCACGAACTGTGGTAGAGTGGAATGCCCTGGACGATTCATTAGTCAATGCAACGTCACTGATCAGTTTTTAGCAGCAACTCCAATAAATCCCCACACACCCTCGCACAAGCCTGGCTATTATACTCGTCATAGAGTCCAGCCAGTATAAGAGCAGAAGCAGAAGCCTTCTCAAAAGTATCAAAAATAAGGTAACAATGGTGACGACAAAATAATACCGGCAAAATGATAATGGGGGCGTGGTCGAGCAACACCTATTTGGTCAACTGCCTGCATCTGGCCTTCAAATTCATTCGGATTTGCTAATGACACCAACGCCGCCAATGGGCGCAGGAAAATAACTCAACAAAGGCATCTGTATCGCAACGTGGTATGAAAAACTGGCATAAGCTCGAGCACATGTAGGCCAATTTTCCCTTTCTTCCAATGGACTCTTTTTTTTTTTTTTTTTTTTTTTACTTTATAGGCTTACCTTTTTTCTTTACAACAGTTCCCGCTTTTCAACATTATTTGATGCTTTAGTGACACACTAGGTATACATTGATAAATGGAAAATTAGAGGCACTTATAAGGTCAACTGCTTTCGCTTTTTCGTTTAAAGCAATAGCTTCTTCTTTTTGACTGATTGTTCGATCCTAACCGATAATGTAACAACAGTTGACCCACGGTGTGGCAACATTTACTACAACTATTGGTCAATGATCGGTTATAGTGCTACAGCTCCGGTCAATTTGTGTGTGAAATTATAGGTTGGTGATACGCTATCCGTTGGTTGCTATATTATCAGTTGTAACAAACAGTCTAACCTTCACTTTGAGCAAGGTTTCTGTCATTATATAACCGGTATCGCATAATTGCAAATTATCGGATTTCATCCGAAAACTCACCGCGTTGAAGAGGGTGTTAATGCACGTGGTGGCTGTGCTGGTGCTGCCCCCTTTAATAATAGTGTACATTGGATCGGAAATGAATGCCAGCTCCAGATATTTCGTTGCCTTCGTGTCAATCAGCAAGGTTTCTGGCGGCTCGTCAGCAAATGTTAACGGCAAAGTTGGTGGCGCTTAGGAGAACAATTAAAAAACAAACCAGTCGGGCATCAAGCTTGGAGTTTGACAAGCTGTCATAAGAAACTGACGACTCATTGTCAAAAATTACCAACAAAAGGTAGATCAATGTTGAAATTATTGTGAGCAGGTTTATATAAAGGCGAAGAAATAGTTGAGCCTTTTAACTTTAGTTCAGCATTCCAGATTTCAGCTTCAGAATGAATGATCTGCGTCAGAAATGTGAGTTCTTTATTGTTTTGACTTACTTGCGGAATTTGTTTTAAAAGTGTGATCAATAAAAACAAAAGCAAATACATTATATTACGTTCTGTCTCGCAGAATGCCCCTCTTTCCACTGGTCTGTTCCTATAGGCAACGTGCGGGTGACCCCGACCAACATCTCGCTTGACGGCATGTTCGTCATCTAGTGGCTCGATGTAAAGCTCACCACGGCCATAGTTGCGAAATATGACCGCCATCTTGCAAAAAAGACACCATTCAGAAAATAAAACAACCGAATAAAAGGCATGCAAACAGACCTTTGGTGTCGGCTCCAGACAAGGATTACTTTTGAAATAATTCCTTTCATTATTTACTTGGGAAATGTCAAAACTTATTCCAATCAATGATACTATAAACCCTTCATCAAACATTTTGGTGGCAGCTATGGGATTCACCGTAGCACTAGGCCGATGACTTACCAAGCCGTCACAAACGGTTACGGATGCAAGAGAGTCCTTTTCACCGGCTACCTTCCCTGTGTAGACGCAGTCAGTCCGAAGCGGCACTTTCTGGATGCCTTCATCTGTGTAGATCTCAACCTTGAGTCCAGGGGCATAATTACTGTCGTCGTGGTCTACGATGAGGTTAAGCGTCTCTCCAAAGGCTTCGACTTCCAGTTCTAAGAATGAGGCGGCAGTGGCTCCCTTGCCAACACTCCTTTTGCCTTCAGCTTCGACTACGAGTGGGTACACGATCTCATATTCCGGGGCTACACAGGACAGAGAGAAAAATGTTATGGTCTTCAATGCAATGAACTTTTGGTGACTTCTCTCAACACTACTTTTTTAAAAACTATTGCACCTTGTAATGAGCGTGCACAAAGGAATGCGTTGTGGCAATGCATTTTGGAATATTGAGTTTAATAGCTAGCATCGTACTGATGTGCAGTATAGTGTCAGGTTTTGTAAGTGATACTGAACCGAAATAGTTTTGCAAATAAAACGCATCAGCTTTGCGAATAAACGCAGTAGTTTGCAAATAAACCCGATACATAAATTATACTTCGTATAAACAAAATATTTATGCGGCAATGTTCGTATTTCTTATGAATCGAGAGACGTTCATAATTTTGTCATATTCCGTGTGGAAAGACGTCACTAAAATAAAACGATGTTTTAGCGCGGATGCCCACATCAATTGCAAATACCTTTTTCGTGGCTTTTAACACCGAAGTAGCGAGAGAGCTCCTGTGTTGTAAATTCAAGATCTTTGGTACGAACCTACGCAGCGGAAAAAAATAAGGAATACGAGTGTTTTCAGGTGTATTCAATACACCCAAACCACACCCTTTTGTACTTCTTGGAAAATAAATCATTTATAATTGGGTGGTGTCTTTTACACCTTTTGTAAAATGTTATATAAGATAGAGGATGGATATGAGTTTCCACAAAATTTCTATTGCAGTTAAACTTGCTTAACCCGCGTAGTCGACTATTTCCCCTGGCGAATGTTCAATATTCATGCTGATTTATCATGAAGGACAAAAACTACTTTTTTCTCTCTACTTTTGACGTTGTTACCCCTTTCGAGAACTTCAAGACGCTTTTATTTTGGGTTCTTTTCGTGCCCAATACAGCACACACAAAAGAAAAAACGACTGGAGTATTTCCGGGCCGCAAACAATTCGTAATTTGAAAACTAGTATTTGGGTAGTCTGAGGATCAGATATTCACGTGTGCAAGAGCCACGGTCGAACGCCTGATATATCCCATCATGTAACGTTTGTGCGACCCCGCGCGCCAGCCAATTGCGTGACGTTATTTCGATCAGAAATGTGGACTAAGCTGCTGATTGGTCTATTTGGATGTACAGGGAGTGAGGGAGAGCAGTCTTAACATTATTCAGGTTGGTACAGGTTTTTGAAAACCATTTGTCTGACAATGAGGATACTATTCATCTGTATTAAAAATGTTCAAAACGCTGCATGCATCAAAACAAAAAATAGACACAATAAACGAGGTACGATTATAAAGTACCATGGATAAAAAAAAATCGTCAATATCGACAAAATAATCGTCAATGTTCGAAACATTATCTTGCAAAGATGCACTGAATGAAGAGTCTACGTACCCCTGGCTTGGAGTAAGCCGTGTAGGCCAGCACGGCAAGCACGACCATCTTCAGCATCATTCTGCAGCTGTTGAGTCTGTCGGAATGACGAATTTGAGTCATTTTGTGGACTTTTTATAGGCTACGTTTGGGCTTGTCCACGCGCCCAAACCCCCGTTTTTTAACAAAGGGAGACAAACAGAAGACCTCTCACCGTCTCATGTAGCCCCAGCACGCGCTTCTTGGCGCCCAATTCAAACGTCCTATAGTTTCCACACCAGCATCAATCAACACTTAAGAACGTGCTGGTGTTTCACAATAAATTGAAATATTTTAAACTATACTTGTGTTAATTGAGTCTGAGGGCAATTTGACCGTACAACTTTATTATGGTGTTCTAAAACGGACAGGTAAACGTCGTAAGCTTGAGTTTCAAACGTCGTGTGAAACTCACGCACTCGACGTTTGCATGTCCCTTTTAGAACACCATGGTAGCTACAATAAGTACAATAGATTACTATTCATTTGATAAAAGAATAGGGCTACACCTTTTTCCCACGGCGGTGTGAAACATGCCGGGGCTCGAGCCGCTTATGTTGGCTGGTGGATGTGTGTGTGTGTGGGTGTACAAGCAATACATTCACTTGAGTGGACTTCCGAACAAAAGATGTCCACATAAATCAGGTAGCAACGACATTTTGTGGACTTGCCCACGTCCACACAAGGTTTCCCCCTCTGGAAAACAGGTTTAGAGGCATATTGGGGTTAGCTTTATCTGTGGCAAAATAAAGAGAAACACTAAAGGGGATCATAGACAAAAAAAAATGGGTTGAAAGAGTTTTCCGGTTTGAGTAAAATGAGTTGTTTTCACTGGTTTTTCTGAACTACACGAAAACAAAGGAATGTCCACACTAGGTATGTAAAACAAACATGGGTTTGTACAACCACTACCTTATGGGGGTACCGGAACAATGGGATGTACCCCACAAGGAATGCCCACCGACTTTGGATTTTGCTCAAAAACTAGGAATTTCCAAGGTGGGTTGATCCGTCGCAAATGGAAGAGTTTTAGAACAGGGATATTTAGTCCGAATTTCAGCCCAGAAAATTAATTCTGGTTAAAATAAAAGCATTTTGACGTTAGTATGCGACGTTGCAAAATGTTATTACACGAGAACAAAATGAAGTACCCCATTTCTATGCCTGTGTAGGGGTGAGTTTGTCTTACATACGCAGTGTGGACTTCCGAACAAAAGACGTCCACATAATGTAGGTAGCACCGACGTTGTGTGGACTTACCCCACGTCCACACAGTGTTTCCCCATTTCTGGAAAACAGGTTTAGAGGCATTTTTGGGTTAGGTTTATCCGTAGCAGAATGAAGAGAAACACTAAAGGGAATCATAGAAAAAAAATTGGGTTGAAAGAGTTTTCACAGTTTGAGAAAATGAGTTTTTTCACTGGTTTTTCTTAACTACACGAAAGCAATGGAAAGTCCACACTAGTCATGTGAAACAAGTATATATATATATATATGTGTGTGTGTGTGTGTGTGTGCGTGTACAAACACTGCCTTGTGGGGTACCGGAACAATGGGAGGTACTCCACAAGGAATGCCAACCGACTTGCGGGGTACCGTTTTGGTACCCCACAAGTTTTTCACGAAATAGATATATGGATTTTACTCAAAAACTAGGAATTTCCAAGGTGGGTTGATTTGTCGCAAATGGAAGAGTTTTAGAAAAGGGATATTAGGTTGGTTGGTTGGTTGGTTGGTTGGTTGGTTGGTTGGTTGGTCGGTTGGTTGGTTGGTTGGTTGGTTGGTTGGTTGGTTGGTTGGTTGGTTGGTTGGAAACTTTACTCGGTCGGAGTATCCTCAGCGAATTGCAATTTATATTGATTTTCACCGCCCTGACATAATAATAAAAGTTTGCATTTTGAAGTTTCATTTGCTGTAGGAGTTCATTATTTGAAGAGCATTTTGAGGATTTTTTTTTTCATCAATTCATTAAACTTGAGGGTTAGAAAGTAAATTGAATTTCAAGGTTTCCCGAACATGTTATATCCCGAGCCGCTTTAGTAAATTGGTTGAAACTTTTAGGCTGGTAGTCCAATTATTTGAGAGTGCCTAAGCATTATGAGTTAATTTAACGCCTCGATGCAACTTAACCGTAAAACAAATAACTATTTTAATTGAAATAAGGAAACTGGCCTACAACTATTTAAAAAAGACACTTGAACTGTTAATGATCTTGAATTGTGGATGTCACTTAATTACATCTTCTTTAGGTAGGCAAATGCTGAAATCCAAGAGTGATAATGTACATTCAGCTTTAAATAGACACGGTATTATTGTCCATTTTCTGTGTCCAACCATGTCTCTTCCATCTGTAGGTCAGTTAATTTTCACTACGTAACCCCTGGCGCATTCGCCATGTCACCATGATGTTCGTACATTTATAACATCCCGGCTTGATTACTGCAATTCTCTCCTATTTGGTATAACTCAAGGTGAAAAACATAGACTACAAAAAATCCAAAACCGTGCTGCTCGGCTCATCTTCTCTGTCAAATGCACTGTACAGGCTACTTCTCTTATCACCAATCTTCATTGGTTACCCATCCAGCAGCGTATATCATTCAAAGTTCTTTTGATGGTTTACAAGTGCCTACATGGTATTGCTCCTCCTTGCTTGTGTGACTTACTCACTTTGTATCAACCAGGCAGACCGGGATTAAGATCTTCCGACGATAGACTTCTCTCTATTCATACAGGTTCAAAATTGGGGGACAAATCTTTTTCAATAGCAGGCCCCAAATTATCTCGGGAACACTATTCCCATCAACATCAGGGACGCCTTATCTCTCACCATTTTCAAGAAACGTCTGAAAAGTTTCTTTTTCATAACATCATAGTCCTCTCTTGTACAGCGCTTTGATCTATCTTGTAACAGCGCTTTATAAATACTTTATTATTTATTTCTTTATTTCATTGTGAGTTACCCTGAACGGTAAGGCAACCAGATTCCCAAACATAGCATGGTGTTTAAAAAGAAACGGTGTCCCGTTGCGACCTGAGTGTGGAATGGATCATTCATTTTATACATTTATATGAGACGCGTGCTTCTCAGAGAGTTCCTGATCAACGAAGTGACAAAAACCAAACACACCATCCTTCAACCTCCCCCCCCCCCCCAACGTTTGCATTGTGAAGTTTCATTTGCTGAATGAGTTCATTTTTGAACAGCATTTTGAAGTGCTGTTTTTTCATCAATTCATTAAACTCAAGGATTAGAAAGTAAATTGAATTTTAAGGTTTCCCGAACATGTTATATCCCGATTCGCATTAGTTTATTGGTTAAAACTTTAGGCTGGTAGTCCTAGAGGAACAGTAGAATCACGTGACTTTGCTTTGGCGACATTGATGCCTGAGACAAGTGCACAGGATAATTGGCTCAAACCGGTTTTTGATCAAAATACAAACATGCCAAAATGCCCAGCGCATGTTTAATATTTTTAGAACTGACAATTTGCAATGTTAGTAACTGCAGAGACCCGCTGGAACAAAGTCTCATCGCGAAGGCATCTTTCAACATCTTGCAATGCTTAATGGTCACATCATACTTTGAGCATTGCGGGACGCTCCTAATTCAGCTTAGACTTGACTCCAGTTGGACTCAAGTCGATATACACACCACACATTGCCATCACAACCCACTGAATTACATCATTAAAGGAAACGTGCAGTGGAAATTCAGCTCATCTTGTTTTCATGTTCATTACTATGTGCTGCAACAATACATTCAAGATCTAAATACTTGTTTTCATTGGAAGTGACAAGAGAGTGGTAGCTTTTCAATTATTAGTAAATCCTTTCATCAACACATGTAAGAGGGCGCTATTTTGCTTTTGTCACACAAGGTACTCCTTGTCAAAAGTGCCAATATGGCGGCCCATATGGCCGGCCGCCTCATTGGTAAAAAAAAATAGAAAAACGTCATATATTAGCCAAATATTGTGCTCTCTAGGAGGTAGCATTTCCTGGATGGGTACATCTAATTCTACCTCTATGATCTGACCTCTTCCACTGCGCTGCCCTGTACCGGCCCTTTGAGGCCGGTATGATCCTCAGCCGGTATTTTTGCCCCTCAGTCACTCAACAAACAACCTACTGGTATGCAGCCTGATGTCTGCCTCCAAAGTTAAACAAAGAGTTCTAAGCGGATTAGTGTCTATTGTTTAAACATGGCGTAAACAACTTTCCAGACTCTATCTTTCCATAGATGGATGGCTGGCACATATTTATTCATTACATTTCATTTGAGCGTATTACCTAGCAGTTTGGTTTCTATGAAAGTGAAATTTAGCAAAAGAAGAAGCAGAAATTAATCCCTAATTATTTATCACAACCATTCGCCTGTAACTGACTCCCGAGGAAAGTGGCCAGTTAATTTCTATAGCAGTAACGTACCTAAGGCCTTTTGCTGACCGTGGAGGATTAAGTTGATTAAATACTCCTCATTGTTGGGTCCCAGATGATGGACCTGCAATTATCAGGTATGAACACAATAGATTACCTATACATGTATTGAGTGGGTGCCTTAGCCGGACACTGGCCGATTGCGCGGCCATTTTGAAGAGGATTAAACTCACCGGCCAAGCTACCGGCTGGCCTGTACTTAAACCGGCCGGTGATGGAAGCTCGGCCTTACTACCGAATGATCTTGAATTTGGAACATGTTAGCAAGTAAGACAAATCGAGATATTCTATGAAGTCTTTTTAAGAATAATCTCAACTTTCACTGATATATGTCATTTACATCTATGGCAAATATATTGTAACGGCGGTGCCGGGCCGCCGGCAGAGGGCGCCAGCACGGACCCACGGTGCAACCGTAGCGTTGGGACCCCTGCTGCTGGGCCAGGGAGACCCGTTGCCAGACTGCGCCGACTCAGTAGTGTGACTTTTGTATAGCGTCCCTTTTTGTTGTGAGTTGTATAAAGAGAGAGCCTCGTGTAAAGAAAGTGGCAAGAATAAAGCGGCCGGAGAGCCCCGAAACCCTGAAGAATAGTGTCTGTGGTTTCCTTCGTCTGGCGTGTGAGAACCCCAGATTCGTTCTACGTTACATTGGTGGCAGCGGTGGCATGTCTGACGGAGGAAAAACAGGTAGAATTTGGAGTGTTTTTCGCCAGGAATACACCGGGTCGAGTTAGTCTGGCGTCCGACTCGCCACGCGGCGGGTACGCACGCTGGATCAGGGCCTCGCAGAGCGTAAACCAACCTGGTGAGATGGCCAGCAAAGCGTTCGTCACGTTGGATGACTCGGAGTTGGACTTTTTCAGGGTTTCGGGGAGCCAGCTAGGCCCACATGCTAAAACCCATGGGGAATCGCGCCGCACTGTGCACCACGGCGCAACAGACGCTCTGTTCCACTCGGAACACTGCCGAGTTGTGCCTGTTGATAATAAAGCAGGGCTGGCCGGGCTTGATCGTCCGGAGACACCCCGCATCAACACACGTGCCAGGTCCCACGAGGGGTCGCCCCGTGCTGCAAGACGATGGCGCAACAGACGGTTCGTTCCACTCGGAGCGATCCCGATTTGTGCTGTCCGATGCAGCGGGGGCGGGGCTTCGTCGGGACATACCCCAGTTTGCTGGTAATAACACAGTACATGCCAGGTCCCACGAGGGGCCGCCCCGTGCTGTAGACGCTGGCGCAGCAGACGTCTCGTTCCATTCGGAGCGATTCCGAGCTGTGCTGGTTGATGCAGCGGGGGCGGGTTTTCGTCCTGGGGCAACCCACAACCCCTACGCTCATAAAAACAGTGCTAGGCCCCACATGGAAGCACCACTCGGTGCTTACATGGATACGACTGGTGCGGCCTCCCATTCGGGGCGCCCCCAGGCTGGATTTGCCCACATACCGGGGGCGGGAAACCGTCCGAGCGCGCCTCAGGCGGCACGACCGGGAGTGGATCTCCCCCAGCAGTACGTTCGTCCCCACTATCGCAGTATGGCGAGTCCTGACCTCCACTCGGAGCAGGCTCGCACTGCACGACTCTATGGGACGGGACCAGTGGACTTGCTCCGCGCACGAGTCAATGGGGTGGAGCCCGTAGAGTTGCTCCGCACACGATTCAATGAGGCGGAGCTGACAGAGTTGCTCCGCACGGGAATCTATGGGGCGGAGCCGGTAGAGTTGCTCCGCACGGGATTCAATGGAGCGGAGCCGGCGAGGTTGCTCCGCACGGGAGTCTATGGAGCGGAGCCGATGGAGTTGCTCCGCACGGGAGTCTTTGGGGCGGAGCCGATGGAGTTGCTCCGCACGGGAGTCAATGGAGTGGAGCCGACAGAGTGGCTCCGCACGGGAGTTAATCGAGCGGAACCGTGGAGTTGCTCCGCAAGGGAGTCAATGGAGAGGAGCCGGCGCAGTTGCTCGGCACGGGACTCAATGGAGCGGAGCCGATGGAGTTGCTCCGCACAGGAGTCAACGGAGAGGAGACCCCGGGGAGGGCCCAGAGGAGAACCCAGAGGTGATCCCAGAGGTGATCCCAACGGAGAACCCAGAGGAGACCCCAGAGGTGACCCCGGAGGAGACCACAGAGGAGACCAGGAGACCCAAGCGGATACCCCAGCGGAGGCGCCGCCTTGTTCGGGGACGAACAAGGGTCCTCGGAGGGGGCTGTGTAACGGCGGTGCCGGGCCGCCGGCAGAGGGCGCCAGCACGGACCCACGGTGCAACCGTAGCGTTGGGACCCCTGCTGCTGGGCCAGGGAGACCCGTTGCCAGACTGCGCCGACTCAGTAGTGTGACTTTTGTATAGCGTCCCTTTTTGTTGTGAGTTGTATAAAGAGAGAGCCTCGTGTAAAGAAAGTGGCCAGAATAAATGGCCGGAGAGCCCCGAAACCCTGAAGAATAGTGTCTGTGGTTTCCTTCGTCTGGCGTGTGAGAACCCCAGATTCGTTCTACGTTACAACATAGCTATTCTCAAATTTGACCATTTTTGGCAGCCATATTGGCAGCCGTCTTGAATTTGGTTCATGGTAGCAAAACGAAAGAATGCTTGAAATGAATTTGTAAGGGTTAAGAGCATGTATATAACAATTAAATGTATGCATTTTTCATATTCTGTGGCTAATATATATAATTTGTCTCACATTTGACAGCTTTTGGAGGCCATATTTGCGGCCATCCTGGCCGTGATCTTGAATTTGAAGCATAATAACAAAAAATGGGATACCAGAAATGAATTTGCGAGGGTAAAAAACACAACTTACAATTTTATTGATGCTTTGATCACACTATTTGGCTGATATATGATTTTTTTCATTTTTATACACAATTTTGGCCGACATATTGGCCGCCATCTTAGACGCCATCATGCATTTGAAGCATGATAGCAAAAAAGCAATACCAGAAATGAATTGTTGAGGGTCAAAAACATATAACTAACAATATCACTTATGATTTTATCATATTATCAGGCTGATATATGACTTTTGCAATTTTTTTCCAATATGGCGGCCATATTTGCCACCAAATTGGCCGCAATCTTTAATTTGAAGCATGATAGTAAAACAAGGATATCAGTAATAGTTTTTGAGGGTCTAAAACAATTAACTAACCATTTTATTTCTGCTTTTATCACAAAATTTGGCAAATATATATTTTTGCCCCAGTTTTTACCATTTACAGCGGCCATATTGGCCGCCATCTTAAATATCTCCTTCGCATCGGATTTTATTATTTTTACTGTTAACATCCAAAATGTGCCTTAGGACCCTAAAAGACACCCCAAAAAATTGGTGAAAGTTAGTTCGGGGGATAACGGAACATAGCGCTCATTTGTGTTGTTACAATTAGAGTAAATACGCAGCAACAGGACCGTTTTCAAACGTTAAATTGAAAGTATATCGAGATCACAATGACGAATATTCCTGGATCACGCGTTATTTGACAGAGGAACTCACATTCTTTCAATTAGTAACAGACTTATTTTGTTTGCCATCTGACAATAAATTGCCCTTTCCTGTTAAAGTCAACACGTTTTCGGTAAGGTGTGAAAAACGCACGTTTTGCGCTATTTTGCGCAAGAAAACCTGCTATAACTTCCAAAGCGTTTGTTGTTGTCATTTGGATCAAGCGGCATGTTGGAGTCTAATACTTTCTCATTACATTCATGTAAAACTTATAGTGATTGGTCAAATGTAACCCATTGCCCTAGTCAATAGTAGTGTATTTCCAGCAATAGACACCACGGTTTTATAACGCTAAATCCCGTTGCGTGATGTGTGCATGTACGCGCTTGCTCGTCCCCAGACACACACCCAATGTATAGGCATATGTACAGTGCGCGCGTGTGCAGTGTGTGTAGCATTTTATGTGCTATGTTCCAATATGGGGGGGGGGGGTGCACGGGGGTCCCCCTTACATACTCCCCTAATACTACTGCGTTATTTCGCAACACCGTTGCGTTATTTCGCAAGAGTATTGCCTTATTTCGCAAAAGTATTGCGTGATTTCGCAAAAGTATTGCATTATTTCGCACAACTATTGCGTTATTAAAGGGAATAACAGTGTGAGGAGCCGGTCTTCACTGCGTGATAATGACCGGGTTTGGGGTGACCGCTGTTAATGGACCGAGACGAAGTTAAAAATACCTTTTTAACGAAATAAACAGTTAAAATGCTCCAATTTTGTGACTTTTTCCGACGATATTTCCAGACTTTTTTGTGTTCATGTTCATGGGCCATATTTCAGCTTATGCATGGTACCCTGTCTCTTCAATAAGCGTTGTTATATACACCACAGCCGGGCCCAGGCTGCGCTGGACAATTGCAACGTCTTCATTGCGTACGCGTACGACTTCTGCTGCCGTAGCCATACAAATTACAACAATGTTTTCATATTTTTACCTTATGGAGGAAGCTGACATTTCGTTTACACATTCCTTGTGTCCAAGAATAACAAAGATGCTTGGTTTAGGAAAGGTAAATATGTCGATGGGCGAAGTATTTACAGAAAATAAATCGTAGATCTACACTTTCGTCGGAACATCCTCAGTAAAGTGCACTGCCGCTGTACGATGTCGTTTCAAAACTTCCTTACTTCCTTACGCGCGCGCACCCATAGCAACGCGCGTCAGTCTCACGCGAAGGTGGTTGAGCGCATGTGCAGTGCTGTATTGTTACAAGCTGCCGTATGACTGTTGTAAATTTGGCCAATCATTGCCTTCCATGGGGCTGGATCAATGCTGGTTCAGGGGCCATTTATTCGCTTGTTTTTTGAAGCCGGTCTTTATATCACCGTTAATGCCCGGCCACGTGATCGAGTCTCAACCAATCAGAAACCATCAACTCTCCAAGGTATTTATTAAATCGCAATAACAATATTTGTTTTTACTTTTTAAACTTGGCACGAGTGGGCCTCCATAGTATCGCGTTATTTCTCATTACAAATATTTTTCTTTAACTTTTAAAACCTTGCACGAACGGGCTTCCGTATAATAGTTTTAAAAATTGAAATAAAAAATAATTGTTTTATATTTCGCAAAAAAGCCGATCGCCATCGTGTTTACCTTAAGAAATAAGATCTTATGTATTTTGGATTTCGCCTAAAGTCTTATCTCGTCATGATTTTTTAGATTTACTCCTAAACCTCTTGCTAAAAGTAGTGCAACGTCTACCGAATCCTGGGACACGCCAGACGAAGGAAACCACAGACACTATTCTTCAGGGTTTCGGGGCTCTAGGCCATTTATTCTTACCACTTTCTTTACACGAGGCTCTCTTTACAACTCACAACGAAAAGAACGTTATACAAAAATGTCACACTACTGAGTCGGCGCAGTACGGCAACGGGTCTCCCTGGCCCAGCACGGCAGGGGTCCCAACGCTAAGGTTGCACCGTGGGTCCGTGCTGGCGCACTCTGCCGGCGGCCCGGCACCGACGTACGTCACACAGCCCCCTCCGAAGACCCTTGTTCGTCCCCGAACAAGGCGGCGCCTTCGCTGGGATATCCGCTTGGGTCTCCTGGTCTCCTCCATGGTCTCCTCCGGGGCCACCTCTTGGGTCTCCTCTGGGTTCTCCTCTGGGTTCTCCGCTGGGATCACCTCTGGGTTCTCAGGGGCGGATCGAGGAATTTTCGGAGGGGGGGGTTTT